>NC_091757.1:32083616-32383616 GCF_043380555.1 Nothobranchius furzeri | reverse complement strand
GAAGTAAGAATGACATCCTGTGGTCATATATGGGTACTGCAGTCCAGATATCAAAACAAACAAGTCCATTCTGAGGAACTGTTCCCAGACATGGATCAGAGTCAGAAGAGTCTCGATGACGTGAAGTTGAGTCGTGCACGGTAGGTTGATAAATACATTTCACTGTAATCTTGGCTTGTTAGTAATTGAAAAAGTAGCTTGAGATCTTTGAACATCTTAGGTGTGTTCTTGCTGTGTTGTATTTCTAACTCCATGCTGTAGTTCTTTCTTAAAACAAAGAACAGTTTTGTTACCTGTTTTCCCGCTACGTTTCGTCTGCGGCTGCAGACTTCCTCAGGCTGAAGCTGATGGTGGCGTCACTTCCTTCTCCATTTATCCACGGGCAGCAGAGGATGTTGTCGCCCTCTGCTGCCCGCTCTCCCCTCTCCGACGATGCAGTCCCATGCGCGGTCCAACGTGTAAACTCCATCGTCCCTGTTCATGGTCCCACATCCACGTCTCCTTATCTCGATTGCTTCTTTTATCCATCTTTTGTATTTCTGTTGTTCGGTGTTCATGATCCTTGTGTTGTCCCAGTCCATTATATGGTTTTCTCTTGTGCAGTGATCTGTTACGGCTGACTTCTTTATTGTGCTTTCTGCTTCTTCTTTGGCTGCTCTTGTGTGTCTTCGACTTGCCTCTTTCTCGCACTCTTTTCTATGTTCTATTGTTCGTGTGTTGAGTTGGTGTCCGGTTTCTCCTATGTAAGTATCATTGCAGAGTTTGCATGGGATTTCGTAAACGACTCTGCCCGTGGATAAACGGAGAAGGAAGTGACGCCACCATCAGCGTCAGCCTGAGGAAGTCTGCAGCCGCAGACGAAACGTAGCGGGAGAACAGGTAACGAAACTGTTCTGTGTTTTAAGAAAGAACTACAGCATGGAGCTTGAGATCTTTTTAGAGCCAATTGTGCTTCTCTAATTCACTGTTAGCATTGTTAGCTCATCGCTGGCCTCTGGCCTTCTTTACCCGATGTTGCAGTAAAACAAAAAGACGACGTTGCTTCTCAGGGTTAACTCTGAATGACTTTGCTATTGGCCTAAATGTTTTTCACAGCGCTGCTGCAGTTTGCCAGCCAGTGTCATATTACAGATGCCGGTGCATATTTGGCAACCCCCCAGGCTCACATATGATTGGCTTTGAAACAGGAAGTATAGAGGCGGGACAGATTGTTAACAAAGACCACGTCCCTTTGCAGTTGGTCGAGAATAAAATCTGTTTCAGTTTAACTTCCTTCCAACATGATTGAGACATTAAACTGTGTGCAGCTTCAACTGCTGCAATCACACCTATTTGGTCACCAAATATTTCATGAGCGTCTGTCTGCTTATTTTATTTATACGCGTGCAGAAGTTCCCATTATTGTGGGCAGAAACGTCATTTATCTTGACATGCTGCATGAACTTACACAGCTTTCATACTTCAGTCTACGAAGATAAATGCTGCTTTTTCTCCACGGTTTCCTCATTACACGACAAAACGGCCGTCCTGACGGCAGCCTCTTCACTCTGCCTTCTGCGTTTACTCTTTCTCTTAACATTGTGCTCATTAAACCATGCAGCTGCAGATCTGTGTTGAAAAGGCAGGTTAAGAGAAGCTTCTCTCTCTTTCATTGTGTTGGTTTATGTTTGTGTCACTCGCTCACTTACCCACACATCCTTAAGCACAAGGTCCCGAGTGGGGAGAATCTCCCATGTGATATTTTGTGGCAGTCTGTTGAGTGCCACCGAGGAGCATCTTGTGTTGGTGATGTGGCAGCTAGTGCGTGACCCAATCTGATGTTAGAAAATGTGCTCCTTGTGAGCGGTTAAAAACTACACTCCTGTTGGAAGACTTGGCACCCTGCGGTGTGTGATGTTTGGCTGCAGAAAAGATCACTGATAAAAAGGATGTTTCATGTGAAGGAAATCACATCTCACTCTGTCGGTCTTTGCCAAGTTATTTACTAGCTTGTGTGTGTGTGTGTGTGTGTGTGTGTGTGTGTGTGTGTGTGTGTGTGTGTGTGTGTGTGTGTGTGTGTGTGTGTGTGTGTGTGTGTGTGTGTGTGTGTGTGTGTGTCGGTGGAAAATTGGGACAGAGTCTGAGCTGCCCTTGTGACACTGTGGATCCAAAGGTCATAATCCATCTAATTACTAGCACAGCATGCCATGCAAATTAGGCAAATATTTAATTACGTTGCTAATTATTTGAGTCAGTCTATTCAGCTTACAGAAAAGCCTTTAGCTTTTTAGACTCAGATCCCGCGCACACATAGCTGGGTCTCCAACAAAACAAAGATGTTTTCTACAGTTTAGCCTGTCATCCACATGAAAGTGAAGGCAAACGGCTCCAAACACAATTCTTTCCAAAACTCAGACTAAAGTGTATATTTACTAATTCTCTGTTGTCAGCATTTGCTTGTGTTCTTAAATAACACAAGCAGTTTAAGGATTAGCAGCGTCACTGCTTGTGACAAAAACCCTCTGACATGATGACATCACACGCTTTCCTGTTTTTACAAGCTCAGTTACTGCTGTAGAGCACCAGAGCCGAAGGACACCTAGTTATTCTATGTCCAGCAAATGTTTTACGTCAAACACGGTGATGATTTGGGGAACTACTGCCACCTATAGGCTTGGCATGCCTATGAATGTGCTTCGCAATGCACTGGGTTTTTATTTAGTTGAAAACGATGTGATGTGGACCCAGGATTTTTCCTAGATTGGTGGGGGAGGTATTTGGTTTTGTTAAAACCCGGCTACGTGCGCTCATGGCCTAAGCAGCCAGTCCCTCACGAAGCTACAACAACACTGGGATGGGATTTTCTAAAATGTCTTTAAACCTTAATGAAGTTTCTCAGTTTTTGCTGGAATTGTGTGCATGATTTAAGAGGAGGTGTCTGAAACCCATCTCACACCTTTTTAGTTTACTTTTAGAAATTAGTCACAAAGAGGCGGAAATGTGAGACACATTTAGAACGGGTTGGCAAACACCGTGAGATTAAACTGAAAGCCAAATGAAGCATAATTAAGACACTTAGTGACTAAATGACATAATATGGTTAATCAGTTGTTAGAACATTATTAAATAGTTAATCAACGCCTAATAATGCACTAAGTAATGCTAAGTAACGGGACTCTTTTATTGTAAAGTGGTACCATTCAGTGTTGTTGAAGCTATCTACAACAGATTATTGTTCACAACATTTCCACAAAGAGTCACTTCAAAGGATCTGATTTATCCCTTCCAGCCTTTTAAAATTGAGTTGGCTTTCTGACACACACATTCTTCAGAAAATGGAATCATGAAATGAAGCTGTGATGCAAAAAGATGATTTTAATCGTCTCTGAGGAAAAAAATCCCTTTATCTTCTCGCCGGCCGACGGGGAGCTGATGCAGGGTAAAAACTGATCGGCTTTTGAGTCCTTTGTGAAACGCTCCGCTGTGGCCGACATCAGCTGAAGTGATCAGGCGAGGCTGTTGTTGCTTTAGCATGAGAGAGGGCGCTAGACGTCAAGGATCAATAAAAACTATTATGTCATCTTCTTCTAAAGGTTGCCTGGAAATAAAAGCAGGAGGTGGTGGGATTTGTCCACTGAAGGATCTTTAAAAATAAACATAAAAAGTGTTTTAATGGTGACATTTAACATGACATTTATCCACATCACTTTCTTAACTCAGTTTGTTTCTCTAAAATGGCCGGTCGCGTTGCTAATTTCACCTTGAATTATGCCTGTAATAAAAGCCCCAGAGCCTGTTCAAGGGTTTCCAATAAATTCAGCTCTTTCACCCACACAGCTCAGGGGGCAGCAGGGGCCAGTCTTTGTGTTTGATTAAACTTTGCTCCACAGTGGGATGAAATAGTCACAAGCTCTTGAATCTACAACCTGCTTTGTTTAATTATTGGCACCTTGCTCCCTTTGCTATCAGATTCTGGTGTGATCTTCTGTTGCTCTCTCGCTTGCTATCATCCATTTGAAATGAAGAGTTCATTATTATTTTATGTCTTTTAAACATGCATCTTCTGACATACTGATGCTGGGTTTGCTAAGTGATTAATATAAACATGTACTCCAAACGAGACAGCAGCTAAACTCAACTTAGTGGTAAAAGTTAAAGGCTGCACAGACACCAGAAAGGCAGAGATGAGACCAAACGATAAATAAGAGATGTGAGGATGTGTATGTTTGTTTCATGTGGAGGTTTGCAGGACCCGACCTAAGCAATCCTATAGCTGGAGCCGTGGTTTCCCAAGAGACAGCTTGTTGCTGGAAAGCCCTGGGCGAGTTTTTCTCCTTGGGTTTGACTGTAAATTGCCACCAAACCAGTGAATTACTCTGTGATGTGTCACAGAGGCAGCCGAAAGCCCTATAGGCATAAAAACACATACTTATGTTTCTTCTCACAGTAATTTCTCAGTGACAGTCATAGCAGCACGCAGAAACGTCTCAAGATCCAGCAGCTGCATACTCACAGCAGCTGCTTGTCAGAGCAGGTAGAGATTTGGACGGATTGAACCGAGTTGCAGGTTGTTTGCAGTTTTATTACAAGTCATGCAGCGGAAGCTCCCCAGCTTTTTGTTGGGCTCTATGAGTGTGTAATCGGTCTTTGTGGTAGCGGTAATAACTTGTTGACATGCATATATGCTAACATATACTTATCACCTCTAAGAAGCTGGGCTGGTTTTTCAATAACTGTGATAGGTTAACCAGGAGTTTCACTGGATGATGATAATAATAATGCATTGAACTTATATAGCACTTTTCTAGACACCCAAAGATGCTTTCACACTCTCACATTCACACACTGCTGGTGATGGTAAGCTACTTGTAGCCACAGCTGCCCTGGGGAGGTCTGACAGAGGCGAGGCTGCCATTTGGCGCCGTCGGCCCCTCTGACCGCCACTAACACAGGCAAGTTGGGTGAAGTGTCTTGCCCAAGGACACAACAGCAGGATACCCCTGGCGGGAGCTGGAATCGAACCCATGACCCTCCGATCATGAGGCAACTCGCTCTACCACCTGAGCTACTGCTGCCCAGGCCTCACAGCAGACTGAGTCTAGGTCTAAGGGCTGTGTTTGTCAGGGTGGATTCCCCACAACCGTTCCAGTTAGGCTTCACTGGGTCTCTGAATATGCTTTTAGTTCAGGTGTTAGCATGCATTGCTAGCTCTCTCTCGCTCTCTGTGTTGGCATGGTGGACTGGCAGTGATTGGACTTCCTAAATATGATATAACAAGTTTATATAATAGATCAACTTAATTATGATGCTGGATGAAAAGCTATGAGAGTAATCAAGAGCGAATGCAATATATATCAAGCAGCAAAAAGGATCCTTATGGTGTAGATTACAGGCATCCTGGTCTTCAATTGCCACTATCCAGCATAATGTTGTTGTTTCCCTGCTAATTCAAGGGTTGAATCAGTTGGTCCTCAAGCTCTGCAGACACCTGCTAATCAACTACTGATCAAATCAAGTGAGTTGGAACAGGGAAGCAATTCAAACACGTAGAAGTTACTCCCAAAAGGTTGGTAATCCCCACAGTTAAATCTATATTTTAGGTTCTTTTGTTTTAGTGCATGTGTATGAACAATTGAGTATTAGAAGGGATGTCCAATATTATCGGTTTAACATTAAAGTAGCCAGATGGAGTATTTCTCTTGTCCAATGGCACCATCTAGTGGCTGACAAGCATATCACACAAAAAGTCTGTCAATCGATTTTAGAAAGATGGCGATTTCATGTTTATAAATGTGCTCCTGTAGCCGACAAACATAGTTAAAACACGTTTTTATAAGTAATACTCTCATGTCATGTTGTGTTTTCGTCTATTTTTATTTTAAAGACACTTGTCCGTGAAAAGCTCTTTAACTCTGCATCAGCTTAGGTATTCCTTAAATTTGAAGCACGTAAGCGGTAGTGAAACGCTATTGGATAGTTCTGGTCGCCGCTCAGCTTCCCATCGCACGGAGCTCTGCGGGGCAGGGGGCGTGCTTGGCAAAAAAATATAAAAATAAAAACTTATGATCGGATTTCTGAAAAACCTTACATAATTTCTGAAAGGGGAAAACTCCAGAAAGCTGGTTTAAAATTGGGTGAAAATATCGGTATCGTATTTTACTCTTTGACTCTTTCAAAATGTCATAGTATGAAAGATCTAAGGTTTAGTTATTGACATATTTCAGCTTTATTTGGCACAACTCTTGAATAAGAAGGAAACCACCCTGTGTGGTGAACGTATGCTGCCCTCACCACACGTAGCTAGCCAGCTAGCTAACAACTGAAACATCTGTATTCAAAACCCAAACATTTGAACCTTTTTAACATTACCTGTTCTAATTATTAGCTTATGAAACAAACTTTTCCCATCATCAACATAATTATTTTGTTCTAAAGGTGTCACAGCGTTTTTGTCAGGATCATCTCAGAGAGAATCAGCTGCTGTTGGAGACAAATTAAACGACACTTTCCTACTGACTAACTTAAATTGAAGTAGTTGTCATTTTACACAGAAAGTGTTTGAATCTTATGAAATGAATGATAGGAGATGTGTACTGTTAGCAACCTGAATCATTTAGTTTTTCTTTTTTATGAGGGGGGGCTTCATATATCAGTTTTAATTAATAAAGAAACAAGAAATTAAGAGTTAGTATATCGTTACATCGGATTTGGAAAAAAGCCAATACAGAGTATCCCTAAAGGTTGGTTTATGCTTGACGCGTCCGCGAGGTCCGCACTGCTCCGCATGGCGAAATTGCGTCATTTTAACAACCTTGCCCCTCCACCGCGCCTCTGCACGGCCCAAAATTTCTGCAACGCGCACCTAGGAAAATTTCTAACCACGCGGATGGTCGGATGCGGAAAAACATGGCGGACCGGTAAGAACTAGTATGGCAGAGGTTCGTAAATAAAGACATTTGTATGATTCAGCTCTCAGAGATCACCGTGATCAACATGTTGTTAATAATTCTTGGAGAGAAATAGCTCCCACTGTCAGAAAAGACGAGGACGCTGTTAAAAAGGCTGAAATGCCATGTTGTAAACAACAGAAATTTCTACTTCTACTATGGTGTAGTGTTGGATGCATGCTGTAGAGCTCCATGCTGCCCCGTTCAGTTTGGGAGAATATTGGCTCACCGCAGAGACGAGCCGCATGAACCATAAACGCTGCAAGTTGTGAAGCGCGTTCCATCCATGAGCCGCATCACCAAGCGGAAAGTGAATGCGTCAAGCATAAACCAAGCTTAAGTAGCACATACCGTAAATCCTCTAATATTAGCCTGTATTCAATTAACGGCCGGGTATCATATTTTGGCTGGTGTCAGAGTCGGCGGAGGTGAATAATGGCCGTTTTTTTATTGTGGCCGGGTGGAATGTGGTAACAAACAAGTACCACAGTGGGGCAGTTGTGACATCCGTCTCACTTTTGATTTGCCAGTGATAGACCGCGAGGGTAACTTTAACCGTGCGGAGACGAAGAGGAGGCGAAAATTTGATATCAAGTTCAAAGAGAACGTGCTGATTATGCTGCAGAACACTCCGGGGAGCAGTAGCAGGGGTTGTATGAACTAGTCACTAGTCGACTTCACCGCTCTATAGTCTTATCCCTGTCATCGATTAGTCGCTGTCACGTGATAATGACCGGCAAGATGCAGTCCACAGAAAAGACAGCAGCCTGCTGTCAGCAGGTGACAAGCTCCTGCGCGTCGGGAGGCAACGCGTTGTGCCAGAGCGTCGGTACTGACACCCGTCGTAAAACGGGCATTTAACCAAATTGTGACCTTTACCCTCTTGCAATTCAACATTCCCCTCACCCCCATCCTAACCTTAACCAGCTTGCGCATGCAAAGCTCTGATTGTTGATGCGGTCCAGACATCTGCGTCCTGAGCACGGCCACAGTAACATTATCAAATCAGGTGTCGCCACCTCAAAAACTAAATTAACACACAATCGTTCATGTCGGCTTATTTCCTTTTATGTT
Source organism: Nothobranchius furzeri (assembly GCF_043380555.1). Taxonomy (NCBI): domain Eukaryota; kingdom Metazoa; phylum Chordata; class Actinopteri; order Cyprinodontiformes; family Nothobranchiidae; genus Nothobranchius; species Nothobranchius furzeri. The sequence goes on along the minus strand of NC_091757.1, from coordinate 32,375,616 downwards.
TTCTGTCTTTTATTTGTGCCTGATGCGTTTCGCTGCTGTGGATCGGGGCGCATCACCTTGTCCTCCGGTGGCGGACCTCACCGGTCCCCCACTGCACTCCGCTGTTTTTGCGGTCGGTAGATCTTTTAGAACTGCAGTTCAAAGGTAACTCATAAGGTGAATATATATGAAGGCAGGTAGCAGTTTTTCTTTAGGATTAAGAGGAGATGCAGGCAGATAATAAACAGACAGGACAGAAAAATAGTCAAATAAAAACAAGTTAGTTTTTGAACCTGGTGGTTGCAACAAACAGACACCATTGAAGGTAATCAGAAGTGAGGAACAGAAAATGAAATAATTATTTTAATGTTTAGAGCAGCAGGAACTCTGAGAGGCTGCAGGTGCATCAGTGAGTTTGCGGCCGCTGAGCAGGGGGGGGGGGGGGGGCTGAAGCAGAAACTAGCGTTGTTAAAAGAAATGTGTTTAACTTTGAAAATGTGGGCGCAATTTTAATTGTCAAAAACTCCAGCGAACCATTAGTTCATTTTGCTCAAATAGAAATTGAGGCCTGCCTCTAATTCTGGCCATCCTTCCAATAAAGGCCTGGAGCTTGATGAGCTTGAGTCAAATACAAGCCCGCGCCTGTATTAGAGGATTTACAGTATGCTAGATCTCCATCAGCTTGTCCCTCAGCATGCTGGTGTTGAAACACTTTAGCCTGTTGTTGTGGCAAACTAATGGTTAATCTAATTGCTGATCATTTTGAAAATGTGTCCTTAATCAGAAAAACAAGGAATAAAGACCTGAAGAAGAACTGATTAGGACTCATCTTCTAAAGCCTCTGGAGTTAACTTAAATCCACCATTTGGTGAGGTCTTGTGATTGATCTTTATCTCGTGATCAGTGTTGACAATAAGCTGGTAGTGAGGCAGAGACAATGCTACCTGATTCCTACAGGACCATCATGGTCAGATTGGTAGCCAGGCTTTTATGATGAGATCTGGATGCATCGCTTTATTACATCTTACTTTGATCCATTTTACCAGATGAAGAGTCTGCTAACAGGTGTAGTGTGGGAAGACTGCAGCTCTGGCATGTTTCTTTTTCAGTGTACAACTCTTCCTCCGCTGCCGTTCCTGCTGCTTGTGGAAATGCTTTTTCCTCGTTAGTGAAGCCTGCTGTTCAGAACAAGAACTGCAGCAATGCTGGTTAAAAACAGCATCAAAGCCTCTGATCATGGGTAATAACTCATATTCCCCAAGAACCAAAGAACTCATGTTTTAGTTTTAATAATATAAAAGGACCCCACCCACTGGTATCATGTTCTGTAAGTGCTGGAGACCAGTCCAGTTCTCATCTCCACTTACGAACATCTGATAAAAGATGGACATCCTCACAAAAATCTGGAGCACCTTCAAATATTCTTAAATATGGACGTGTGAACAATTCCTCATTTCAGGGCCTTGGTGAACAAAATTCTTCTGATGAACAAAAAAGTGAGCGATACATGAATTTCATGATTTCTTGTGGTGGTTTTCGTAAAGCTGAAGGAAAAAAAAGGCAATGCTATTAAGAGAGAACCCTACTGCTCATTCAGCGATCGTCTCGGTGCAGGAAGCAGAAATACTGCGACTGAAATGTTTTCACTTAGAGGTTCAGGTGGATTCAGTCATGGTAAGACTCGGTGAAACTGCAAAGCAAAACTACTTTTATGCAAATGGTCTTTGCTGCAGGGTAAATTATCTACAGTTCAGTTCAGGGTGCTGCAGGTGATTAAACCATAAACTGAAGCGAGCGAGTGAGTATGATGATGCTTTTATGGAGCGCGTGAGACTACATTGCAACCCTGAGTGTACACAAATATAAAAAAGGTAGTTCCTCCCAGCTGTGCTTGTGATGCTTAGAGCTGAGGAAGGCAGCAGCCAGTGTTGCGTTGGAGAACAACCCAGGTGTGCCGCCTGATGCTTCTTTAAACCAGTGGACGGTATCATTTTCACGTTGTTTTAACCACTGTTCCCACCGTGAATAAACCCCTCTCCGTTTGAGCAGCTTTGCAAGAACTTATTCAGTAAGGAGATTAAAAAAAGCAGGAGCAGATATGGAGAGAGGGCCATGAAGAAAAGGAAAGAGATTACCTCTGTTTCTTCCTTGCTACTGTTTGCTGTGAGCCTAATCCATAGCTGCAGACTCTGAGCTCCCACATCGCAGTCACTCAAACACCAGTCTCTTTGAAACGCTTAGCCCTGGCTGCGCTGGAAGCCGAGCAGAGGGAAGCTGTCATGCTTTTATGATGTATAAGTGGCAGGATTGTTTATTCCTCTTTGGGTCTGTTGCCACGATAAGGATTCATTTATTGTTGCTGCAGGTCAAGATGTCACTTGCTCATGGATATTTTCCGCTGAGATACGGCAGTTTTAAAGAGCATATGCGCGGCATAGATTTAGGATTGAGAGGTGGAGGATCTGAAGCAAGCAATAAAAATAAAAAATCTCCTCACACACACACACACACACACCATCTTCTTTGTAAATGCTATAGCTCTACAGAAATCAATACCACTAGATTTCACACTAGAACAGTAGACAGCTGTAAGATGCTCAAATCTCTGCTCTGCTGTAGAGTAAAATACATTCTGTTAGTATTACAGAGATTTACACACACATCCTTCTAGTATATTAGGGCCAGTTGGGAAATCCGTCAGTGGAATGTTTTTAGCTTTGACAGTGAAAGTGAAGAAAGCATCAAAAGGCCTCCCTCTAAAATGCACGTTGCACATACAGTGGTGTGAAAAACTCTTTGCCCCCTTCCTGAGTTCTTATTCTTTTGCATGTTTGTCACGCTAAATGTTTCTGATCATCAAACACATTTAACCATTAGTCAAAGATAACACAAGTAAACACAAAATGAAGTTTTGAAATGATGGTTTTTATTATTTAGGTAGAGAACAAAGTCCAAACCTACATTGCCCTGTGTGAAAAAGTAATTGACTCCTGAACCTAATAAATGGTTGGGCCTCCCTTAGCAGCAATAACTGCAATCAAGCGTTTGCGATAACTTGCTACGAGTCTTTTACAGTGCTCTGGAGGAATTTTGGCCCACTCATCTTTGCAGAATTGTTGTCATTCAGCTTTATTTGAGGGTTTTCTAGCATGAACTGCCTTTTTAAGGTCAAGCCATAGCATCTCAATAGGATTCAGGTCAGGACTTTGACTAGGCCACTCCAAAGTCCTCATTTTGTTGTTCTTCAGCCATTCAGAGGTGGATTTGCTGGTGTGTTTTGGGTCATTGTCCTGCTGCAGCACCCAAGATCGCTTCAGCTTTAGTTGACGGACAGATGGCCGGACATTCTCCTTCAGGATGTTTTGGTAGACAGTAGAATTCATGGTTCCATTTATCACAGCAAGCCTTCCAGTTCCTGAAGCAGCAAAACAACCCCAGACCATCACACTACCACCACCATATTTTACTGTTGGTATGATGTTCTTTGTCTGAAATGCTGTGTTACTTCTACACCAGATGTAACGGGACATTTGCCTTCCAAAAGGTTCAACTTTTGTCTCATCAGTCCACAAGGTGTTTTCCCAAATGTCTTGGCAATCATTGAGATGTTTCTTAGCAAAACTGAGACGAGCCCTAATGTTCTTTTTGCTTAACAGTGATTTGTGTCTTGGAAATCTGCCATGCAGGCCATTTTTGCCCAGTCTCTTCCTTATGGTGGAGTCGTGAACACTGACCTTAAATGAGGCGAGTGAGGCCTGCAGTTCTTTAGAAGTTGTCCTGGGGTCTCGGATGAGTTGTCTCTGCGCTCTTGGGGTTATTTTGGTCGGCCGCCCACTCCTGGGAAGGTTCACCACTGTTCCATGTTGTTGCCATTTGTGGATAATGGCTCTCACCGTGGTTCGCTGGAGTCCCAAAGCTTTAGGAATGGCTTTATAACCTTTACCAGACTGATAGATCTCGATTACTTTTGTTCTCATTTGTTCTTGAATTTCTTTGGATCTTGACATGATGTCTAGCTTTTGAGGTGCTTTTGGTCTACTTCTCTGTGTCAGGCAGCTCATATTTAAGTGATTTCTTGATTGAAACAGGTGTGGCAGTAATCAGGCTTGGGGGTGGCTACAGAAATTGAACTCAGGTGTGAAACACCACAGTTGGGTTATTTTTTAACAAGGGGGGCAATTACTTTTTCACACAGGGCAATGTAGGTTTGGATTTTGTTCTCTACCTAAATAATAAAAACCATCATTTCAAAACTTCATTTTGTGTTTACTTGTGTTATCTTTGACTAATGGTTAAATGTGTTTGATGATCAGAAACATTTTGTGTGACAATCATGCAAAAGAATAAGAAATCAGGAAGGGGGCAAAGAGTTTTTCACACTGCTGTATGTGCAGAAAAACATGTCCTACCTCTTCATCATTATAAATGTTGAGCAGAGCCAGAATGCAGATTCTGAGTTTAGTCCCTTTTGTGGACAGACGTGGAGTTTTGTGTCTTTCTGAGTTACTTTAGTCCCACTTGTTACCTCCTTGCACCATCGTTGCATAAGTCCTCTGCAGCAACAATCTGCTCCAGCCCTTGTTGCAGTGGACACAAGGAAGGCTTTTGCAGTGCTGTCCATTATATTTAGCAACCTTAAGCAACATTTTTCATTAAGTTACTGGAGTATCTGTGCGACACCACCACTCTCAGCATCACTAAATCTGATTCTGCTGCTCCAGCGCTGCACTCACCACCACGCATTTATAGAAAGAACACACAGTCCTGTCAGTCTGCTGCATAGGCTGAAGATTTCTACAGAAAGAGTTGGCTTCAAAACTCCATTGATGGACCACTCCACGTATTTATATGTATATTTATCACGTCTGTGCGAGTACGTGCAAAATATCTCATGGTGCGAAATGACATGATCTGGATGAATTTGAATGACCCGCCCCTCCAGTCTTTGAATGTTAAGATCACCCCTACTTGTCAGTCAGAAGACCCACTGAACTGCTGGATGGGATTTAATGAAACCTGGATAAGAATCTACAGCTGATCAGCTTCTGACTCAACCCCATTAAGGATGGCTGCCACTGCTAATTGACCTCATCAAACACAAAAATGACCTCAGCTCTGTCACTTTTAAAGATACTGAGCTACAAATGTATTACAGCTGCATGGAGCCATTTACCACACTTACATCAGGTATTAACAGACCGAGGAGCTATTTAGCTGTTTTATGCAGCATGTGTTTTGATTTGAATATAGTAAAATAAGATTTGAACAAAACAACTTGGAATTTTTGAGTTAAAACTCTAACAAATGATGGATCTGCTCATAGGATCTTATGTTTATGATATGTATTTGTATCAGATGCCACGTTTACACCCAGAGCCTTTGCCCTGTTCTGAGACATCCTCCATCTTTGATGCACTACCTGTTTGGTACAGGTGAACTGTGTGGCTTTTGGGCTGTGCACGATTTCTGTTCAGGTCCCTTTTTTGATATTTGAAAAACAAATGTATTTAAATTCTGTGTTGTAATTCCTGGCAATAGAAGAAAATCCATTGAGTGACTTTTTGTGATTTGGTCTATGAGCAGCAGAATGTTCCAATCATCAAGTCAATGAACATTGTTCCAATTAAACGAAACCCAGCAAATTGCTCAAATTCAATGAGTCGGGGCTTGAAGCTCGGTTTATTTACTTCAAAGGAAAGCTGTACAGTTAAGCAAAACACCATGCAAATACCCGCTGGATATGTGCAGCGGTGGCTCGACTTCCTTGACCTGTAATCTGAATAAAAGAGCTCTGATCGACCGTGTGTTTTCCTCAGAAAGGACAACGCTCCTGCAGAGCATAGAGCCTGCACTTTCTGCTGAGTTGAAAATGTAAATTTTCTGCATTCTTTATGCTCTATTTTTGATTCTGATATGAGAAACCCAGTTGAACGTCTTATGAGACAGGACTAACATAAAAGCTTTGCATGTGTCCTTTGCCATCTATAGGTCTGATATCTACCAGATACTCTGGTTTTACTTTGCACAGGATTCCCTGAAAAACCCTGCAGACTGGGAATCACACAAACCGGGCTCAGGGCTGCAGAAAGTTGGATGCAGCGTAAAGCGTGGCAACTTGTGTGTCAAAAATTTACTGTGAGCTCATGAAATGTTGACCTTTATGTGACAATGAAATGCAGCTTTACACATTTTGTGTGGTGTGGTGGGGATAGATGGTGGTCAGAGCCAGCAGGATGGAGCAGCTGTCAGAATCTGACTGTGTGTGTGTGTGTGTGTGTGTGTGTGTGTGTCTGTGTGTGTTTGTGTGTGTGTGTGTGTGTGTGTGTGTGTGTGTGTGTGTGTGTGTGTGTGTGTGTGTGTGTGTGTGTGTGTGTGTGTGTGTGTGTGTGTGTGTGTGTGTGTGTGTGTGTGTGTGACAGCCTGTTACTGCAAGGCGGGATTAACCATGTGGGCAACTGGGCAATTGCCCAGGGGTCCACAAACTCTAAAGGGTCCAGGCCCAGGGCAGCAACGGCAAGAGCAAAATACTGTATCTGTAATTCCATCCAGGGGTTCCATCCAGGAACAGGGATCGAATTACGGGGGAGCTGGATATCCTACACATCCAGGGAGAGCCGGAAAAAAGTTGTCTACCTATATCACATCATTCATGGACTCTTGAGCAGAGAGCACAGAGCGCTGTTCGTTGGTGCGCTCCAGGCAGCTGCGTCCAGCGCACGGTCCATTCTCAAAGTGGTGCAACCAAATAACTATAATTAACACACCATCGTTCAGTCCACACGAGGTGGGTCAAAGGTTACCCTGAGCGGGTTACGTGCAAGGCCGGATTAACCATATGAGCAACTGGGCAATTGCCCAGGGCCCACGAACTCTAAAGGGCCCAGGGCAGCAAGGGCACGAGCAAAATACTGTATCTGTAATTTCCCGCTTTATGAGGACTATGGTGACCGTACGTCCTGTTTTCCTCGGACATGTCCACTTTTCACTCTCTGTCCGGGCGTCCGGACTGGGGGTTCTTGTATTGATGAAAATGTCTGGCTTTTCATCCAGGAGCAGGGATTGAATCATGGGGAGCTGGATATCCTACACATCCAGGAGAGCAGGAAAAAAGTTTAATACCTATATTACATCATTTATGGACTCTTTTGAGCAGAGAGCACAGAGAGCGGCACAGCGCGTTGTTGCGCTGCAATCCAGGCAGCTGCGTCCATCGCACGGTCCATTCTCAAAGTGGCGCAACCAAAAAACTATAATTAACACACGATCGTTCATGTCCGCACATGTTCTCTATTTTCTGTCTTATTTGCGCCTGAAGCGCTCTGCTACTGCGGAGCTCATCACCTGTGCTGCGGTGATTTCACCTCACTGACGCAGCATCCAAACGTGCTCTCCGCTTTGTGGTCAGGAGATCCCTTTGATCTGCTCAGAAGTAACTGATGAGGTGAAAAAGTAAGAATCCAGGCAGCAGTTTTTCTGCAGAGTTTAGAGGAGATGCAGGAAGATGAGAGACACAGGACAGGAAATAGTTAAATAAAAACAAGAAAACAAAGTAAAATGTAGGTAGATTAATCTCCACTACACATTTTTACCTGCATAAAACAATAAGTTATACACATGTAATATTTATACATTTGATACAATTCAGATCACCTTCAAAACTCAGTCACCCACCCAGGGCCGTTTCAAGACATTTTGGGGGCCAAGACAAAATGCCCCCCCCCCACCCCCCCACCCCCATAACTGGGCTCCCCAGAAGCCTCTTGAAAGCCACTATTTGTGGATTCTCTGAAAGTTTCCATGGAGTGTGTGACAACTTATTTTTTCATTGATCCTATCGTCTAATCTCACAGCTGAAACAAGCATCCTTAATAATCTGTGCACAGGAAGCATACCGATGTTGTAGTAAAACAAAAGGTATAATAATTTATTATTAATAAAACCTTGTTGCAGCACTAAAGCAGAAAAATTAGATTTTGCAATAAATATGCTAAATATTTACATATGAATTGTTTTAGAGCCCTTTTATTGGCAGAATCTGATATTAATGTAGTTCTTTAAAAAAAAAGGGTCCCAACGTGGTTTGTGTGGCGTTGCCATAGTGTGACGTCATAGGCACAGATCCCCTGTCCTCTTGTTAGGAAATGGAAATATGATCACCCTATATTCAACAAACTGTCCACCTGGGCTTTTGCGCTGCACAGAGATGCGTCGCTGCCTATGACTTTGAACGTCAGTTGAGAGCAGTTGAGAGTAAGACTGACCAATGAAGAGAGTGCCTCAAGTTAAGACCCTCTCCTCATTGGTCAGTCCACACAAGGTGGGTCAAAGGTTACCCTGAGTGGGTTACGCGATGTCAGGCATTCAAGTATTGAATATATTTACTGCATATTACAGTAATATATTCTGTATGTGACCATATTATGGTGATCCTTGGGTCGTGATGATGGGGCCCTTGAATACTGTTGCCCAGGGTACAACAAAGTGTTAATCTGGCCCTGTGTTATTGGGAAACACATGATGTTAGGCTCTAGCAGCAGTGTGAGAGCATGATTTCCCCCTTTCATTCTTTATTTTCTTTTATTTACAACAGCTTACTTCCTTTGGTGAATTGTAGGCCAGAAGTGGCGGAAATACGTCAGTTATGTGGGTTCTCTGAAGCTCGAGTGCGTCTCTTAATTTCGGGTGAAGGGAATGAGAACGAGGAGAGAAGATTTTAATCACTCCTGTCGCTTTAAGGACACTTATCAAAGCCTTATTATGCGAATTGAAAATACCACGAGCCGCTGAGCAGCCAGGGGACGGACTGAGTGGATTTATAGGAAACTGTATGATCTGAGCTGGAAGACAGCGCTTCATCGCCTTGTGGAGTTGGATTTCACGCTGGATGCTTGGCTTATTCGGACGGTTCGGGTCATTTAGGGAAAATTGCGCAGAAGTAGCTCTCGGACTTGGGATCTTCTCTCCTCCCGAAGCGAGCAGAGGGATATTTTGAAACTCAACGCGTTGCCTGCGGGATTATTCTTTCACCCGACAACACGAACCCTTCTTGTCCGTTTGGTTCCGGACGGGTAGTACCTCGAGCTTTTATCTGACAGCCTTATTGGATCATGGATTGGGGTGGTGGAAGGGAAGAAGCGCGGCCAGCGACATGATTTTTCTGCGCTGTTTGCGCTACAACGCTGCGAGCTTGGTTTTTCTTACGTCGCTGGTTATAAAACAAAAGTTCCGAGGCGAGTGGGATGCGTGGATTTTTAACTGTTTGGTCTTTTTGCACCTGCTTTAACGGACACCGCGTCGACACGGTGCGGATTCGTGACAATACCGTGCGGATCCGCGCCGCTCCGTGCCGCTGCGCGCCGCTTCTCTGGGATACTTCAACATTTGCTGATCGTTCTGGAGATTCTGTAGATTTAAACTCAAGGTCACGGAGTGTTTAAAGGCTGCATCGCTTTCTTATTTCCACACGTACACACACACACACACACGCACACAAACGCGCGCGCGCGCAGTCTCCAATCTTCAGTCCAGTGTGTGTTATTTGTCATTACGCGGCGCAGCGAGCGTGTGGGCGTGCACGTCCTGTGGAGTTACGTTTTGCTTTTTTCCTGGTTTTCCCTAAACTGACACTGCATGCAGGCTCTTGCCAATAACATGGATGGAAAACTGAAACCGGGTCGGAGATGCCGGACCAAGCGGGAGAGAGTGCGGAGGTTGCGGGAGCCGGGGAGCAGAGAAGCCCGCAGCCCGGACCCCAACTCCTCCTGCTCCGACAGGGAGGGACACAGTCCCGGGAGAGACGCTGCCTCCCTGGCCGGCAAAAAGGCTCCGCGCCCGGCAGCTACCGCCAGAGCGCCTCGCCCCCCTCGCAGGAAGAGACGGCAGTCCAGTTCGCAGGAGGAGGACATAATTGATGGATTTGCTATCACCAGTTTCACCAGTCTGGACCGTCTGGAGGTAAGACCGAACTGGATCGTTACCTGCCTCCATTGGAGGCCAGCAGCAGAGTCTGGTCCAATACGTCACCAGTGTACTCATCAGATGACTCCTTCAATCATCTGGTGGTCCAGGGGTGTGTCTAACTTCACCCCCCATCTCCTACTGGTTTGGTTGCCATTGATCTGCTGGGTTTCCATGATTTCACTGTCCTGTCATTCTGGGAGCTGCTGCTTTTGTTATCCTTCAAGTTTGATGACTGACATGCTTCTCACACTTGTGGCTGAAGTGTTGTTTCATATTTGTCTTCACCATGAGCGATCAGTGTCTTCTTGACATCGTGCCCTTTTTGATAAACTGCCTTCTGCAGGGTTCATCTGTTCCAGGCTGATACACCATGTGCTGATAAGTCTGTTCCTGTCATTGCTCGGTGGGATGTTGGATGTCAGAGGATGATTTCAGGCAGAAAGGAGGTTCCCCTTGTGACATCCATCTTTATTTATCTTCTTTGTCTCATTATGTTGCAAAGGACAAATCAAACATTTGCTCTCTTTGGGATGTTAGACAGAGTGACAAGGTAAGCAAGTTAGATTTCTTTGTTTTCCTGCTGATTCTTCTGCAAATGACAGTTCTGCTTTTGTAGCTATAAATCACAGCTTTTAACAAACAAAGCCTTCACGCTCCAGGTAACGCTTTAATCTGAAAGCTCATGAATCATGCTACAGTTAGGGATGGTGATATCCAGTCACGATTGATTCCCACGTTGTGCTTAGTCACCAAAATTTGTGGAATTCAGATGTGCTGTTATCCACCCTCACTGGAGGCTGAGAACCGGTTCTTGTCTTTTTACAAGTTTCCATTGGCTCCCATTGCTATAGCTTAGCACTAAGAGTCTTCAAAGTGGGTTAAGAGGAGTTTGGGGAACCAGCAGCTTGGTAATTGCTTGAATTAGTGTCACAATTAGTGTCCATTTATTAGTTTTGATCAATGTGGTTCCTGTTTTGCATCAGATCTCTGTTCTTTCTACACTCATGCTCTCATCACTTGTTGCAGTGCTCTGGTGTTTGCTCCCTTTGGTCCTTTTCTGCCCACAAGCTGCACTTAAGTCGTGCACGTTGTCGGTGACGGTTGTGTGCATGTGCTGCTTTATCGAATAAAAAAGTTTCCTCTTTGAGTTTTAAGGGAAGCTGAAGCTGGATAATTATCCAATTTCTGTTTTAAACATTTACCAGCAATAATAGTTTTCTTAGTCAAGTGCTAAATCCACATTGAGTGAACACGGGGAATAACAGTGCACTCTGTTGTACATAGAAGCTTATGTTTCAAGGCTAAGCAAATGAGCCATGATATGGCTCTATGTGAAACGATACTCGGATGCCAGCTACTTGCTGGTAATTGGTCTGATTTGCATGCAAATGGAGTGTGCTTATTAAAGGATGCTGCTGGATGTGGGGAAATTAAAAGAAGTAGCATGCAGTTTTCAACGTGCTGCCCTTTAGATGTTCCCGTTCAGTCGACGAGTTGAGTGTGTTGCTGCTTTCTGTTTACTCAGTTTACTGTAAATGACAATAATCACATTTGTTTACAGTTAATAAGCTGCACCACTGCGAATGAAATGTCCTCATAAAAGCGCGTGCCCTCTGGAAAGCAACGCATCACAGACCGTGACTCATGCTTTCATCTATTCACAGTAGGCTTGACTGGAACTCATGACCTACACTACCTGTGCTAATTACTCATCAATTATGAGGAGGACACAGCAGTCAGGGAGTAGCTCTGACCTATTGCGTCATGCTCCTGTAAGCCAGCACAGCCTGAGAGGAGCTGACGTGTGCTCCTCTAAACCTGATGGCCAGTGCCCTTCAGGGACGAGCGTTTCAAGTAAAAACACAGCTCCGATCCAAGGATGATTGTTTGATTATTCCTTCACCCCGCAGGGTTGTGCATTTATCTCACACGTTACTCAAACTGTGATCATTGATGTAGAGCAAAGGTTTCAGCACAACATGTAACATGCTTATCCTAGCATCTCACTGAGAAACAAAGCTTTCATGAAGGAAAACATAATTAGTCCTGCGTGCTACGTTTGCTCACATTGTTTGAAATTCAAGTTAAAAGATTTTTGTAAGACAGGATTTAATCAAAGTCAGAGTAGTTGTGGGTATCGAACCCACCTGGAACCCTTCCCAATGTGGTTTCTGGAGTCATTAAGTGATTAAGGAGACACACGTGAAACAAATATGTAAATATGCAGTCTGGCCACGACCCAAAGACAGAGCTCGGTCATGGGGAGGACTCTACGGCGCAATCTCAATACTCACATTGTGCCCTGCGGACTTCAACAAAGTGCACTTGGAGAAAGTGCGCAGTAGGCTTCGAGTGCGTAGTACACAAGTGTGCAAATAATTGCAGAATTGAGACAGGGGGCATTGCGTCATCGATCGCCACGCATGCCGGGATACTGGTCGCTGTGATACTTTTTTCAAAAGTCTTTATTAACAACTTTTAAACAAAAAGCCAAACAGTTATTTGATATAAATTTTTATTTATTGCGGCTTTGTCTAAAAGTTTTAGAGAATCAACTAATCATCCTAAAATTAACTAATTTGATCAGAAAATACATATTTTCAAAAAAGGAACTTGAGCCTTTTCTCCTGCAGCAATGACTTGTGGGTAATTCCCTTGCCCGAGGTCTGCATCGCTGCGGACTTGGGATGAAGTGCAGATTAAGGGAGCGATGGGGGCGTGGTCAACTTCCGCACTTGAGAATCGGGACACCCTACACACTCGCACCCCTGGCCGGGAACGCGCAAATGATGGGTGCAAGTGCGAGTATTGGGATTGGGCCTACGGTTGTCTTTCAGACTGTCGCAACACGCAGTTGGACAGCACTGGGACCAATCAGAAAATCAGTCAACACCGCAGTCCACCGTACATTGTAGAAGAAGAAGAAGAAGAAGCAAATACATCCTGTTTCTAAATGAACCTCTCTCTCCTCATGTCTCAAAGAAATGCACGTCTAAACGGCCCAAAGTTGAAGCCAAAGCTGTTTCAAATGAGCTCTGTTCCTGAGCCAAAACCATCTTTGTAGTTTTTCACCCTCACAGCTCTGGTGCTCAAGCCCACCCAATGTCTTGCAAAAAACGCAGAGCGCTGTGATTGGCCGAACCTAAAATGGTTCAGGCCAAATGGTAGACCTGCTGAGGCTACGTGGCTAGATGGACCTGCAGAGCTAAATGTTTTTGTTACTGCTACGGTTGGTCTAGATTTCTAGGCTAGGTGACCTAGCCTAGGTCACAAGCCATAAAGTCATAGCTCATACATGGCTGACACCAAATCTTTCAACTACTGCAGAATGTATGACTCAAAACATTTCTGCTATGGAAAAACTCTCGTTCACCCTCAGAGTTCAAAATGACTGGTTCTATGAAGTCTGATCAAAGGGGACTGACTTTATAAAGATCTGACTTTGTGTAAAGAATTATTAGTTTCTGTGGTAAATCTGCATTCCAGTGTATAATGGAGCTCCTCCTAATCTTTGTTCTTTAAGATTATAAAAAATTATTGAAAACATAAAAATTTAACACAGAAATTCTCTGTGTGACGAAATTAAAGATTAAATGAGGATCAATTATGAATAATCTCAAAATATTTACAAAATAGAGAAGACAAGGTGCACTAATGTTTTGTTGTTGATAACAGTGCTTAATATTATATAAATAATTATTAATTATAAAATTATAAAAAATCTGAAAAATCCTGAGCCTTCCTGGTAAGGTCTATTCAGGAGTTCTGGAGAGGAGGGTCCATTGGATTGTTGAACCCCAGATTCAGGAGGAGCAATGTGGTTTTCGTCCTGGCTGTGGAACACTGGACCAGCTCTTTACCCTTAGGGGGGTCCTGGAGGGTGCGTGGGAATTTGCCCAACCAGTCTACCTGTTTTGTGGATTCGGAGAAGGCGTTTCACCGCGTCCCTTGGGGGGCTCTGTGGGGGGGTACTCCGGGAGTATGGGGTACCAGGCCCTTTGATATGGGCTGTTAGGTCCCTGTATGACCGGTGTCAGAGCTTGGTCCGCATTGCCGGCAGTAAGTCGGGCTCATTTCCAGTGAGAGTTGGACTCCGCCAAGGCTGCCCTTTGTCACAGATTCTGTTCATAACCTTTATGGACAGGATTTCTAGGTGCAGCCAAGGTGTTGAGGGCATCTGTTTTGGTGGCCTGAGGATCAGGTCTCTGCTTTTTGCAGATGATGTGGTCCTGGTGGCTTCATCAGAACGTGATCTTCAGCTTTCGCTGGAACGGTTCACAAGCTGAGTGTGAAGCAGCTGGGATGAGAATCAGCTCCTCTAAATATGAGACCATGGTCTTGATTCGGAAAAGGGTAGAATGCCGTCTCCGGGTCAGGGATGAGGTCCTGCCCCAAGTGGAGGAGTTTAATTATCTTGGGGTCTTGTTCAGGAGTGAGGGAAAACTGGAGCGTGAGATCGATAGGTGGATTGGTGCTGCATCTGCCGTGATGCGGGCGTTGTACCAGTCTGTCATGGTGAAGAGAGAGCTGAGTCAGAAGGTGAAGCTCTTGATTTACCAGTCGATCTACGTTCCTACCCTCACTTATGGTCATGAGCTTTGGGTAATGACCGAAAGAACGAGATCGCGGATACAAGCGGCCAAAATGAGTTTTCTCCGAAGAGTGGCTGGGCTCTCCCTTACAGAAAGGGTGAGAAGCTTGGTCATTCGGGAGGGGCTCGGAATAGACCCGCTGCTCCTCCACATTGAGAGGAGCCAGTTGAGGTGGCTCGGGCATCTGGTCAGGATACCTCCTGGACGCCTCCCTGGTGAGGTTTTCCGGGTACGTCCAACCGGGAGGAGATCTAAAGGTAGACCCAGGACACGGTGGAGGGACTATGTCTCTCACCTGGCCAGGGAACGCCTTGGGATTCCCCTGGAGGAGCTGGCCCAAGTGGCTAGGGAGAGGGAAGTCTGGGCCTCTCGCCTTAGGCTACTGCCCCGCGACCTGACTCCGGATAAGCGGATCAAAATGGATGGATGGATGATTTGAAGTGAAATGTTACATATTTTATGGTAATTTTGTGTTTGCAAGCAGTTTGGGCTGCAGATATCAAATATTTTAGTATTAGAATATTTTACAAAATCTTCAAATATTCTATTTGACAATGTTTCAAGTGAAACCAGACTGTGGTCTGCTGCAAAAAAAATTAAATAAAACAACTAAATTATGAGGCTGAAATGTCAGAATCTTCTTTTTAAAAGCTCACTAATGTGTGTTAAAATGGTGTTGTCTAATTCCCTCTTTCCCAGCTGATATTTATAGTTAAAACAAACAAAATTGACATACATTTAATTAAAATTTAGTTTTGTATTAATCACTCATCTTAGTCTAAATAACATCTAAATATATCCACAGTTGAACTAATATCAGTAGAATTTAATTATTTCATTAACATGTTCAGTAGTAAGCTGCTGGAAATGCTAATAATTCATTTCTACTGGTAACCATGGCATATCTATTGAATTGTGTACAGGTTGGAAAAATAATCTAGTCTAAATTGTATTCAAAGACAGAAGCGTTTGCAAATTACATACTACAACGACTTGCCATAGATGGTTGTGGTGTGGAGCAGACTCGTAGCAACCACAGACATATATGTGTAGACGCCCCGTGGACTGACGCTGCCTATTGGAGTTGCCGTAGTGGCCGTCCGCCATCTTTGATGCGTCTCCATTCGCCCCAGTTATCAAGCTTTTTCACAAAATCAGACACATCTGTGGAATGATAATTAAAATATAAACATAATTCAACAAAATAAGTGTTTAAAATATAAAATAGCAGGTAATCTAGAAAAGTCAGTAGTGATCCAACGGAATCTGTTTTCAATAGTGCGCTGGTTGTTGCAACCTTATGCTGCACTAAAACGGGCTTAGTTCCCCACACTGCATTGACTTTGGAGAGTGAGGAGACCCATCCAATATGGCGGCGACGCTGTTACGCTCTCCAACAAATTGGTGTGAATAAGTAAAAAAAGATTTGAGAAATTTAATGAATGGAACCATTTGAGGATTCCTTTCGGTCTTAGTTTTAACTAAGTAAATATTTTGTCTTGAAATAATAACCATATGATTATTTTATAGCTTTTTATCATGTTGTTGCTGAAATTTCCCCCTGATGGAGCAGAAGTTGCTGGATTGCAGTTGTTTGCTAGTCTGGGAGTTTTCGTCCAGCCTGTAGCTCAAACATGATCAGTTTCTAGTTTGGAGTAATCCTTAAAATTCCTAAAAATGCACTCTGAAAATCTGGTTGGAAAAAAGAACATCTGCACCAGAAGAAATTAACAGATGAATTCAATTAACCAAGTTATAACAACTAGATCCATTAAACCTAGCTGCTTAAAGAGTAATAAACATTGTTATAAGTTGTTTTGTTAAACATGTATTAATCAGTTTGGTGGAACCAGTTGACATAACTTGGTTACGTAAATTCAACACTTTATTTCGTAGAGTGTTTTAATGAAAACAGCAATCACATAGATTGTTCAGAGCTGTAGAAGTCACAGATTCAGTCCCTGAAACACCCACATCTGCTTACATTTAATATTACATTTGTAATCTCCTATAATCTGTTTTTCTTTTCTTTAAATCACTTTAGGAAGAGCATATCTCATTAAGTCCGTGTCAACTTTGGGTTACTGTCATTTCCTTTGAGCGCGTTTGCTTTTTACAGAGCTGTCTGCTTATGATCTGTGTGTTTATGGGTTTCCTCGGAGCACTTTGACTCTAAATGCCCTCCGTTAGCTGGCGTTGTTGATATTCCAGCTCTGCACTGATGGGATCAAACTCCCGGGATGAAGACGTAGCCCGTACTTGGTCTCCACTGCTCCTCATAACCCATTTCATCACAGCTGAAAGCAATTTGCTGCCACGGCTGCATTAGATTACGTCATGTTTATTTGCTTTGAATCCTCTGGTTTGTGGTGGAAAAGCGGCTTACCTTACCTGTGCAGACTCACTGCATCCACTTGGCCGCGGTGCTTTGTCAGAGGCATCTTGTAACGATTAGAAAAAAAAATGTTGGGGATGATTTAGTGATGATTCACACACAGGCAGCCTGCTTCTGTGGGCTTTTGGATGAGAGAAGGGGTTCAGCTGCAGTTTGTGCGGTATTATTTCTCTTATAGAGCGCAGCTTAGAAAATGTTTTGCTCTCTGCAGTGAGACAGCTCAATAAAAAGTGAGCAATTTAGACCATTTTATGAGAATGATCCACATTTGGACGCTGTTTGAGTTTCTGGAGGACCAATTTCCTGGACACTTCCTGGACCTTACAGCGCTGCAGTAAAACAATTAAAACTCAAAGCCTTTTAGAGGTGTCCCTGTGGGGATCAGGCTAGTGAGCAGATAATAAAACGACACAATTATCCATCTGTCACAGTATGAATAGTGTTTTATTTGCTTTGTTGAGTGTGTGTGTGTGTGTGTGTGTGTGTGTGTGTGTGTGTGTGTGTGTGTGTGTGTGTGTGTGTGTGTGTGTGTGTGTGTGTGTGTGTGTGTGACTATGGAGAGGCAAATCCCCACTCGTTAAGCCACAATCCTTCTGTTCATCTGCTTTAACATGAATTTACAGATTTGTTTGGGCTTTTCATTCCACAGTTTCTAAATTCACTCTAATGGGGATTTAAGTCGATTTAGTAACATTACAACCGAGCCAGGGTCAGGAGGCCAATAGGGCAGGAATTCGTGCAGAAAATGAGCTCATATGACAAAAGCTGTAGTCTGCGTTTTTATTCATCATGAGATGTTCTTCTTGCCCCCCACCCCATCCACGGCTGCATTTCCCTGCAGTTTTAGATGCTGAGCGTCATCTGCCGTTGGCCAGTAAGGCAGCTCTCTCCTGTGCAGGACGGGGAGATGAAGCTCCTTGCCCGGGGGAAGCTTGGAGGTCGTTGTTTTGGAAGCCGCGAGTCGCTGCTGTGCTCTCTCAGCCTGCGCGTTGCTACGTGGATCTGAGCCAGCTGCATTCCAGACACAAAGATGTTTTCTTACATTTTGTCAGATGCTCTGATGTCCTCGTGGGAGCAGCAGTAAAAGCACATTTCCACTTAAAATATTGACTTTATTGTTCGCACTCAGATAACACCACTTATTATTATCATCTACATTGAAGCTTACAGCTCAGCTAGCAGCATTACTTTCTGCAGATAAAAGAGTGGCACGCCGCCCCGGCTGCACCTCTGCTCAATTGAGCTGATATCCTTTAAACTCAGTGTCAGGATTCCTTTAAATTGGTTAGACTGAAAATTGTCTGACGATCCGATAATTTCACACCTTATTTGATGGCCAAGCACACTGTTACTGGGGAACACGGTGCAAACGGATCCTGACACAGGGAGCCTTTGCTGTGGAGAGATAGCTTGCCTCCATGGTGAGGCAGCAGATTTGTTGCAGGGGTTGCAGCAATTTTGCTTCGTGTTTTCACGCTCCCCTGACAGAGATAGCACTGTGCATCATATGCTGGGGCTGACAAACAACTCCGGCTTTAATTAACAAGGCAGCCCCCCGAGGCTCGGCTGCTCATTGGCTGTTGCGTCCCACAGAGAGCGCTCTCTTAACGCTGGTGGGACATCCCCGGGCCTCAGCTCTCTGTCACACGCAGTAGGCAACAGTGTGGTTGATAAATGCACAGTCACGTTCACAAGCCTTTACACACACACACACACACACACACACACACACACACACACACACACACACACACACACACACACTAAAACCTCGTTCATGCTTCTGTTGAAACCATCGACCGGTGACCCAAATAGATCCACTCAACATGAATCTGGTGTGGAAGGGTGATGATGTGGGTCTGGAAGGACTACCGTCACCAACAGCCAAACCTTGTGTCAAACATGGACGTTGTGTCTACACAACAATACAAAATACATGTTTTTCCTGTTCTGTGAAACAGCACCTTCAGTATGAGAAGTATGGAGCGTTTAGTGGAAAATAATCATGATTTTCCAGTAAGGTTCTTATCTCTGTGGGCTGTGAAAAGCTCAAAAACCACGAGTTTCAAGTTCTAACATAATTCCCTGTGCTGGCACTGTGTAATAATGACAATGTACATATTCACACTAATTTCCCTCTGGGATTAATAAAGTATCTTTGAATTTGAATATTGCAATTAAGTCTAAAAAGTGTTACACTCTAATTTGTATTGCAATGTCGTTACCAATCCTTCCCAAAGCTGTCTCTTCAGAAGGTTCTAGACAGCTATTTGTAATGTTGTGAAAGAAAATTTGTCTTGCAAATGATTTAAGCATGTTCAAAACTCCAATTATGTTAGAGCAGGGCTCTGCAACACTGACAAGGAAGCAGAGGGGTCCTGCACCCGCCGATGACGTCGTCATCCTACAGCAATATCACTCGGCCAAAATGTATTGCATCTCTTTTAGATTCTGTTCTTTTACATGTGCTTTGGACAGAGTTTAGCAGCTTTGTTACTAAATTCATATTTCTTACTGCCTAAATGAATTTGAACGTGGTAACGTAACTTCTGTAGGTCATTGTGATGTCATCGGCAGGCGCAGGACCCGGCCAGAAGGAAACATGCTGTCTAACATGGTGTCCCAATTTCTACGGTTATATGCTACAAAGCTACCAATATTTAATTTTATTAATTTTCAAAGTTTCTATGGATATTTCCAGAGATTAATGGTGAAAAACTACACATTGTCTCTTTAAAGAATACTTTTCTCATCAGACTTGATCGTAGGCCTAACTAACTAAAGTCACACATTAACTGGTAACTGCAGTTTTGTTTGCAACCTTGACTCAAGATGGTTAAAGCAGCATAAATTGATCTGTTTCTACTAGTGGGTCCTAATTACATTTGAATCTAACACCCACTCATGTTTCATGCTACTCAGCTCAGTTTGTCGATTCGCTGCATACAAATGTGCCGATAAAGGCAGCCATGAACGCCGTTAGCAAGGAGTTGTTTTTCAGCCGTGTTCGTGTGAAAGTATTTACCAAAAAAGAGCTTTTGTGTGACATAGTTGCTGCTCTTCCAGGAAACAAACAATTAATTTTTGGTTTGTTTACAAGAAAACTTTTCATCCCTCGGCTAAGACGACTGCAGAGAAAGCCACAGACTGAGCACACAGGCGGTGCCAGCTTGTTCTTGACAGTTTCTGAATAAGTGGTGGAAATGCTTCCAAGCCATTTCTTCAAAATATTTTCTAGTGATCTAGTGTTAATAGATGTATTTGTGTTTTTCTTAATTTGTAAAGGTTGAGGAAGAGTTGGATTTGTGCCGGCTTTCCCTGCTGAGACCTCTCTGCTTTGAAGTACGGTCAGACCCAATCCAGCAGCCTTT
The DNA here is from genome assembly GCF_043380555.1 of Nothobranchius furzeri. NCBI lineage: Eukaryota > Metazoa > Chordata > Actinopteri > Cyprinodontiformes > Nothobranchiidae > Nothobranchius > Nothobranchius furzeri. Next base: position 32,355,319 of record NC_091757.1, on the reverse strand, counting down.
AGAGAGGATATTAGTCAGAATATGAGCCTGTTTCTCTCAACGGCTTGTGAGGAATAACTGAGACACGGATCCACTATCTGACACATATTAAGTGGCTCACAGAAGCATGTGTGTAGCTTGGTGCGTACATATAGATCCATTTCCTGCCTGTCGTCCTGAGCCGTCTGCCTTCTTCCTGTCTCACTGCTTGTATGGTGGTGAATGACAGGAAGTTATTATCCTGTGATTAAGATGCTGTCTGTGATCCCACGATGGATTATGGGATGCACTGTTAGAAGGTTTGCTTCGTAATTATCTTCAGCTGATTTGCCCCCCCCCCCAATTCACCTTTCACAACCCAATTCCAGTTCCTCACCAGAACACATTATTAAGCAATGTTAACAAGACTCTTTTCATTTGAGCAGGAAGAAAATGGACTGATTTGGATATAAACTGGCTGTAATCATATTTGTCAGTCAGCTGAGGCATTTCCCAGCCCTGTGATTTTTTTGTTTATATATAATGCAGTACTTGGCCACAGACACTCTGAGTGAATGACTAGCAGACGAAGGCTGTGAAGGATTTACCATAAAAATAATGAAAGCTAAATAGAGAGGGCAGCCTTTAAGTGGCTCATTAAGTAATGGCTGTTTTCCCTTTCAGCCGCGTCCTTCGCTGACGGAGAGGAAAGCGGGAGCTCCGAGAGCCTGGCTTGCTTCAGCCTTCACATCTCTCAAATCCCTTTCCGACATGTTGTTTGCGTGCGAGTGCAGGTCTTACCTTTTCTTTTCCAGCCTTGGACCCATTCAGCACAAAGGTCTGGTGACTGCCATGACTGTGTTGTGTGTGAATGTGGAAAAGTTTTCAATAGGGATTCCAACTGAAGTCTCCTGCAACCAGTGATGCTAACTTACTAGAATATAGATTTCACTTCCGAGCACAAAACGTATTTTAACATAAAACCACAGAAACTCTGAAGCATTTGCCGAAGGATCTGATTTATCATCATCGCACCTGGAACCGTTTTTAAATGTTGTTGAACCTTTTTTCAGGCATGGCAAACTTATCATTACTTCTTACCATCGAGAAACAGCCATACAACGGTTAGCTGCTGTTATTGTGGACGGGTTCCTTTCCACCAGCTGCGAGGTGTCACGTTTTCGACACGTCCCAGAAGCATAAGGACATGTTTATGTTTCCAGTCTATTTTTTTTACACTCTATGCATCCAGAACACGTCAAACACCGAGGATCAGATCAGACCAGACAGAAAGTTAAACACTAAATGCGTGTAAAACAAATGGAAACTTTCAAAATAAAGTCACATGCAGATTTCCTGTAGCTTAATTTGTAACAAACACAGTCTTTCTCCTTGCTTGTTATCGTGTGAACTTCTGAAACCATGCGTGGTGTTACAATTCTCCCATAATTTTATGACCAGCTATTTGATTTTTCATCAAAAATGACCAGAAGTTAACTTTTAGCTTGCAGGCCAAACTTCTTCATACAGGTCAATCTGACACCATGGTGCCGATATGAAGAAATGAACTTGAGACAATATTCTTAACAAATCCTTCGGGCACACTTGTGGTCAACAAAAGACCCGGCCTAGATTGACCGAGTGCGTCGGGTCCTTTGAAGGAAGCAGCCCCTGAATTTGGACACAGTCTGTGACACGAAGAGTTATGGAAGCATAGAGAACAGCAAAAAAGCTGTGTATCTAATGAAGTGGCCAGTGTGCGTGCACGTCATGCATGCAGCAGTAGCATGATGACCTTGATGACAGATGGAAACAAAATAAAAATGTAATTTTCTGTATGTTCAAGCTTATAAAACAGTTGGTGGCATTCTCCAGGAGACTTAATTGCGCTGCTGCAGCTGTCAGCTAAAACGCTTCCATCACACAAATACTTTTAATAAACCAACACGTTGCTTTGCTGTAAATATTTATATCAAGCTAACAAGCACGCTTCCATTCGTCAGACTCAGTGGTGGTGAATGGAAGCAGATGAAAATATTGCAGTCGGTCTTGTCAAGCTACGACAAATCAGGGATTTCTCTCATTTATCGGCTCAGCTACTCGGGAGGAAAAACACAGATGGGTTGCATAAAAATCAACTTTGGATAGAGTTGGTGTTTATTTTTGTGTTACTCAGACAGGATTGATTTACATTTTACCCAGTGCTCACCGATCATTGGTATCGACAATAGGGAATGCTACATTTTCAGTAAGTCAGTGGGATTTATTGTGTTTTTCTGGTAGTTTAAACTCCCTGAAATGAATTTCCAGAGACAGTGTGGGGTGGCAGAGCATGACCATACAACCCTTTACCCCACAACTCCTGTAAACCTTTTAGTAAAACATCAGCTGTTTTTCTATTCAATTCAAGTTTATTTATATAGCCCCAAATCATCACAAGAGTCGTCTCAAGGCACTTCACATAGTAAACATTCCAATACAGGTCAGTTCATTAAGCCAATCAGTAAAAAGTTTCTTATATAAGGAACCCAGCAAATTGCATCAAGTCACTGACTAGTGTCAGTGACTTTACAGCAGTCCTCCCACTAAGCAAGCATTTAGCGCCAGTGGAGAGGAAAACTCCCTTTTAACAGGAAGAAACCTCCAGAGGATCCTGGCTCAGTATAAGCAGCCATCCGCCACGACTCACTGGGGATAGAGAAGACAGAGCACACACACACACACACACACACACACACACACACACACACACACACACACACACACGCACGCACGCACGCACGCACGCGCGCACGCACACACACACACACACACACACACACACACACACACACAACATATATACCAAGTAATATTTCTGTAGTTATATTGTGATTTCATAGTAAATATTCTATTTGTTGAGAGATAAACTTCATTGTATTTATCCTAGTGAATCTATAATTAAATGGGTAAACTAGTAGTAGCACATTCAATGTCAAAAAAAAGTAAAGTGTTGTTATCAGGAGAGGGAGAATGTTTAAGTGGTTAGAAACAGTGTTCAAGCCGATGGCCCCCTCCGTGAGGCCACCACAGCTCAGCAGAACACCATAGTAGCCTCTTCTGGATTTCTATCAGATTTTTCTCAGAGATTATTATAGAAACATGACAAGTATTTGCTATTTAGTCCTAAATAAAAGTAAACAAATCACTTGTTGCATGTTTTACATTATGTAGTTTAGGGCTGCACGATATTAGGAAAACCTGCGATATTCGATAACAGTGATTAATATCGGATGACGATATTACTTGCGATAAATGAAAACTTTACTCAGGAACAAAAATAATCAAAAACAAAGAAATAAAAAAATGACTAAAAATCATAAAAATGAGAGAAGCTAAAGATGTGAGGAAAGGGGAAAAGAAAAGGAAATCAGTGGATCCCGGGAAAAGCAGAATCAGCAGAAAGAGCAGAACAGAGCTAACTCAGGTGTTTGCTAACCATCAGAGTGCCGTCCACCTCGGGGTCGGGCATCTAACCTATGAGAACCATCCAGTTGGCCAAATAGGTGAGGAGCTCTATTTGATTTGTTAAAAGAACATCATGCTTTCACATCGACAGAATGCATTATGTGTAGCAACCATTTGAGCTGACCATTCATGATAATATTTATCTGTTCTTTGCGATATGTATATTGTGCATGCTGATATTGTGATAACGATATATTTGCGATATATTGTGCAGCCCTAACGTTGTTTTATATATGTGTTATGACATCACCTTCATCCCGCCTCAGTGAAAGTGATATGTGTGTTACTATGTCCAACATAAGTGTCTCGGTGGAGTGACACACTCATGACTCGATCAGTTACCATTTGAATAATGGAGCGCAGTGCGTGTCTGTCAGGGGCACAAGCATCATGAACCAGCGTTCCAGGTAACTGGAGCACCTTTCATATGGAGTTTGTCCCAGAATGCCGCAGAGCTAAATACCAGTTCATGTTTTCCAGTTCAGTTTTGAAGCTTACTGTTGGTGGTTAGTGATTTCAAGTATCGTAGAAATTAAAACACCACAGGACGGTGAAAATCGCTGCAGCTTGGATAAAACTGGCTTACATTTAGGAGACCACTTCAGATCATCTGGTTTAAGGCTTTTGGGATCCTCAAAGGATGATTCAGCAACATGATCATGCTGACGCAAACCTCCAGTTAGCAAAAACAGTTTATTAATCATCCTCCGGTCCATGTGGTCATGTTTGGAAGGAGGGCCTCGTTTTCAAAGGCATGACTCACACAGTCGTGACATAGCACAGAGTCTTTCTGCATGTTTCACTAAGAGATCGCTCTTGGTGTGAAAGTAATTAGCGTTAACAGTTGTCGACATGCTCCTCTGCTACCAGCACTTGCTATCAATCCCAGCTCAGAGGGGAATTGTCTCTTTAGACCAAGTGATGCCGACAACAGTTGCTCAGCACCCTGTCTGAGTTATTATGCAGTGATATTTGAGGCTGTGGTTTATTGAAGCTTATTGTTTGTTGATATGTTGATTGTGTGTGTGCAGGAGAAGCCAAATAAGGACTGCTGCTGCAGTGTTTTTGTTTGATAGCCTTGGCAGCCGTACAGCAAACCTCAGCCAAGATAATAGTGCTTAGATAAGAGGCTGGTTATGCAACGTGGAATTTCTGTTTCCCACTGCCATTTCTGCTCCGCTCACCGTCTGCAGGATTTCTGCCTGACAACTCTGGTTTGAGCTGCCATGCTTGGCTTTCCTGTCAAAACGAAGCTCACGCTCTCCAATCTGCACTTCACTGGTTGAGTCTGAACCAGTGCAGGAGTTTGTCAACGCTGACGCTCTGGGTGAGGCAGGGCTGGTGTTAATGGTTGTTTATGGGTGAGATCCTCTCATAATTCAGCTGTGTGACTGGTTTTGATTTGATTGTATTTTCTGGATTTGACTAAATCATTCAAACAAATTTTCTGATTTTTTATGCTTGTGTTAGACAAAGCTAGTATATTTTTAAATAGAAATGTACATGAAAGACCATTATCTTCAGTGGAATTGAATGAAGCCGTGTAATGCCTCAAAGTCCCTGAAAACCATCAGAGTCCCGCGAATACCCCCCTTTTGCCACGTCTCAGTGAAACACAATAAACTCCATTCCCTCCGTGTTGGCGTCTGTCAGAGTCCAAGCCCCCAGGCCGGGTTCTCCCAGCTGACCGGCTTCAGTCTTGGACCACATTACCCAGCATGCCCCTCGCGGGGATTCCCTCCATGTTGCACCTGCGTCAATCCATGTCTATATATGGAAGACGCCACACCAGCTCTTCACTCAGTCATCGTTCCACCGTGATCCATGATCAGAGTATTCCAAAGCTACTACAGCTAAACCTCCACCTTTCCTCCTCAGACCTCATCCGTCAGCCTTTCCAGTACCGCTTTCAGCCAACCGTATGTGTAATAAAAGCTCTTACTCCAGAACCCAGTTTTCGAGTCTGACAGCGTCAAGCTCAGACATTTTATTGGTGAGTGGCCTCGTATCTTCAGGCACCATAACTCAAACAAATTCTTTAACCTTGGGTGTTTCTCAATGTCAAGGCGCCTGGCCTCGGCGCCTTGCTTACAAGGACACTGTCCTTCCTTGGTCAAAGAAAACGGTTAACTGGAACAGACTTGCATCACGTGACCGCGGCTTCCATGGCGGTCACGTAACGTCATGTGACATGGGAGATAACGTTATATTTTATACATATTAATTTCAGTATAAATATATACATTTAACTTTTTAAATTGTGTATTTGTTTATGTTCAATTTATAAATGAGTTACTACTACCCGCTAGCCAACGAAGCTACAGCTACTAAGCTACTAACCAACCATAGATAACTTCTTTGGATCTAAAAATACATTTTTAATTAGTTGACCTACTTTTAAACTTGAAAATTGTCCCAGAAGCAGCTGCTGACTTCTGATCCGCCGTCCTTTTGAAAATACTGCGGTGTATTCTGGGTAATTTTTGACCAAGGCTAGGCTACAAGACACCTCCCGTGTATCCTTGCTCAGCTAGTTAAACGGCTACCAAATGGAGAACACGCGCCTCGGTAGAACATGAACATTGGAACATGTCTTGGCAGCTCCTGATAACGTATCTCCTCGGCAACCGGGGCAGGGCCAAGACATCAAGGCAAGGTTCCTTGGCATTGAGAAACACCCCATCTCTACCACATTCCTTGTTCCTGCTCTGACTCTGCAACATCTTCCTTTCATTTTCTCTTGATGTGCTTTCTTATTACGGGGGTCACCTGAGTGATCTGCTGCTCCTGCATAGAAACAATCTACAGTTGATCAAATCTGTAAACATACGTTTAAAAAGGTGTGTTAGGATACAATAATGGAAGCCTGTTAGCTATCTTATTTAAGTATTGAAGGAACTGTGGCTGGCTATGCTGATCTATATCTTCGATTGGTCTAAAATCAATGCTGCAGAGATGTTGTGTAGCATAAACGACAGACCTGACGGGGCTGTTTGTGCAGTAATACAGTCTGAATCTGGGTTAGTTGGATCCCTGGACACATAGCTGGAGCTGACAGGTAAAGGTCATACTTGTTTTTCTGGAGCTCTGCTAACATCAGGTGGAACACTTGCAATGATAACCAAGTTTCACTTTCTTTTTGTGATCATTTAAAGTGAATATAAAACACGAGGTATACACATTTATGTTTGTATTCTCCTGGTTAATATTTGATGTGATTTAGACCAGTTTGCAGAATGTTTGGGGATGAGAACAGCAGGTAAACTAAAGGCATCAGAAAAGAATATTGATCCGTTGGTGGGAAATGCCCCCCGATGTTAGAAGCCTTCTGTAGAAGTCAGTAAAAACAGGTTTTATCCAAAATATGAAAACTCCTGATCGGAAAAATATAACTGGAGACTACAAGTTAGTGTAATGTATGTGAGAAACATAAAAATAAGATGTAGCAGCATATAATTATATAAAATAGAGAAAAAACACCTTGTTGAATTGAGCTCAGTTTTTACGCTTCTGTGGAAATCATCATCACTATTGAACAGACCCAACTTGATGCCGGCTCAGAGACTCTTTCTGAATCTTGTGAATGCCTATAAAAGTCAGCATAGAAGCTGTGTGCTCAGCAGTGTGAAAAGGAGGAATGTGTTTGAAATGAAACAGGATATAAGAAGGGATAGGTAACATGGCTGGTGCAGTAAAATCTGCAGGGACACGTTAAGCTCCGTCACCCGGAGTGATCGGACTCACACATCTGTCAAAGAGCTATAGTCAGAACTGGTCCATTTTCTTTTTGCTGAAAGCACGTACATCCTTTTCCTTTTTTGTTTACCTAATCTGCAGCTTTTTCACTCACACATCAAAGGTAATAAAATGCATCTGCTCCTCTTCTGCAAACAGGCCACACAGCTCATTTCAGAGGGGCCATTTTGTCAGTGGGTCGGAAACGAGGACATGCACCTTAGAATTGGCAGGGCTTTACCCAAGGCGTGGAATGAGATCAAAATTACACACACACACACACACACACACACACACACACACACCCTCGGAGCTTGAGCACAAGGCCAGTTGTCGAGTCAATAAAGAAAACAGGCAGTGTGCAGGAGGGAGAGAACATAAACAGAACTCTGCCAGGCTTCTGTTTGCATTCCACATCTCAGGACTGCGTCGCTCAGCAGCAGCTCTAGCCCCGACTACTTTAAATATCACACTGTTCGTAGACACGGTATCATTTACAGTTGTGTTTGGGGTGTTTGATTTTTATATTAATGCAACACTTGTAAAGTTCTAGACCACCTTAAATATTCACATTCAATCCTAGTTTCAATCCATTTATTGTTGCAGATTATTTACGTGGATTTTCTTTCTTTTCAGAGTTTGTAAAATCTCAAAATCTGTCCATGTTTATATTAATCAGCATGGAACTTGCATGTGTAATCCATACGTTGCTTTCACATCTGGGATTCAAGGGCAGAGAAATGCATTTTGCAGATGTTCCAATAAAATCTGTAGAGGTCATCATTTATTAAAAGGAGAACTGTTGGTGAACTTTATTGATGGAGGCAGTGGGATGTCTGCTTTTCAGCTGGTGTCTTTAGTTACTCAAGGCCTTTCTGGGTTTCTGATGGAGAAATGAAAACATTGCCATTATTTATCCATTTGATGTTTGGGTATACATACTGGACTTTAGAGAGGTGTTTGAAGCAGGTTTCCTGGGTAATGTTTAAGAACAATTAATATTCATCCTTATGTTGAAAGCTTTCAAATAACCTCAGTTTGTAGAAACAGATATTAGTTGTGACTGGATTGACATGCAAACGGCTAGTCTAAGCAGGACATGGAAACAAGAAGATTGCTGCTGTCCTAAAACAAGAGAAAAATAATCACAAGGGTATTCAAACACATCTTACAAACATTTATGCTGCTGTAACTGAATCATTTCACAGATATTTATACACAATTCAGTGGTTATTTACATGAGACATTAGGAGTGTTAGCTAGTGCTCGCTAGCTTTTACTTGTTGTCAAACTTTAGTCATTTTTCCTCTAATCTGTCACAATTTTTTCAAGGAATGTTGTGATAGTAGTAATTCTCTAAAATGCTCTGTTCTGCAGCTTGACGTTAGCAGCATTTATTAGTGTAAAGAATAAGCTCTTACTGTGTTTTTTAATCAACTAATAAATTATTGTGAACACCAGAAAATCTAAATGCATTGTCATAATTTGTAACCATACAAAATATTATGATTTAGATTAGGGCTGCACAATATATCGTAAATGTATTGTTATCACAGTATCAGCATGCACAATATGCATATCGCAAAGAACAGATAAATATCGCAATGAATGGTCATTCAAATGTTTGCTACTCATAATGCATTCTGTCAGTCAAAAGGAAGCATGATTTTTTTTAAACAAATCAATTAGATCCATGCTTTCGTTCTTTTTTAAACACAGAAACAGTTTTGTTTACCTGTTTGTAGCTACGGTTTCGCCGACAGCTGCCGGCTTCTTCAGGCTGACGCTGATGGTGACGCGCCACCATCAGCGTCAGCCTGAAGAAGCCGGCAGCTGTCGGCGAAACCGTAGCTACAAACAGGTAAACAAAACTGTTTCTGTGTTTAAAAAAGAACGAAAGCATGGATTTACAAAGACACAGCAAGAACACACCTAAGAAATCAATTAGAGCTCTTCACCCATTTGGCCAAATGGGTTGTATGACCTTCTTCACCACTCTCTCTATTCTGCTCTTCCCACCTATTCCACCTTCCTCAGGATTGACTGATTTCCCTCTTATCTATTCATTTTAAATATATTTTTATCCATTTTCTAAATTCTTTTTTATATTTTTACATTTCTGTTTTTGTGAAGCGCCTCGTGATTTTTATCTTGATAGGTGCTATAGAAATGATATTCTCTTCTTCTTCTTCTTCTTCTTCTTCTTCTTCTTCTTCTTCTTCTTCCTCTTCCTCTCATAGGCTAGATGCCCGGCCCCGAGGCGGACGGTACTAAATTTTGATGGTTAGCAAACACCTGAGTTAGCTTTGTTCTGCTCTTTTTGCTGATTCTGCATTTCCCGGGATCCACTGATTGCCTTTTCTTGTTTTTCTTTTTGCCTTTCCTCACATATTTTTCTTTTCTCATTTTAATGATTTTTTGAATTTCTTTGTTTTTGATTATTTTTGTTCCTGAGTTAAGTTTTTATTTATCACAAGTAATATCGTCATCACAATATTAATCATCGTTCATGAACACGTGACACCAATTTTGGCTGCTCTCCACTGGTTACCTGTTGATTTTAGAATTCGTTTTAAACTTCTTTTAATGATGTTTAAGGCGCTGAATGGTGTGGCTCCAGCCTATTTGGCGGAGTTGCTGTGGCCATATGCTCCGGCCTGGTCACTCCGCTCTTGAGAACCAGCTGCTGCTTGTGGCTCCTAAGGCTAGGTTAAAGTTAAGAAGGGACAGGGCGTTCTCTGTTGTGGGTCCGAAACTGTGGAACGCACTGTCCCTAACTATCAGGGACTCTCCATCCGTAGCAGTTTTTAAAATGAGGCTGAAAACCTACTTTTATGATCTGGCTTTTAATTCTGTGGGTTAGCAATTGTTAATGTTTTACATTTTGTAATTCTCATTTGTGGTTTTAATGATGTCTGTAGCGCTATATGTTTTATTGTTTTACTCTTTTGTTGTACAGCACCTTGGTGGCATGCTCATGACGATGGCTGAGTTGAGTTGAGTTGAATTATTATCGAATATCGTAGGTTTTCCTTATATCGTGCAGTCCTAATTTAGATTGATATTTTGTTTAACATGACATACTACAAGTATAGTGTAAAGGCTGATAAAACAATGTTTGTATGAAAGAGCGGTGTTCTACATTGTAACTGGCTCCATGGTGACTAGCCGTTAGCCCATCAGTCGGGTCAGAACTAATCAGTATTTTTCCAAAATTAAATAACTTTTTTCAGCAAATAAGATAATAATTACTCATCACATTTCCACTGAAACAGGCATGTGGCACTGTGCTGTATATGCAGGCAAAATGTCAAATCACATCATCTGTCCAACAGTCTAAGTAAACATGGTCAGGTGATGTGTAGATATTTATTTTGGTGTAATTCCTGCAGAAACCTTGCAACACAATAGCCAAACCAGTTTTCACTGGTTCGGTGCATCTAATAACGAGTATGCTTAAACAATCCATTCTGCAAAAAACAAATCTGAGTAGGATGGGTTACAAACAACTCCAGCTACGACTAAAAATGTCAGTTATGCAACTTTTTAGCACTAAACCACTCATCACTTTCCAGAGGTCCCAGCTGGCAAGCGGTTCAGTTAGTCAATCTGCAGCTACACAGGAGGGCAACATCCAATGGTTCCCCCCAACACAGAGTCAAATGAGATCACCACACCTCCCAGACACTTTGCTATCAGCTCATTAATGAGACACAACTTGGGAACGAACCCTCTCCTCCAGTCGGCCTTCCCCGTGGCTCGCCGTCAGATCTTTGAACGAGTCGTCGGTGTGAAAGAACTGCTAAAACATGCACACGCAATGAGGAAGCTGGAGAGTTATAAAGCAATGGTGCAACAGAGAGCTCAGGGTGTCATATTCCAGCTTCCTGCCTAATTGTTTCCTGGCTGCAGAAGTAAGCTTGTTCTCACAGCATAAATCCTGCTATTTTCATTTATCTGCTCCAGGTGTTGATGAAACAATTCCCCCGCTGGATAATGATATTTCCCGCTTGCCGAGACACTGAAAGAGAGATGAAGGCTGTGTGCGTGTGTGTGTGTGTGTGTGTGTGTGTGTCCACTGCATTTCAATTTGCACAGTAATGCAGGCGGTGGAAAACGGTGACGCTCCACGCTGAACAGTTCTGGGCCACACCAAAGTGGGTGTTTAAATTAGTGTGTGAGCCGGAGCCACATTTTGTCAGTGAAACATTTAATCTGTAAATAACTCAATCAATGCTGAAGCGTGCGAGCCGCTTGTCACATGCTGTTCTGGATGATTAGAAAATCGCTCCGTTGCACAATAAAATGGTCAGATGTGGGTTAATTCCTCCCTGTGGAACATCTCCCTTCTGGTGAACCCTACAGCATCAGGTGGGCGTTTATCTCAGCAGCTTCCAGCCATTTGGGGACTTGTGGCGTTTCCCTGTTTTAATGCTGCAGCCTGCTAACCTAGCCGAGGGTCACGTAGCTTTGGAGGTCGTTCCAAGCTCCTGTAGCTGCAGGCAGGAATGTTAATACCAGACACACTCTGCTGTCATCACACATTCATCGCTGCTTTAAGGCAACTTGGAAGTAATTGTATTTTATTACTTGCAAAGTAATCATTCAATTAATGAAAGTTATGACAGGGAGTTTAAACTGTAATAATAATAATAATGCATTGAACTTATATAGCGCTTTTCTAGACACCCAAAGATGCTTTCACACACTCTCACATTCACACACTGCTAGTGATGGTAAGCTACTTGTAGCCACAGCTGCCCTGGGGAGGTCTGACAGAGGCGAGGCTGCCATTTGGCACCGTCGGCCCCTCTGACCACCACTAACACAGGCAAGTTGGGTGAAGTGTCTTGCCCAAGGACACAGCAGCAGGATACCACTGGTGGGAGCTGGATTCGCACCCATGACTCTCCGATCATGAGGCAACCCGCTCTACCACCTGAGCTACTGCTGCCCCTGTAGATGCGCACCTCCGAGTTCAGGTGTCCACAGGCTTCGTGTGATTGGCCCGTTGAGTCTGCCTAGGCGGCCCAGCAGCCACGTTCATGACAGGAACCCACCAGCACACTAAGAGGCCACCGTGAGCTTATGTGTTTATGATCCCTTTAAGCAAAACAGCAGGCATTGTTTGCAGTCGAAGGCACAATGGTGTTTCAGTTCAACGCCAGCACAAGTGAACGCCTGTCAGAGCTGAGGAAAGTGAGGGTGAGAAGACAGAGGGGGAGAGAAACGCTCCGGCTCACAACAGAGAAGTGTCTGAGTGCTGCTGCAGCTGAGTTGACCTGTTGGGTTCTGCTGTGGAGTCAACCGTTTCCAGTTCAGGTTCTGCTCCTCCTGAAGTCTCACTGAGTTGTGACTGTTGGGGACAAGTTAGAGACAGCACTGGGAGGAAGGATGCTCATTGTTATTTGGGATCACATTTACGAACGTAGGACACAGAAAAGGTCGAGTCACGTGGGTCACATGATTCTTTTCAGGGTTTATCTGCTCACAGTTTGGTTACAGGGTGTCTTAATTATGGCTCAGCCTTTTTATTTCCAATTTAGTCCTAACCTGGCCAGGCATGCTAAGGGTCTGGTAGAACACTCCCATTCAAATAACCCCACCCCCTGAGAATTTAAACCGAGCCAATCAGCGCTGAGCAGCGTGCGTCACACACCACGACGCTCAGTTTCTCATAAGCAATGAAGATGGAGTTTGAAGTGGAGTTCTCTGCAGCTCTTTCCTCTGTTCTAAATAACTTTGGTCGTGTCTTTAAAACAAGAAGAAGAATCCCTAAAAATCTTTCTTCTAAAGAAAGATGTTTGCGCCGTCGCCAAACGCCATTTTTGACTTCAGCTAAAAAACACAGCCTCACACATCTCCGCCTTTTATCTGATTGGTTATTTTTGAGCTGGCTAGTCATGGTGCTCACTGCCTCTGAGTACCCAGACTTGACCTCTGTGTAGCATAGACAGAGGACGAGTCTGGCAGGCCGGGTCAAGTTAGTCCCCCCCCCCCCCCCCCCCCCTTTCCTCACCCTTTCAGAGTGAAGTGACAGATCTGCTACTGTTGATGCTGTAACTATACTGAGAGGGAGTTTTTAGTTAGCTTGTGAGGGCAGCCTTGCTGCTCCTGTTAGTAAATTAAGAACCTCATAGACAGACATCTTAACACCCCTTGGTCACAGCTGGGAGATTCTGGCTTAATGATTTTTAACAGAATTACTTTTTGTTTTTATCAATAAAAGTGTTCAACCTAGAAACCGCTGCATTTTCAACACTCTTAGAAGGAATAATATTAGTAATTTGTACTTTAATTGGTTCCAGTTTCCTCTTTTAGTCTGAACGCTTGGAGTCTATCCCAGCCTATGCATCACTTTTGTCTCTTAGTGCTGCATGATCTAGAAATCCAAGCACACAGGAATTTAACTTTATCATACATAAAAATGACTTTCTGCCATTTACTCTCTCCTCAGTGCACTTGGTAAAAACACCTCTGCATCAAGGCAGTCCTACTGTAGTGTCACAAGTGCTTACTCATGTACCTTCTGAAGGCACGGCAGCAACAATGAGAAACATTAATCATGTAGAAGTCATTCATTGGTGTAATATGGTGCAAGCAAATAAAGCTCCAGAGTAAAAGGACATGAATTAGCTGTGGTTGTTCATGAGTGAAACATGCAGCGCTCTGTTTCTGGGCTTTCTGATCTCGATACTAATGGCTGTAGATCGTTCGGAAAGTGTCTCGTGGAATCTTGTCAGCTTCATTGAAAAGAGAAAAGCTGCATGAATGAAGAAAGTCTTCCTGCACAGGCTTTGTTTCTACAGGTGTTACACAACACCTGCACATCGTGCTCACAGTGACTCATGTCAGCTGCAAAATTTAAGTCAGGCTTTTCTCTCTGTTAGCAGAAGCTCAGGGAGTAAGTGTTTGTGATTCGTTCAAAGGTTCAAACTGAGCTCCAGACAATAAAGAAAAACAACCAAATGGACTATTTCAAAGAAGCAAAACCACTGTAAAGATGTTCTGATACTAGGGTCCATCGGGAAGAGAGCTAGCAGTTTTAGAGGTGTTGGGCACTCCTTTAATCAATGCTTTAGCAGTGCTCTCTAGTAGGAATGAATGCCTTGTAATTAGGATGGGGGGGGGGGGGGGGGGGTTGGTCAGATGTGCCGTAATCAGGAAGCACAACTCAGCTAGAGGATTGTGAGTCCTATTTCCTGATATTCTGACATCTCTCCTCTGATTGGCTAACAGCGTCATGACTTTTCCTCTGACTCTGTTTGCTCTGCAATGCTGATGTTTTATCTCCACAAATAAAACAAGCCTGGAGGAGTTCTGCTGTGTGGTGGAGATGCTAATGCTAACAGTTAGAGTCTACTAGTCGAGATGTCGTCTGCTGTTTCCTGGACGCTAAACCAATGTGAGTCAAAGGGGCGGGTCCATGCATGTTAAGTGACAGTGTGACATATATCTGTCAGGCTTTTCTAATCCAAGAGCTTCACCGTCTATTTTCTGTCGGAAGCTAATGCAGGAGATAGGTGTTGGAGACTGTTTTCATGTTGAGCCTGTATGAAAAAGTCAGAGTGAGCGATTCTAATCAGAATTAATCATTAAAAGTAGTTTTTTTTCCATGTTCCACGTCTTTAAAGAGTTTGTTTTGAGTCACACAGTTGTTGTCGGGATCAGTTTGAGTCATTCATGTAAATACAAAGCTACAGTATTGGATTTGATTCCATTAATTATTAAATAATTATAAGATCAAGAGAGCAGAATTAGCCAAGGAGCTCCTGTATGTTTGAATAATCAATGCAGCGATGGTAATGTTAGCTTTAGTGAATTAATTGTTACAAGGACAACAATCTGGTTCGGCTCTTTCTTCATCTGAATGGAAATCTCTCCTGCTTTGGAAATGCTGCCTGGTTTCTTTATAGCTTGTGTTTGTGGTGGGTCTGAGGTAGCCTGTCAGAGCTAATCAGCCTGCAGCGGCCGGCTAAAAGCAGACATCCTGACTGCAGTACTCACACTCACTCACACACACACACATGCACGCACACACACACACACACACACACACACACGCACGCACGCACGCACGCACGCGCACGCACGCACGCACGCACACACACACGCACGAACGCACACACACACACACACGCACGCACACACGCACGCACACACACACACACACACACACACATAAAGGCAGGAAAACAAGCAGCCTCTCACGTACACGTTGATGCTCATGCTTCGTTTGTATAGAAGGAGGGAAAAAGAGCGCTTAACAGATTTTTCCTTCGGCTGTCGAGTCATTAACGGAGCCTTGGTTACTGGTGACTGGCTGAATCTGCAGAGACTCTCAGCCTGAAGACATTTATTCAGACATGATGAACTGTTGATCTCTTCTTCTTGTCGTCAAGAAGAGGGAGATAAATCTGTTTCCTGTTCATCTCTGTGAATACCCGTAGACTCAGGTGGTGTAAAGGCGGAACGTCTCAGATCATAAATCACCTCTAAAAAATGTCATTTTCCTTTTATTCAGACAGTTTTTAGCAGAATTGTGAGCTGTTAGCATACTGATGTTGTAGTACATCTGTGTGTGAATTTAGCTTCTCTTCACACTCGTTAACCCCCATAAAGGAGAAGCTTAAACACAAATGTCATCTTTATCATTCTTGGTAGCAAGTTGAGATTTTTCTCCTCGTTGCTTTAATTGCTACTAGTATGATTGTTCCAGCGTGTCGCTAGCCTAACAATAAACAGCTCACTGGATCAGCTTTTATATCACCTTCTCACATTGTCATGGCGATAAAACAAATATTAAAAAGAATGAACCAGATTGTGATTCTGGAACACATTTTCAGAGCATAAAATGACATTTCTCAGTGGCCTAGTTGTAGAGTGTCCGCCCTGAGACTGGGAGACCAGGGGTTCGACTCCTGGTCGGGTCATACCAAAGACTGAAAAAATGGGACCCAATGCCTCCCTGCTTGACACTCAGCATTAAGGGGTTGGATTGGGGGGTTAAACCACCAAATAGTTCCCGAGCGCGGCTTGTCTGCAGCTCACCGCTCCCCCAGGGGATGGGTCAAAGGCGGAGAATAAATTTCGCACACACACCTGTGTGTGTGACAACTATTGGGACTTTAACTTTAAGTTTAGCTCTCAACACTGTTAGCTAACAGAATCAATCCAGGATTGGTTTTGCCACCAAACTAGCATTAGCTACAAAATGTGCAGGTCTCTTGTCAGTCATCCCTTTGACAAGGAACCTAGTTAGCTCAATAGGCTGAAGTCAGCTAGTTAGTTCTACCTCTGTATTGTAAAGATGGCATAACCAACATGTGAGTGTTGTTGACGCCATTATGTGTGTGACCACAGAACCATAAAGGTTTGGTTAGTTCTGCATGCAGTGCCCCATCCCACACAGGGGGGAGTCTCAGCCACAGAGTGGCTTCTTCACCGTCTTCCTTGCTGGACTGGCAAGATCACAAAATCCCTCGAAACTTCAAAGGTCAAAGGAAAAAAATCAGTGATGCACTTGTTGAAAGACGCTGGTAGAAAATAAGCCATCAGGTCACACGTACAGACAGTGGCGGCTGGCCAGTAGAGGGCGATAGGGCGCCGCCCTCCCAGTTTTTCCGTGTTTTTAATTTTTATTTTGAAAAATAAATACATAAAATTAACAATAATCACATATTCTAAGTTAATTGTGTGTTTTGTAACAAAAATAAATCATATATATATATATCTATATTGGTCTCTGCCGGTCTCTGCCGAGCGGTGGAGGCTGTGTGCTGTTTTTCAATCGCCCAAACAGGACGAGACCAGCTGTCCAATTGCTGACAAGAAAATCAAAGGGTAGGAATGGGAATGTATCCAATCAGCGTCGACGTTGTTTCAGAACGTTTCAGAAGCATGATGGGCGATGGAGCTACCGCCAAAGGATTCGTTGGTGTTCGGTAGAACTCGGCAGAGTCGTTTTTGGTCGTGACGCAGATGTAACATGGACGCCGCTGGTGACTACAACCAGCATGGATACCGGATCTCAGCAGCCACTGAATTCAGTTCGGTCTCCTCCAGTATCCGTTCGAGAGGAGAACTATGGTGGAAAAACTTAATGTCAAAGAGCTTGGACCAGATCAGCCCAACGTAAAGATAAGCCAGCAGGACAAGGAGAGAGGTAAACTGTACACACGAGGCTTCTCCCGAAATTGGCTTGGCTAGCTGGATGCAATCACGCTAATGCATTATTTTGCTTTCCGTGTTTGTTATTCAAAATGGCTGGGACAGATAAGGCACGGATGAGTCAGGAGTTACAGACTTGAAACATTTTTCTGAGAAGGTGAAGAAACACGAGTCATCCCGGGCACACATGGACAACAACACGGTGAAGCTAGCCATGCTAGGCAGCAGAGCTAACGTTGCCATGCAGGGAACAACAGCAGCTGGGTGCAGAGGTAAGCTGTACATTACATTTCTGTGAACAAGACAATCAGAATCAGAAATCCTTGGTTGTCCCACAAACCGGGACATTTGTTTAATAACATGTTTAATGTGCAATAACTGTAAAAACTAATTTCAACACACATACTTATTATACATATTTAATCACGTAAATGTGTATTTCATGTAAATTTGTACATACATCAATCTGATTCCATTTTACTTGTTACACTTCTGCTGCAGCAAACAAATTTCCCAGCTTTTGGGACAATTAAACATTTCTGATTCTCAATTAGATGTTTTTACCTCAAATGTAAAAACATCTGATTGAGAATCAGAAAGGTTTTATTGTCCCAAAAACTGGGAAATATGACATTTGTAAGAGGATACTGATGACATTATTTCCTATAAAAGTGTTTCCTATGTACTTATCTGTTGTTTTTTATTTATCATATGACAGGCTTTTCACACCATCCTGAGCCATGCAAAAGAAGATTCTTGTCACCACACCCATGACCACAGCCGAATCAGAAAGGTGCTTTTCTACTTTAAAGAGGATTAAGACTTTCCTTGAGGAACACCATGACACAGGATGGGCTGAATGCTCTTGCAAGTTTGTGTTTGTGACTAGCTTGTCACAAACATTCCTGACTTCAATAAAAAGCTCATCGAGAGCTTTGCCACTCAGAAGGACAGAAGGGCAAAATTTCTGTACAAATGAGGTATCACACACACACAAATGCATCCACTTGATCTTTGTATAAAGTTGACCTTGGCACAACACTCCAGAAATATTTAACAGTGTAAATTTCTGGCATTTTGTCTAAGTGGTGTTTACTACCATTACTGTAACAGTGACCTGCTCATAATTTTTTGTGTTCACTCAAATGTTGAAATTAAACAAAATGTTTTTGTTACTTGCCTCTTGCATTGCCTATTTACCATTTATGGTCGTGTTATTTTATGTGCAATTTAATGCAGTATTTTTCAACCTTGGTCTGCAAGGCAGCGTGCCAATAGTCAGACACACCTGGATTAATCAGTTTGTCCAATGATGTAAGACAGGAAATAAAAGAGCTGTGCTTAATTCAGGAAATAGTGAAATTGTGCACAAAGCTCCGAAAGCACAAGTTTGTTTAAAAATAAAAAAATAGCACAGCCCCACCAAAAATATTTTTCACGAGCCGCCACTGCGTACAGACATAATCTACATAGATAAGAATCACATCTCTGCAATAGAATTTTATTTTGACAATTATGCTCCATTTTTACAGTGAAACTGTGTGAGATTTCCTCTCTAGCCCTATGCTAACTACAGAAATTGATGCATCCCAGAATCGGCTTGTGGCGAAAATAGAATCCAATTCCTGCTCCGCGTCCGGTTTGGATCAACCCCATAGACTATAATGGATTGTTTTTGATGCAGCGACGTTCTGCTGCCATTCTGCGCCACTGAGGCCTCCAGAGTGGATTTGGCTTTAGAGAGGAGCAGATATCTTCTGACGTCTAAGGCCTGATTTATGCTTCTCCGTCTGCGTTAGTGCGGAGACACGCAACCCCATTATCCGTCCTTGCGTAGGGCTCCGGCAGGCACACAAATACGTATGGAGTCGAGCCCACTTTTTTAAACATCCGTCGAACGAGATGGATTACGCAAGCTTGTGATTGGTCAGGACGCGGCTGTTGTTTACAGCGCCTCCATTGCAAAGAGAGCCGAGGATAACTAGCGGCAGACACGGAGAAGCTTGAAGAATACCTCGCGAAAAAACTCTAAAAATATGAACGTTTCATCCTCCCGTGACTGGAGGAGTTAAAAGATGCGCAGCAAGCATTTTATTTGTGGACGGAAATGACAGGAAACATCGGTTTAGAGGTGGGCAGCGCATGAAGAGGTGGGAGAATGAGAGACAAATATATCCGTGTTAAAAGTCTCTTATATACACAAAAAACACAATATAAACACACGATTTTGGACCGATACATGACAGGATACCACAGAACAGCGCTACGCCCTCTGTTGTCCTGCCGAGGAATTGCTTTGCAACACTCCCCAGGAGACGAAGAAGTATGAAAGCAAAACGCTTCCGTCAATCCGTGCGTGTCTGTCCCTTGCGGAGCTGACGGAGAAGCATAAACCAGGCTTAAGGCATCTTTGTGTTCAGGCAACACTAAATAAGTTTCCCACTCCTCCCTCCAGCTGTTGGAAAGCAGTATCACAGCTGTCATGAACAACCCTGCTGTAGCTAGCGCTAACAATGAGCTAACGCTAACACAAGCCAACTGATTCTAAATAAGCCACGAAATATAAAGATCCACACCTTTGGACGATTCCAGTAGCAACAAAGTCAGGCAACATCAATCCGTGATTTCATAGCTCCCTTAAACGAGTGTCGCTGCACCCATGTTCACTCTGGTGTTAGCGCTTTGCTTTGCCTTGCCTCTTAAGACATTGCTCTCTTCCTGTTATTTATTTGCCGTTACAGAGGTGATTTCCTCAGGTGAACCTAAAGATCAGACACACCCTACAGTTCCTAAATAAGTATGGTGTGATGATTTAAATATTTGGACAACAGATCCTCTGAGGTGTTTTCATGCTGAGCGACTGTCATTACAGTGACCTGACTTGATGTTATCATAAAACTGTGATGTATTATCAAGCCAACCACTATACTCTGCAGCTTTCCCCTCGTTTCACTGATCTGTAGGAGTACCTTAATGTGTTTCCTCTAACAGAAGCCAGCAATGCTGCGTATTTGTGTGAAAAGGATTTTAGTTAAATGCTGAATGGCTGGCTTCACTTGTATTGGGTTGCACTCACTGAAGCCCCAGCAGTGGAGAGATGATGAGTCATTTTAGTGTTCAGAGCCAGTAAAATAAAAACATTAATGAGGTATTGTTAAATAGAGTGAATAATCGGTGCATGGACAGCAGAAGCTTTAGCAACAATGAGTAAATATTGTGTGCTTGTTAATGATTTTCTGTCTCTGTTCAAATGCACTTGGTTAAATCAGTTTGCATAAGCAGATGATTGGACGCTGAAGTTCACAGCTCTTTGATTTATTGGTCTGGAACCACAACATCTGGTTTCACTTCAGTCCTGTGATGACTTTCATTTTTCAGGGATGATGAAGGTCTTTGTGCTTTTGGCTGACGATGACATGCATCTTGTGAGGTTTTGAGATACAGACCAGGGGCCTCATTTATCAAGCTTGCTTACGCACAAAACGGGGTCAGAAAACTGCGTAAGCGACTTTCCACGCAAACTTTGGGATTTATGAGAGAACTTAGCGGAAAAATGTGCGCAACTTTAAGTTGACTAAGGACCTGGCTTACACACATGTTGGACATGGAGAGTGCCTGCAGTGCTGCTGCTGAGAAGGATAAAATTATGAAATCCTGCAGCATTATCGCTTGTACTGCTTCGTTTTCACACGGAACAAGACCCCCCACATGCACACACACATGCGCGCACACTCACACACACACGCATACACACACACATACACACACGCGTACACACATGCATGCACACACACAGCCTGAAGCGCAGAATACGGAATGCAGAATATCAGCAGGGGGACAGATTGAGACAGAATGTCATGCGTCTGTGACAGTGTGTGTCCTGTCACTGTGACTGACTGATCATGCGCCCTGGCCACTTGTACAGGGAAGATATCCGTTTGGGTGACTGGTTAGCGTGTGTAACTTTCCCCCGGGAGTCTGGGGATCGAATCCCGATTGGACCGTTATTTTTTTTATATCTGCCACAGATCTCTCTCAAGAATTCACAGCATTGACGGCTTCAGCAACGCTGTGCCACTCCGTGGATTTTATCTTATTTGTTTTGCAAAATCACTTCCTTTCATTTCTCCACCTCACCCACAAGTACCTCAATTTCTGCTTCTGTGAAATTTTGCTTCCTTGATCTGCCTTGATCTACGGTCACCATGTCATTGGCGGAGCGCTGCAACAGCCAGCTTATGTATATGCATGAGATCCACAAGGCATTTTGCATTGACTATTTCTGGTAGTAAGTGGGCGTGGTGAGGGCGGGATGTGACTAAAATGCTGCTGAGAAACATTCTCGATAGTCTCCGATTTATGAAGCGGAGATTGAGTGCAGCTGTGCGTACTCCATGTTTGATAGATCACAAACCTACTTGGCGTAAGTACTTTTTTTTTTTTTTGCTGAGCTTCAGTACGGTTTTAGTAAGGATTCTACGCAATGTTTGATAAATGAGACCCCAGAGGGATTGAGCTTTTGGTGAGTTAGAGCTCGGGCTGCTGCTACGAATAGTCCTGGGGTGGGTTGTGGTGCAGCTCAGGGCTCATTATAAAAGGTTTTTGCATCAAGTTCTTCTGATTAAAAGGATTTAAAAGATGCTTCAATTGAAAATATTGAATAATGGATGCAAACAAACATGAAATAAAAGAACACTAATCACAGAACAGCACAAACCTATAATAATGCATGCATAAAAACTGGATTATTGTAAAGAACATTTCTACATAACAGGAGGAAGGCTGAACATTTAAGCTGCAGACAGACTGTGTTCTGTTTTGACTCTGCAGGATGGGATGTGCTGATTGTGTGCTCTGATTTTATCTGTTACTCCTGTGTGTGAGAAGGGAGGAGCCATGATCACATCACAGAGATGTCCGTAAATCTTTATTGTCTCATAAAAACAATCTGCTAAACAGCAACCTTTTATTAACTTTTAGCAAATACAAATATGTGCACCTCAACACATAAATCCATTGGCAAGTGTGTGCTGCAGATAAAGTGTAATATGCAGACCTAAAGCTACATTATTCAAGTCAATAAAGATATTTATGATAAATTGTTCATTTTATTTGCTTCCAGTTGATCTTTGTTCATTTTGTAGAAGATTTGTGACTCAAAATGATTTTTAGTGATGTACAAACAGTCCAACAGCTCTTAGTTTCATACAGATCTTTTAAGACTGACCCCTCATTCACACCGAGTGTGGAACAGATACAGTCCGGTTTCTGTGTGCTATGTGGATGGACTGCCATTCACTCCGACTGCGGTTTGTGTGCAGGTCGTCTCCGGATATCTGTGACAGAATGTGTTTAAAGATATATTTAAAAAACAACATGGAACTAACGTACACTGTCCACTTATAACTCAGTCATTAGTAACAAAACAAAAGCCAGCTAAAATAATGCAACACAGGTTTTATTATTAAACACACCAGATGCACTTTGCTGAAATGCGTCTCACTTCCTGTCTGGCACATGTATTTTTTTTTAGCTTCATGACAAATTTGTATGCAGCATCCGGAAAAATAAAATACTACGTGCGGAAAGTTTCCAAAGCTCCTCCATCCGGATCTGCACTGCAGCTGGTGTGAATGCTCTGATCGAACTCAGTGATTTTTGGTCTGTGCAGAAGCTTTACGGAAACCTGACTGCATCCGGGTGGAGAGACGCTTAAGCTACAACATGACAGGAGCTTCAAAATATTTGATAACAAAATTCAAGAATGTAAAGCAGGGTCAATAAAGAAATAGCACCCCTTGTGGTTGGTTATAGTACAACTGTTAAGCCTCACCTATTGTTAGCGTTCATAGTGTTGGAGTGAGAGGTCGTCATCTAAGCCAACATCATCCAGTCAGAAACCGTCGCTAGACGGTGAGACATTATCAGCACTGTGGTTGGGTGGTCAAGTCAATAAGAGGTTAGTTTCAAATGTCAGGAAAGTCAACCCGTCATACCTGTTGCATCAGTAGTTGGGCTGTGTTAATTAGAACATTTATCACAAGACCCCCAACACACACACACACACACACACACACACACACACACACACACACACACACACACACACACACACACACACACACACACACACACACACACACACACACACTGTAGGAGCTAGTCTTGATGCTTTTGATTTTTACCCTGCTGAGAAAACCAGTATACACCAGCATAGGTTGTGCTTTGGTGCTGGTTTAGCTGGTGTATGCTGGTCCAGCATCCAATCACCAGCATCCCATGTGGGCGGGGTACACCTGACAGGTTGCAAGTTCATCGCAGGGCAACACAGAGACACACAGGACTAACAACCAAGCACACACACACTCTCACACCTTAGGATAATTTATGAAAGCCAATCAACATGACAGTCATGTCTTTGTTCTGTGGGAAGAATCGGGAGTACCTGGAGAGATCCCACGCATGCACAGGGAGAGCATGCAAACTTCTTGCAAAAAGACCCCAGACTGGGATGTGAACCCAGAACCTTCTCGCTGCAGGTCAACAGCGGTAGCCACTGCGCCACTGTGCAGCCCAAACTTTAAGGTTAAGTTTTTCCTCAACAAAATCCTGAATTAAGCAAATTCTCCATATTCTTGGATCACAGGCTGAACTCTTTAACACACTTTTAGAAGCTGCTTGGTTTTGAATCTATGCTGGACCAATAATGGCTTTTCATCTGGAAACCTCATGTGTGGCTGCTAAGCTGCTTTTGCTCTGGTCCCTGGACGTGTGTTACTTTTATTTGGTAACTTTAACCTGCTGATTGTAAATCACACTGCATGATCCCACATGGTTCCGTCTTGGATCCAGACGGGTAGGAACCCATGGGTTTATGTGAGAAGATTCATCTTTCAGCCCAATGAGGAAATGCCACCGGTTCAGATGTGGTTTCAGTTAATAAGGTGATAACATTCATAAAGCTTCATAAATCTAAATTAGCTGCAGATCTACTTATTTCTTATTTCTGCTTCAAGTGATACGCACGCACATGTGTGTGCACACACACACACACACACACTAATCAGAGAGGAACCCAGAGTCTACTGTGTGTCATCAGATTCATTTGTATCTGATAAGAAGCAGACGGTGTTGTAAACGAGCACTGCGGTGCACATCTGACCCACTTCTTTCACTTCTGTTTTTATTAAAGCATGAAGACTGAACAGCACATTTTTGACTTTGACTCTCAACTTTCTTTCATGAAGTCTTTGTACTGCTGCGCTCAGAACTCCGATACCTTTTGGCGCTGGCAGAAATGCTGGAGAAGAATCAAAGTCTTGTGTTGAACGCCAGATTCACAGATGTGTGGGACCATTTTCAATCTGCTCCGTTCTCAACTCATTTCAGTCAGTTCTTAGAGAGCTGCCCGTTCGGACACGATGCTCAGAGACCGATTTCATCTTTGTTACAAAAGGATATTTTTAAAAGAAACTTTTAAAATAAATTGTTTTATTGGATGATGCCTTTGATGTAAAACCCAAAAATACACCCTGATACAAAGAATTATTTAAATGAATATGCAAAAGACAATTTGCTCCAGTTTGACTGTTTTATCTGTTTCCTGATTATTCACTCAAGTGCAATCATATCTGTGCCTCCTAGCATTTACACACGGTGCCGAAGGTTGCAGAAGTGTATGATTTCTGCAGGAGTCCGTAAACAGCCCCTCCACAGGGAACGTGTTTCATTCCTCATCCACTTGTCCTCTCCCACTTTCTCCCTTTCCCTTCTGTCACACTCGCTCTCTCCCCACATTCCCATCTTGCATTCTTCCCTCGAGCGTCCTTCTCTATATCACAGTCAGCGGATTCTTGGGAGAAAAGAAGAGAGGTCAATAGTGTGTAACTTGGCCTTATAAATAATGTGACTCAGAAGCTGACAGAATGAGTTTGGATGGCTGCAATGGGAACAAAATGGCTGGAATATTTTCTCAACTAGCACCATCACACCCCCCGCCCCTTCTCCCCCGGCTCAGCTCGTGTAATCTAGGTGACAAATTCTCAACTGACCTTGTGTCGTGTCTCGTTTTTTTGTTTGTTGTTATTTAATGGAGTTTCTCTCCTCCTTCTTGTGCATCACTGCTGGTGTTAGAGTGGAGCAGGAAAGTGTTTTCTTGTCAAAAAACCATGTAATCGCATTACCCTCCACATGTGTTTCAGTGCAGAAAGTAAGTGTGTGTGTGTGTGTGTGTGTGTGTGTGTGTGTGTGTGTGTGTGTGTGTGTGTGTGTGTATGCACCAACTGGAACAATGGGAGCAGACATTTTGCAGACATGGTCATGCATGCATGAGCAAAAAAATCAACAAGTAAGCTGGAACGTGTCTCACGTTACGTTAAAGGTGTTTGTTTGTGTGTGTGTGAGTGTGTAATTCTAGAGCACTGCAGCCAAAGCAGCACACACACACACACACACACACACACACACACACACACACACACACACACGCGCGCACACACACACACACACACACACACACACACACACACACACACACATTTTCCACTGGGCTTTGAGTGTTACAGTTCAGTGCTAGCTGCTACAGAGAGGACTCAGGAGGGCTCTACTGTGCTGTGAGCGAGTAGCTTATGGGAGAGGATTGGTGGGGTATCAGGGGGAGAGGAAATTTCCTGTGTTGCCCATGCTTCTCGGGGTGAAATCCAGTGTCAAGTATTAGGTTACAGCTCAGTGCAGAGGCTGTGCTGCAGAGTCACTGGCAGCACTGATTCAGCTTTTACAATTCGAGTGCACGCACTATCACCACTTCACTGGTCAGTGATAATGATAATAGGCAGACATCATGCAATAGTGTTAGAGCACTTTTGAATTGAAACGTACTGCAAGATGATCTTAAATGCATAAATAATTTCAGGCATAATTTTACTTAAATGAATGCAAATTTTCCACAACCTTTATTTATTTGAGAAATTACACAGTTATGAATCATGTATGAAGTCAAATAACATTAAATAACATTAAAAGAGCTCACACAATCAGCTAGCACCTAAAGTGTGTGTTGAGGAAGACTCCCAGCTACTTCCACACCAGGTTTTAGCTCAAAAGCTGTCAAATATACTGAATTTGAGGCATTTTTGTGCAAACTGATGTCAATTATTTGTGGCAGCCTTTTTTGGTTTGGACTGATTGCAAAGGTTAATCAAACACAGATGAACACCCAATAAAGGGTTTTATTGGATTCCATTCAGAGGTTCATGAGATGATAAGGAGAACATTTGCAGAGCGGTTGCTTACACTATGCATAGTTACTGCATGGCCCAAGAGGCAATATATATATATATATATATATACATATATATACATACATATATATATATATATATATATGTATGTATATATATATATATATAGTGTGTGCACAAATGCAGCAATCATCATCAGAGTCTGGGTTGAGCACTTGTTGCTTGGCTGACCGGTTCTTTTCATTTGTAGTTTAGTGGGGCGACGGTGGCACAGGAGTTAAGTGCTCGCCTCGCAATCGGAAGGTCGCACGTTCGAGACCCGCTCAGTCTGTCGCTGTCGTTGTGTCCTTGGGCAAGACACTTAACCCACATTGCCTGCTGGTGGTGGTCGGAGGGACCGGTGGCGCCAGTGCTCGGCAGCCTCGCCTCTGTCAGTGCGCCCCAGGGCAGCTGTGGCTACATTGTAGCTCATCCCCACCAGTGTGTGAATGTGTGTGTGAATGTGTGTGTGAATGGGTGAATGACTGATTGTGTTGTAAAGCGCCTTGGGGGGTTCCAGGACTCTAGAAGGCGCTATATCAAATACAGGCCATTTTTACCATTTAGAGGAAAAATAAAACATTTCATGATTTCTTCCTAAAAAGATCCGAGATATTGATTTATCTGAGCACAATATATCTTTCCTCTGTGTCAGGGTTTATCATAGACACCAGCAAGCCCAGACAGGTCAATGCGTCTCTGCACAAGGTCGATATGAGGCGTCCTTTTTTGCACAATAACGTTTCAAGTGGCATTTATGAATGTTACTGTGTATAGTGCAGTTATGTTATCTCCACATGAAAGAAGGCTCTGTGATGCAGGAGCAGGATTGATCAGGGATTTGAGTTCATAGCTGTCCAGCTTTGGCTGAGCACCTTCAACCCTTTAGCTCTAAGCTTCCTGTAGATTCCTTCAACTCTAACGAGATTAGGATATTTTAAAGAAGAAATATGTAAATCCTTTCTAATCTGTCATTAAAGAACAATGATGGCATTCTCATGCATTTAGCACCTCTCATGTCACTCAGTCGTACTGCTGCCCCTGCATTGCTCACTTGGCCTTGTTTGATAAAGTAGAACCTGCGGTTGGTCTGTGGTTTCCTGTCTGAGAAGTTCTGTCGCAGCAGCTGAACAACATATCCTTACTTCTGCTGGAGGAGAGCTCTCAAAGCCAGATTTGGTGCCTGATTGGATGATTTTCTCCCCTTCTCCAACATTTTAGTTGTGCTTTTTGAAATGTCATTCCAGCTCTATATTGTCTCTTCAGAGTTCCTCTGCTTTATCTAGCTGTCATTCAGCATTTAGAGGGAAATGTTAGAGGCCTGGCTCGCTGCCGTTACTCTAAGACATTCAGTGCTCCAGTGAAGACAGTAGAGCAAACTGTGTGTTTCATTTCCTTCTATGCATATTTAAACAGATAAAAATCTTGACAGGGGCAGAGGTCTTTGATAATGTTGTATTTCAACCCGGCTGCGACAGGTTTGTGCCGTCAGCGTTTGTGGTCCTCCTGGATCACTGCTGCTCCAAGCATTTCTAGTGAATGCAGTACATTTGTGCTCCTGCTCTGCTTTAACAGGCTGTATCACGTTGCATGATACACATGGTGCCTCATTTGATTACAGGCGCCATAGAACGGGGTCAGAGGCAGATCTGATGACCGTGCAGTTCATGAGGCTCTTCCGCCGTGTTTGCAGGACATCCGACAAAGCCTCTGTAAAAGGGCTCCGAGCATATTGAGTGGTCCAGATGTCATTTAAACGGGCTGTCCCGGATCAATCTAATTGCTTCCCACTCAGTGCAATTACAGTTTTGTGTTCGCTTTGGACTTCGTACTCTCAGCACTTTGCAGTTTTAGCATGATTACCGTACTAACGATGGCTTTTTGTTTGCTTGTGTTGTGTGCTTTTTTAAACTCTGGTATTTCTTTGTTTGGTAAAGATGTCAAAGAAGTGTCTGTCAAGTGTTTTTGAAATTGTCAAGGTGCATTTATGTTTATTCAGCCATGGATGACTGCTCCAGCTAGCAGGCTGCATGTGCACGGTCAGCAGCAGCCCTGTAGACTTGCTCTGCTAGGGTAATAGACTGATTTGGCTTCATACCGCAGCTTCACTCACCTGCTGACTGACTCTCACATCCCATACATCAGCAAAGCAGGTGTCAGAAACAGGTCGCACCTCTTTCTTTCTGTGAGGCGCAATGTGAGCGTTTAGCATAACACTAAAAGTGGTGTTGGCTAATGAGTGAGTAGCACAGCTGCAGGACCTAAAGCCACCCCAATGGTTTTTTTTCTTGCAGTAAGTACATTTGCTTAAACGTTGGCTTTCAGGATCTCTTCCATGTCTCCCAGGCAGGCCCTTCTTCATTTTGAAGTTCCCGCTCTCGGGGGTGATGTTTGTTCCCAGATTAATTTGAGCCCGACAGTGTCGGATCATTAGCAAAGACTGCGTCACGTATTCACAGCAGGGTGGGTGAAACATGTGTCTCAATTTGTCTTACGGTGCCTGCAGCAGCTCCATCAAAGGCTGCCTTTTCATAGAGTCTGAATCCGTTAGTCTTATCTGATGCCCTTCATCCAGACGGAATAAAAGAACTCCATTGATTTTAGGGCTGAATGAAACTCATCCTTTACTATTAAAATCCTTCTGCTTATGGGCTGAATGTGGGCCTCATACTGACGTCTTATCTTAATATGGGTCTATTGTCTTTGAGTTAGAGGTATTATCTGACATTTCTTTCCATCGATGTACAGTTTTATCCTGTTGTAGCAAAGAACCAAACAATTCTGTGGCAATGTTAAAAATAAAGATAAAAGCCAAGAAGGGAACGGTTCTCCATTCCTACGTTGTAGGTTAACAGATAGCAGACACATAAAACCCTGCATTCACAAAAATGCGTCATGTTTTATGCAAGTTTTAAATTCTGAATGATGGATGCTTTACCTGTGAACTTCACACGTGCAGGCTCTTCAGCTGCCATTCCCAAATATCTGGAGATATTTTCCCCCTCCAGCTAAGACGGTTCTCTGCATTACCCGGATGTCAGGACAGTTTCATTTGCCAGCTTTGGCAGCTGACCTGTTACAGATAAAATGGGAGCGGGTTAGCAGCTAATGCTCGGAGGCTGCCACGTGGGTAGGTCTCTGTTCAGCCAACACGAGAATCGTGAATGGGGAGGAAAGAGGGCTTTTAAACGGAGATGTGTTGTGAATTCTTGTGCCAGAATCGTGGTCACAATCACTCATAACATTTCAGCTGCTGCAGCGAGTAGCTCACATCGCCTGTGATGGCCTGCTCGTCGTACTGAATGTTGATAAATGGTGAATAGTTGGCACTGTAATATTATCATTACTCAGCAATCATTTGCCTTTTCACCTGGTCAGACGCCACCGTCATAAGACACCAGGAGCTGATAAGATAGGAGCTACTGTGAGGGCCAAGGGTGACTCAGAGGTTTTAAATACGACCAAACACAAAGAAATGAGAGCTGAACGTAGGAGGGGATGAGTAAGATCAGTACAAGACTAAGATAGCTCAAGAGAAATAATTTCTACTTGTTTGCAGCAGTGTTTTAATGCATTTATAAGCTGGTACCACCTAGGGCCGTGCGATCTGACCATATAAGATCATGAAGGACTATAAGGTGATGACGATCGACCAAAGCTCAGAGGTCATAGAACTGTCTGTTTGCATTCCATTGGTTTGTTTAGCTGGGGTGATTGGTAGAGTTGAGGAAAATTATTTATATACAATTATGTAGACACAAACGATTATGAATCGATTCTCAATCAATTCTCTCAGTAACAGGTAGGGGTGGGCAACATAAATGATATAAAATTGGGTAATGATAGAGTTTTTGGTGATATCGCGATAATACATGACACCACTAAAGGTGCTTTTATAGGACACACCATGCCGGCATATCGGCATAATATTACCACAATGGTATGTCTATAAACGCGCCATGCCGGCATGGCATTGCGTGAATATTGCGGCATTCGTTCCGCCTCGCTTGGTTGTAGTATTGCCGCATCAGCCCCTCGCCTCTGATGGCTAAACGCGTCTCAGCCCCGCTAATCCCTTTGGAGCGACTGTGGGAGGCCCACCGCAAAAGAGGGTGGTCGCGTTAGTCACCTGTACTGCGTGCCGGCCGGAAGGAAAGCCGGCTGGACGAACACGGAGACCATGGAGCTTTTGGCCGTGCGAGCGGAAGAACAGATTAGTCGCCTTTTTACGGGGACGGTGAGAGGCAGCTAGCTGTTCGACAGAGTGGTGAAAACACCGGCTGAGCGGGGCGTCAAGCGGGACAAAAGGCAGGTCACATCAAAGCTAAAGGTTCTGAAAAAGAAATGTCATCAGTCTGACGTGTCTTCCGTCTGACGCTGAATGCGTGACCCTGTACGTCACATGCGGGGGGGCCGCCCAGCGACCTCCCTATGTCCCGTCTTGGTTGGAGAGGTGCCTAATGGCAGTTTATTCTAGCTTCAGCTTTGCTACTATAAATGCCAACATCCTCCCCAGGGTGCCGCGGAAATTCCCGTTTTGAAAACACTATGGTCCTGTACAAACAGCTTAAGATGTGCACCCTGCTGACACTGGGGCAACAGAATGGCGGTGACTGCAAGCATGGAGTGGGTGGAGGAGGAGGCCTATATGCCTCAAGTGGCATATATTTGCCACATGAGGATATTTAAAAGCATGTCATTTTTACATATATAAACAGAGGAAAAAGTATATCGCAATATATATCGTTACCGCACATGCTTCAGATTATATCGCAATATAGATTTGAGGCCATATCGTCCAGCCCTAGTAACAGGTCAACTAGAGTGTAGACTAGAGTGTGTGTGTGTGTGTGTGTGTGTGTGTGTGTGTGTGTGTGTGTGTGTGTGTGTGTGTGTGTGTGTGTGTGTGTGAAGAAGCGGGTAAAAAATAATACAGCATGTCAGTATATGTGAAACACTGTAATCTAATAAACAGCTTTTATAACAAGCAGTAACAAGTATTCACATTAACCAGCAACATTTATCATTGAACGCAAGACTAACAGGCACTAATTAGTCTTAGCAAGTGGCAATTAAGCGCCTCTTGATTTTTATCTTGAAAGACGCTATATAAAAGATCGTCTTCTTCTTCTTTGAACATCTTCTTCTTCAATTATGCAGTTTCGACAGCTTGAAACAACACACAAACCAAACAGGATAAAACCATTTAAACATTATAAAACATAATGGCACTTACTTTTTTACTCATAAAATGCACACAGGACAATAATAAAGGTAATTCTCTGCTATACTCCAGCAGACTGCAGCAGGCAACTAATGCCGGGCGTACACTGTGCGACTTTTTCACTTTTTTGAGCCGATTTTCCAGTCGTGCGAGAATCCACGACATCGGGGCGAGTTTTGCGCCGAGCAGTCGTGTAGTGTACAGGGGGTTACGAGAGGCGATTAACACCACGTGACCAGCTGCCGATCAGCAGTCGTGAGGTCGCACGGACTTCTGGCGTGTTTAATATTTTGCTCGTCCCTCGTGAGGGTATCGCACTGTTGAAGCGGCGCTGCGAGCAGCTGCGACCCAAAATGTATCAGAACCGCTCACGGCGCATGCGCGCGCAATCCTGCATCGACGCCGGTCGCCCGCTATTTCCCTAATAACACACTCTGTTCGTTTTTGTTTCTACACGTTTTTTTTACTCACAAAGATTGTCAAGAAAGTGTGTTTGTCGTGTTCATGTCTAATTAAACTGATCACAAAACACAGATTTACTTTCTTTATTTCGTTTTCCTCATCCAACCCCCATAAATCCCTGTGTGTCCTCCTGCAGCACTCCCAAAGGACAACAGGCAAAACAAGACAAAAAAGTCTGACGTGTTGAGTAAAAACTGCTATTTTTAGCACATTTTTAGGGCCGACGTGTTGCTACCAGACGTACAGTGTGAGCAGTCAGGTCGCATGCGAGAACTGGGTCGTGCAGTGTGAGCACATGACTCGTGAGATCTGCTCTGCGAGGAAGTCGTACAGTTTGAGCTGAAGCTGAGTGCTACGAGTGAAAAAGTCGCACAGTGTACGCCCGGCTTAACACTGGAGCAATGATGCATTCAGGGATGTTCGGAATTACGACAGTTTGCGTAATGGCGATATGAAACAACACATAAACTAAATAGGATAACACCATTTAATAGGGATGTACGTAGTTAACCGGTAAATTGCCATTGATGTTTTAACCGGGTAAACTATTTTTTCCCGGTTAACTGCTTCAAGTCCTGCTGTGCTGGGTGCAATGCACTTTGTGCCACCAGAGGGCACAAGTGCACCGCTATCAAATATGTTTACTGGGCGACCACAGAAGAAGAAATGAGCTTGTCACATGACCAATCTAATGTTCTCAGACACAAAGCGGTTAACAACAAGGCAGCGTTGGATCAATTTATTCTTAGCTATTTAATTATTGGAACACAATAAGCCTCACATCAGAGCGCTGAGCCGGGGGTTTCCAGTTAACCGGCTATTAACCGTTAAGGGGCGTCAATAGCCGATTAAAGAAATTTGGGTAAACGTGCATCCCTACCATTTAAACATTATTAAACATAATGGAACTTACTTCCTGACTCATAAAACACATACTGAATTACAGGAAAGGTAAGACTGTGGTTGTATTTGAACAGACTGCAGCGCAGGAGCACACAGAATGAGTACACAGCAAGCAGCTAATGCTAGCACTGGCTCCAGTGAAGATGCGTTCAGGGACGCTCAGAAAAATGGCAGCTGACATAAAGTCTTTCCGACAAGATTGAATTTTATTAATCGATTCTGAATCTTTATAAGTAGCAATCATGATTCTGACATGAATCAATTTTTTTCAGGCACCTCTAATAATCAATTAGCGTTAGCAGAAAGCACTAGCCGCTAACTTGCTCCGCCTCTAAACGGTCATCACATGTCTGCTCGATCAAGAATCCTCTGGGTCAATGTTCTGCTCTAAAAGTTGTATTTGGCGTCGTGGCTTCTATTATTTGGGGACATTCGTTTGTGTTTTAGCGAGCCTTTTCACCGTGGCTGCCGACCAGAGCTTTGTTCATACCAGCTGTGTAGGGAGACTCGCCAATCCCCTCCCCCACATAGTCAGGAAATGTCTATGGAGAGCAACGAGGTCCAAATAACAGGAGTGTAATCCTGAGTAGCATGAGATGAGAATGCATAGCTTAGCATGATAGATTTCCTTCTCTGGACAAGAAATAATTACTGGTAATATTGTGAATGATAGGATATGAGTGACCATTAATTATAAATGTATGTAAATAAATGCGCATGTGAACATTTATCTCTAGCTCTTTAGACAGACAGACAGACATTGGAAGTTTAGGATGGTAAATTGATGTATTTAACTGGTAAATAACTTCTAAAACATCTGAATTGTCGAAATGGAAAAAATGGTGATACAATCGTGATTTTGCAAAAAATAAAATAAAATCGTGATATGATTTTTTCTCATGTCGCCCACCCCTAGTACCACCCAGCATGAGTGACGGAGGTGGAGGGGCAGTGTCAGGGAGCCTTCTGCTCAGCTGCCTGCCCTGCAGCCCAACATCTGCTGAGTGCAGGAAGCATTTGAAGGATAATTAAAAGGACTGGGCTTCCAACTCATTTCCCACCTCCCATGGCTAAGCAGCAACATGCTGCTCGACATGGAGGACTGCAGTTATTTTGTGAGTTGTGCAGAAAAAAAGTGAGCAGCAAGCCGAAGGCACCCTTTTTTATTTGTGTATTAACAGAGGTTTAATATTTTGTTTTCATATTTTATTCTTGCTGGTGGGTCTGATTAGTCACCAGGGAGAGCTGCATTCCTTTACACGGTGGGCAGAACACTGTTCTCTTGTTTGGTACACTCCGAGCATGCAAGTGAGTCAGGCTTGATTCGTGAGCGCCTCTTCAGTGGTCTGTGCAGCCAGCTGAAACTCGTAAAAAGGCAGCAGCAGGAAAAAATAAAGTGCATTCTTCACCCCTCACTAAGTCTTTTCAAACAGATACTCAGCAAAGCTTTTTCTGCACTTTAAAGGGATTGTTAGTGCACGCTGTTAAATTGTGGCGAGGTGAAATATCACATCACCTGTAATGAGATCTGAGCTGCCTGGATGACATTAATGAGTCGGTGTGACTATGTAGAGTCGGCTCACACTGAGATGTTAATATAGTCTGCTTCTCTGAAAAGCTCAAGGCTGTTTTGTCTTTGGTGCAAACAGTAAAAAAAACACATAAAGCTCAGGTTTGATTTCAGGAGCAGAGAAAACGTCACGCTGCCCCTTATTTATGTTTGTGATTAGCCGTTGAGCTGCAGTCATTGTGTTGAGTGCATTCGAGTG
Source organism: Nothobranchius furzeri (assembly GCF_043380555.1). NCBI lineage: Eukaryota > Metazoa > Chordata > Actinopteri > Cyprinodontiformes > Nothobranchiidae > Nothobranchius > Nothobranchius furzeri. The sequence goes on along the minus strand of NC_091757.1, from coordinate 32,320,313 downwards.
CGGTATCTAACTGTAGGAGGGTGACACCCGAGACTTTAATGCTTAAAACCTGAGACCAAGTCCTTCCGTAAGCCAGAGTCCAAGTCTGCAACCGAAGTCTGGATCAGCCTGCTGGTATTAGTGGGATGGCAGTCATGTGAAAAGGGACCAGTTTCTTTTTTTCCATGCCAAGTCATATGCAAGTCACAAAGCTGTAGCACCACTTGAAAAAGAAAGCAATAATCAATTTTGCATAGCTGGCCTCTGAAAGGCTTGTTTTGTTCTCCAAGCCCGGCGATTTAGAACCAAGAGCCCAACAGTGGCATTTGTATTTTTTTTAAACAAAATACACAGAAATCTATTGTCCAATCCCCCACACTGCCTAGCATAAAACGTCCATTTTTGTCCGTCTTTATAATCATAGTGCATTTGAGTGCTCCAAATTTGCAGTCACATTATGTCTTTATCTGTTTTTGGCATGTCGTTGACAGGATTTGTTTACCTCCCACTCCCAGGTTGAGACACTGGAGAGGAGACATGAATGCTCTCTGGTAGAGCAGAGATTTTCAGCAGGGGCAGCACAACCAAAAGCCCTTTTGTTAAGCTGGTATCTGTAAGTATTTATGGGTGCCTCAATTGGCTTTTGTTGGCAAACATGGGGAGGGGGTCAGAGTGATTTGCACACTGGCTTTAAAGTCTTTTGTCAAAGCCAAGAGAGAATCACTCAGGCGCTGCTGCGACTGGCAGCAGTAAGTAAGACGGGGTGTAAAACAGCCTTTCTGTTTTCCTAGAACCTTGTTTATAGGCTGAAGAAAGCAACTGGGAACTTAGAGGGACGGCCTTGTGCTCAGTGAGACAAACAACTCCACAAGTGAATGTTAGGGTTTTCTCCAAGACTGGGTCCAGTTCTAAACCAGAGCCAAAGCTTGCTCAGCATTAGCTTTTTCTGTTTGCACTGCCAAAAACTCTGGCTGTTGTACCAAAATGTGGTGCTGTTCCACCAAAGCCAGTGGAGAACACCACTTCCATCGGTATAGGGGGCTCATGGGGACCAGCAAACAATGAAAAGGTTCCTAGGGCCATATCTACAATCCTAGCCCCCCCCCCCCCCACACACACACACACACACACCCCACCCCACCCCCACCCGTAGACCACTGCCTCATAACAGCGTCAAACCAGTTCCAGTGTTAATGTATTCAGAAGGATTTTTTACTATGATTAGTACCTTCCTTAAACATCTTCTGGCCAATATTACAAAAACATCCCTAAAGAACAAGTTCACTCCTTCACTCATATTTGCAGTGGTCTCTAGTATACAGCCCCTTCCTGTAGAAAATCCTCTGTAGATGACCGCCTCACCCAACTCACCACAGCTATTACAACACTTGTTGATGTTACCATGTCCATGTAACATGGTGGCACCATGCTCCTTGTGTTCACACATGGATATTGAAGCGTTTACTGACCTGTGACCAATTGCTTGTGTTTAATGCCTTTGTTTGGACATGCAGCGTGCCTTTGGTCTGATGACACCGTGCACCCTAGGGAGCATGACGGGGTCAGCGTCTTCTAAAAGGTCGTCTGCCACCCCCATTCCTCCAGACGTGTTCTCTTCCCCTGGGCCAGCTGGGTCATGTGACGCCACAGCAGTCACACAAATGATTTGCTTTATGCAAGCCCAGATTGTTCCTCACTTTTCTTCTTTCACTCTCCTTGTTTCAGTAACCCTGCACTGGGTTCAATTAGCACTCGGACCAACCTGCTTGCCCTGCTCAAGTCCCGTGGGATATAGCTGGGATTGTACTCTGGCCCTGAAGATTTCCTCTTAGAGGGTTAAATGAGAGTACACACAGAATGGCTCCAGTCCATACTGTACCACTAACAATAAAGCTAGGCTCTGCTCAGTGGGCTGGGCTCTGAGGAAGCCTCTGGATCAGCTAATTGAAGGAGAGTGTAGTGGAAAATGTTACCATTGCAAGCATGTTTTTGTTTTTTCTTGTAGTGCATGTAGGGCTGTCGCGGTAACCGCAAAAATGAAATATCGCAATATGAAGAAGCCCACCGCACTGCATCATGGGCCACCGCGATTACTGAACTTGGTTCAACTCAATGATGCATGTTGAGAAGGATGGCTGCACTGGTATCAAAACGAAACGTTACTTCGCTCCTTTGGGAGCACTTTGGTTTTCAGTACGTCAGCTGCTGCGCAGCCAGAGTCCTTGGCCGAGACGGAGCTGCCACCAGCGGCAAAAAATAAATAAATAATAAACGCTCGGAGACCTCCTGAAGTCCCGGACAAGCACTGCTTCTGCAACCGTCCCGAAGAGAGTTTGAGCCGAGCTGGAGCTCACTCGCTACCTGCAGGAGGAATGCATCCACCCTAAAGAACCCCCCTGACATGGTGGAGCAACAACCGGGAGAGATTCCCTTTGCTCGCCAGAGTCGCACGCAAGTTGAGTTCGGAAGCGAGCGGGGCCGGACCGGAGCGGAGGGGAGCGGAGGGGAGCGGAGGTAGTGGAATTTGGGGTAAGTGCAACGAGCGCACCATCCGAGAGGGTTTTCAGTGTTGTTGCCACCCCTCTCAGATCCTCTCTCAAACCGTATATGGTTAACGTGCTGGTTTTCCTTGTATGTAACAAGGACGTGACCGAGCTATAAATCACCGTCATTCGTGTGTGTGAAAGTGAAATGATAGTGCGCCCGCCCCCCGGCGCGCGCGCGCCCGGTACATGCAATTTTTTATGCTTGATTTTAAACAACTAAACAAAATGGGGACTTGTTTCTTATTTGTTAGATGCTGCAGCCAAATTTGCATTTAAAAGTTTAACCTTCTCCTGAATTTTGTTGTTTTTAAGTTCAGTCGGACTCCGACTGTCGGACAAACAAACGTTACTGCGATCTGTGTTGTTACTGCCCTTTGATCTGCATTCAGTAAAGTGTTATAAAAGAAGGCACGGCAATTTTTAACCTTTTTTAAATGTGTAAACATTATGTTTAGATAGTACTGCAATAATATCGCATACCGCAATATTAAGCCACCCTGAATCACCGCAGGGGGAATTCCTCAACCGCGACAGCCCTAAGTGCATGCCCTTTTAGAAAAATTGATCTTCTGTCCAAGAACAAACTTCACTTTTTCAGACACTTTCTCTGTGAGACAGATTCATTTACTTTAATGAAGTTTTATTGAGTTTATGCAACAAATATCTTATTCAGATGTAGGTCCCTAAGTATATCTTTAACATACACACACACTAACACACAAAAACACATGCACGCACATACAATTACGGATCTATTGCCAGTGTTGGGAATGTTTCTTTAAAAAAGTAATTAGTTATAGTTACTGATTACTGTGTCAAAAAAAGTTACTCAGTTACTGAGTTACAGGATTATAAAAGTAAATAATTACCAAGAAAAATAACTATTTTGTTACTTCTTTTCATTAAAGAATGCAAGAAAAATGGGATCCTCTCTTAATTAAACTTACTTAATTTACTAAAAATTACTACAATACTAAAATATAAATGACTATGACTGGAACATAATAAAACATATGTCCAGATGTTTTTTTTATAAAACTGAATAATTGAAATAAATGGGCACTTAACAGGAGGAACTGCAAACAGGAAAATTACACTAATCTAGACCATTTTTTTAATCTAGACAATTAAAATGTCACTGTGTGATATTTAACCAATCAGCTAAAATTTATAATTGCAAATAGAAACACCTGCAAAAGTTCCTGAGCCTTTAAATGGTCTCTCAGTCTAGTAAAGTTACTGAAATTAATGTAACTTTGCACAGTATTCTAATTTTCCAGCTTCACATAATTGTGTGTTTTTAGTAGCATTTCTGTTGTTGGTAATCTAGTAATGGTTAAATAAATAAATAAAACCCTTTAAAATGACACTAGAAGAGGCACAAATCTGATGGAGGACTTACATTTACTAATTTGGGTCAGACCCAACCACAGAAGCTGGGTGACGTCTGAGACTGATGCATCTGTCTGCAGCCGTAGACTATTCATCACGTCTCCGTCGTTCTTCACGGGCCGTGATGCGTTTGGATGAAAACATCCGCTATGATGATCCGTTATGATAAAAGAAGACGGTAATTGATTAGTTTACTCCATCCATCCGTCCGTCCATCCATCCATTTTCATCCGCTTCTCCGGAGTCGGATCGCGGGGGTAGTAGCCTAAAGCTTGGTTTATGCTTGACACATTCACTTCCCGCTTGGTGATGCGGCTCGCGGATGGAACACGCTTCACAACTCGCAGTGTTTATGGTTCATGCGGCTTGTCTCTGCGGTGAGCCAATATTCTCCCAAACTGAACGGGGCAGCATGGAGCTCTACGGCATGCATCCAACACTACACCATAGTAGAAGTAGAAATTACTGTTGTTTACAACATGACATTCCAGCAATTTTAACAGCGTCCTCGTCTTTTCCGACAGTGCGAGCTATTTCTCTCCAAGAATTATTAACAACATGTTGATCACGGTGATCTTTGAGAGCTGAATCATACAAATGTCTGTATTTACGAACCTCTGCCATACTAGTTCTTGCCGGCCCGCCATGTTTTTCCGCGTCCGACCGTCTGCGTGGTTAGAAATTTTCCTAGGTGCGCGTTGCGGAAATTTTGGGCCGTGCGGAGGCGCGGTGGAGGGGCGTGGTTGTTAAAATGATGCAATTTCGGCACACGGAGCCGTGCAGACCTCGCGGACGCGTCAAGCATAAACCAAGCTTAAGGCAAGAGGCCCAGACTTCCTCTCCCCAACCACTTGGGCTAGCTCCTCCGGGGGAGTCCCAAGGTGTTCCCTAGCCAGGTGAGAGACATAGTCCCTCCACCGTGCCCTGGGTCTACCTTTAGGTCTCCTCCCGGTTGGATGTGCCCGGAAAACCTCACCAGGGAGGCATCCAGGAGGCATCCTGACCAGATGCCCGAGCCACCTCAACTGGCTCCTCTCGATGTGGAGGAGCAGCAGGTCTACTCCGAGCCCCTCCCGAATGACCAAGCATCTACTCTATCTACTCTACCTATCTCTAAGCCCAGCCACTCTTCTGAGAAAACTCATTTCAGCCACTTGTATCCGCGATCTCGTTCTTTCGGTGACTACCCAAAGCTCATGACCATAGTTGAGGGTAGGAACGTAGATCGACCGGTAAATCGAGAGCTTCGCCTTCTGACTCAGCTCTCTCTTCACCACGACAGATCGGTACAACGCCCACATCACTGCAGATGCAGCGCCAATCCGCCTATCGATCTCACGCTCCAGTCTTCCCTCGCTCCTGAACAAGACCCCGAGATACTTAAACTCCTCCACTTGGGGCAGGACCTCATCCCTGACCTGGAGAAGGCATTCTACCCTTTTCCGAATCAAGACCATGGTCTCAGATTTACAGGAGCTGATTCTCATCCCAGCTGCTTCACACTCGGCTGCGATCCGCTCCAGCGAAAGCTGAAGATCACGTTCTGATGAAGCCAACAGGACCATATCATCTGCAAAAAGCAGAGACCTGATCCTCAGGCCACCAAAACGGATGCCCTCCCTACCTTGGCTGCGCCTAGAAATCCTGTCCATAAAGGTTATGAACAGAATCGGTGACAAAGGGCAGCCTCTGCGAAGTCCAACTCTCACTGGGAACGAGCCCGACTTACTGCCGGCAATGCGGACCAAGCTCTGACACCGGTCATACAGGGACCTAACAGCCCGTATCAGAGGGCCTGGTACCCCATACTCCCAGAGTACCCCCCACAGGGCCCCCCAAGGGACGCGGTGAAACGCCTTCTCCAAATCCACAAAACACATGTAGACTGGTTGGGCAAATTCCCACGCACTCTCCAGGATCCCCCTAAGGGTATAGAGGGAGGCTACCCTCTCATTCACTGGGGTAAACCCCAACTTACAGGCACCAAGATGGAGGACAACTAGTATGCCCACCCCTGCTCAGCGCCTCTCAGTGGGAGCAACTCCAGAGTGGTAGAAAGTCCAGCCCCTCTCAAGGAAACTTGTTCCAGAGCCAGAGTCATGCATTGAGGTGAGTCCGACTATATCTAGCCGGCTCCTTCCCCACCAGAGAGGTGACATTCCGTGTGAGCCAGCTTCTGTAGCCGAGGATCAGACCGCCAAGGTCCCCGCCCTCAACTACCACCCGTCACACACTGCACCCGACCCCTTTGGCTCCTCCCACGAGTGGTGAGCCCATGGGAAGGGGGACCCACGTTTCCTCTTCGGGCTGTGCCCGGCCGGGCTCCATGGGTGAATGCCCGGCCACCAGGCGCTCGCTAACGTGCCCCACCTCCAGGCCTGGCTCCAGAGGGGGGGCCCGGTGACCCACGTCCGGGCGATGGAACACGGTTTCCATTTATGTAATTCATCATAAGAGGTCTTCGGGCTGCTCTTTGTCTGATCCCTTACCTAGGACCTGTTTGCCATGGGTGACCCAGAGGCAGAAAGCCTCAGACAACTTAGCTCCTAGGATCAATGAGACACTCAAACCCCTCCACCACGGTAAGGTGGCAGCCTAGGGAGAGATTAGATTACTCGTTACTGAAAAACTTTTTTTTTAGTAACACCATTATTTTAAACGGCGTTATTCCCATCACTGCCTATTGCTATACTGACTTGTGGAATGCAACCATTGACTCTTATCTACTGGTACAAAGAAAACTGATTCAGTCCCCTTCATTCTTATTAAATTATACATTGAATCTTTTCTGTTATTAAAACATGAGTTTTATAAAGCTAACAGCAGCTTTCCTTACATCAGTTTGTCTTCTTTTGAGTTCCTCTCAAGGATTAAACTCCAGAATCCTTCTTCTTGTTCTCACTTTCTAGAAATACTTCATATTCAAAGGTGTGTGTTAGAACAGCGTTTCCCTGAGAGCAGTATTGTCTCATTACTTTCCACATTTCTCCAGGAAACAGGGAGATTGTTATTGTATTGGGATCTCTGGGAGGAAGAAATAAAATCTTTTCTCAAAGGTTTTTTGTTGAAACTTTTTTCTTTAACAGGTTTGCTGTTATTGTTGCTCATTTGGCTTGAGTTTCTTAGATATAAACTGGTGGTTTTGAACTGAGGTTGCTTAGGTTAAAATGAACTCAGTGTTTGTTCTCTGCTATGGTCGTCCCCATTTACCATGCAGTGTCTGTTAACTCGTTAATCTGCACGCTTTAGAGAACTACGGTCAATTTCTGATTCATGAGGCAAACATTTTGTCATTCCTTATTCACACATAGAGGCGGGGATCAAAAACAGATTCTTGTTGAGAACCAGTTCCCACTGTTTCAATTCCTGGGTATCGTGTGCCATTTTTGCAAACATTTCTCTTGTCATTTCCAGTTTGCACAGATGATGTCACCATGTACATTGTGTAGCTTACGCATTTACTCAGCAGGAAACATGGCGCCTAAGCAGCACAAACGCTTGAAAGTTTGGTTAGACTTTACGAAAAAGGATGACAACAAGGCAACTTGCAAGTAAAATATTTCATCAGATAAAGGAAAAACTAAGAATATGCAAAGGCATTCACACTCAAAGTACACAATACAGTAACTTTAAGTGGATTTCTGGTTTTTGACCAGCAGCAGAGGTGACGTTTGCATGTCTTCTCTTGTTAATACTGCAGGTAACTAATAGTTTGCATCATTTGCCTTATATTAGGGCTGGGCAATAAATTGAAATTTTATTGTTATCAAAATTTCTGACTCTTATTGAGATTATTTTTCCCATCGCAATACATTTTTTATTAAAAACTGAAAAGATGTGTGCGGGTTGGCAGCATTCATGTCCCTTTTAAGAAGCTTTACCACCTTGAGTCACGTAAAAATGGGACAGCCCCATCTAGTGGATAACTTTTGTTTCTGCACTTACCTGTAGTTATCGTCCATTTATCATTATTGAGGTGAAATCCTCAATATATTGTGATATTGATTTTAGGCCATATCGCCCAGCCCTACCTTATATACACACCTCCACAGTAGCAGTAACTAAATTCCGACCTGTGGTGAGATGTTGCACCTTTTGCAAAAGAAAATGAGCATGCCTTCACAAGGAGCATAAAAGAGAAGATTTGGACAGACCTTTCCAAACGATATCAGGTACAATTTACTAGGGCTGTCGCGGTAACCGCAAAAATGAAATATCGCAATATGAAGAAGCCCACCGCGCTGCATCATGGGCCACCGCGATTACTGAACTTGGTTCAACTCAATGATGCATGTTGAGAAGGATGGCTGCACTGGTATCAAAACGAAACGTTACTTCGCTCCTTTGGGAGCACTTTGGTTTTCAGTACGTCAGCTACTGCGCAGCCAGAGTCCTTGGCCGAGACAGAGCTGCCACCAGCGGCAAAAATAAATAAATGCTCGGAGACCTGCTGAAGTCCCGGACAAGCACTGCTTCTGCAACCGTCCCGAAGAGAGTTTGAGCCGAGCTGGAGCTCACTCGTATACCTGCAGGAGGAATGCATCCACCCTAAAGAAACCCCCCTGACATGGTGGAGCAACAACCGGGAGAGATTCCCTTTGCTCGCCAGAGTCGCACGCAAGTACGTGTGCGTTAGTGCAACGAGCGCACCATCCGAGAGGGTTTTCAGTGTTGCTGGAAATGTTGCCACCCCTCTCAGATCCTCTCTCAAAGCGTATATGGTTAACATGCTGGTTTTCCTTGTGGGTAACAAGGACGTGACCGAGCTATAAATCACCGTCATTCGTGTGTGTGAAAGTGAAAGTGAAATGATAGTGCCCCGCGCCCGGTACATGTAATTTTTTTATGCTTGATTTTAAACAACTAAACAAAATGGGGACTTGTTTCTTATTTGTTAGATGCTGCAGCCAAATTTGCATTTAAAAGTTTAACCTCCTGAATTTTGTTGTTTTTAAGTTCAGTCGGACTCCGACTGTCGAAGAAACAAACGTTACTGCGATCTGTCTTGTTACTGCCCTTTGATCTGCATTCAGTAAAGTGTTATTAAAGAAGGCACGGCAATTTTTTACCTTTTTTAAATGTGTAAACATTATGTTTAGATAGTACTGCAATAAAAAAGGGCTGCAATAATATCGCACACCGCAATATTAAGCCACCCTGAATCACCGCAGGAGGAATTCCTCAACCGCGACAGCCCTACAATTTACTATTTATTTGGGCTGCATGGTGGCACAGTTGTTAGCACTGTTGCCTCGCAGCACGACTGTCGCAGGTTTGAAACTCGGCTGTGGCCTTTCTGCGTGGAATTGCGTGTTCTCCCCATGCATGCGTGAGTTTCCTCCGGGTACTCCGGTTACCCCCACAGATCACAACATGCCCTATAGGTTATAAATTGTAAGTCGCTTTGGATAAAAGCGTCTGCCAAATAAACATAAACAAACATTTATCATTAATAAACTGACAATGCAGGAGAACATCTTCAATGATTATTTTGCCACTTATTGAACTACTCAGGAATTGATAGGAATTGGATTGATAGACAGAATCGACAATGGCATTGCTATTTTATAGGGATGTCCTGATACAACTTTTCACTTCTGATACAATAGCGATATTACAGCCTTTAGTACTGATCAATACCGATACACGAAATTTGTGCATAGCAAGTGTTGCACCGAGCCACACTGATAAATACTGCCACATGGTCGACATCACTCCTGTTCCTTGCTACTTTGCTAGCATGCATTGTTCTGATAACTTGGGTTTTGCATGCTGGATCTGGGTACTGCTGGATAGAATTGCTGTAATGGAGTTTAAAGTGGAATGGACTGCGTATATCGGAGATTTTTCACGCAGTCCAATATAATCAAATGCTGGTTTTTTTGGGCCGATATCCGAACTATTTCTGATATTAATATCAAAACAAGACATTCCCTCACATTACCTCACGTCTCAACTACTTTAACGCAGTGCTATATGGGATCTCCTCCTCCACTCTCCCCTGCCTTCAGCTAGTGCAGAACGCAGCAGTCCAATTCCTGACTGGCACCAGGCAACGAGAACGCGTCACACCGGTTTTGGCAAATCTCCATTGGCTTCCCATCTATCTCCGAATAAAGTTTAAGATCCTGGTTTTTGTGTTCAAATCCCTCAATAACTTAGCACCTGGCTACATGTCTCAGCTCATTCACCGTTATGTCCCTACGTGGTCCCTCCGATGAGCCGACCAGCACCTTCTTCATGTCCCTAGCTCCTGCTGTAAGTCCCGCGGGGAGTGCGCTTTTTCAGTTTGTGCACCGAAGCTCTGGAACCACTTGCCCCTCCCGATCAGACTCTCTTCCTCTCTTTCCCTTTTTAAGTATGGTTTAAAAACTCACCTTTATTCTCTGGCTTTTAATTCAGTCTAACTTATTCTCTTTTTCCTTTTTTTTTGTAACGTCATGAATGCCCTGTTTTTGACCTAAAGGTCATGATCTGCTGCGTCTGCTCGAGCAGAGACATAAAGTCTCTGACAGGCTAATCTACATGAGATAGTGGCCAAAGTCTTTCATGCACTCTGCTCATCTGAACTACTTCACCTCTTTTACAGCTCAAGACGAAGAACTCTCTTGATAAACACATAATCAACCAACTTTGTTATTATCAGTAATAATCTGAGCCCAATGTTCAATCAATCGTGAAATGACAATGTTTTTACTTGATATTATAATCCTGTGATCAGAAGTGTTTTACAAGTAATTATAATCCTGGACATTTGCACTAGACACGTGATGACACAGAGTAATGCTAAAGTCACATGACACATTTTCTTTTGTCTGATCCATTCAGAACCTTCGTTTCTGACGCGAGGCGTGGCTTTCTGTGGTGTTTGTATAAACCCTCTTTTGCGTGTCAAATTCTGATTCGCCAGTAAACCAAAATATGACAATTATAAAAACTATTCTACGCCACCTTTTCTTTAGTTCAAAGCGTTCTAGAGAAGTCTCGGACAGGTCATCCGGACTTCCTCTTCAGCCAAAAGAACCTCGACAAGCTGGATAAAATCTGTTCCAGGTTACACCGCAACGGTTCCTTCAGAATAAAAGCTGAACCTCACGACCCGAAGCATTGCAAGACTAGGTTGGTCAGCACCGCTGTTTTTCTACCGGCTTCGGTTCCAAGGAGGGTCCAAGAGGACCTCGACATTCTGGATCTAAACGGAGGCTTCCCCTGGGGGTACATAGACCAACAGATGGCATTTCATGTGTGTTATAAATCTCCAACTAAAGTTTAGAGCGAAACTTTCACTCCCACTCAGAACTAAATGATTCTCCGGATCCGCTGGTTCTGATAACCACATTCCACACACACACACCATCATCTCATGTCTCACTCCACCTTAGTCCATCAGTACACAGAGTGTTTAAGTTAGTCTTGTTTAAATTGTGTAGAAATAAATTTCTTAACTATTATAAACCTGACTCTCTTTCTTTCCTCGTTGTTAATACGAAGTGTCACATAATCCCTGCAATAAAAAGTTCTGATCATCTGGTTAAAATATTCAAAGATCCATCAGATTGATATTTCATACTTCTATGGAATCTCACATTTTATGGTTCAAAAGTAAGATGTAAACTACCCATCCTTTGCATTTTCTATTTGTATTACTCGATTTTAATGGATTTAATTTTTATTTTTGATTGTTTTTATTATGTGTTTTTGTTCAGCACTTTGGTCAGCTCTAATGCTGTGTTTAAATGTGCTATACAAATTAACTTGGTATGGTATGGGATCCCTAATATTTATAAAAATGTTTAAATTCCCACCCCTAGTATTCATTTAATAATGTGTGAGCATGCTCTGAAAAAGATACTAAGTTTAAACCAAAGACCTTCCTGTAGCAGGTAGTGATGTGTATCAGTGAAATTCTGGCGATACGATATGTATCACGATACAGGGGAGACGATATATCACAATTCAACCAGACGATGTTAGCGATTTTTCTAGCCTGAAATAATTTCACTAGGTCACTAGGTTCAACTAAAGGTAGCTCTCCTCAGACTGCATCTAAGCTATACATTTATATTCAGCTCACCTGTGTTCAGGCACAATCCGTCTGTGCATACTCGCACGTGTCTCGTATGAGTGATTAAGAGGCTTTTACCAACAATGATCCTGACAGAACCTCAGTGCATTAACAAATAAACATAATTTTTTGTGTGTTTTTCAGTGTTTTCATCACTTTTAAACACAAACGGGGCTTTGATGAAACAGCACGTTTATGTTAAAAGTTTATTAAATGCAGAAAATGTACCCAACCCTGAATAAAAATACAGCTAACGGACTGCATTAAGTTAAACCGTGTATCAATGTGCAGAGTTGATAATGGAACGCTGCTGTTTTGTTTCTTTCAGCTTAGATTTACGAGACATGACTACAGCAATGCTGCCATAAATAAAACATTCGGGTTTTGGTCACAACTGAGTTGTTGTCCTCCAACTGGAGTCTTAGAAATCCCTCATGTTCACTTTCAGTTCAGGCTGAAGGAGAGCTCAACCTACACATTCCAAATAAACCAAGATTATCACGCTTGTGACAACACTGTTTCACCGCTGCACACATTCCTTACGACGTGTCTCCACTTCCTCATACCAGCTAATCACAGATGAGTTTGATAACGCTTCTCCTCTAGAAGACTTGGGTGAGCTGAGCTCTGTTTTCATTTAACAGCTTGAAAGCAAACACGATAAGATTTTTTAGGTTAAATCATTCTGACACTTCTTTCTGGTGCTTCTCACCCTACCGTCACATTCACGCATGGTTTTTAATATTTTACCTGCACAACCTTTATAGCTGAATCAGAACTGGTCAATGTAATGACATAAAGCCAAAGCAGGACTCTGTTGTACTATTATAGTGATTATTACAGACGCTCCCCTGAGGAGCTTTAGGACAAAGCTTGTTCAAATAGCTCATTAATTTAACGTCTGAAAGCATGACAAGGATGGAGTGAGACAAGTGGCTCACGCAGTCAGGAAGTGTCCTGGCTGTTGTGTGAAGAAATGTTTTTAACAGCCCATCACGGCAGCACAAAGCCCAGCTACCAGCTGAGCCTGTGCAGCTGTCACTCATGGAAATTACTGATCCCCTGACCCCCTCCTACGCTGGTTTTCTGTGTTTGCCAGAGTGCTGGCCTTGCCTTTTTGAAAGCTGATCAGGGCTCCAGGGCTCTGCAGCACCACCAGTTGAGTTTCAAGCTCAGCTGTCAGCCTCAGAAACGGGTGGTTTTTAGATAGCATCATGTCAGGAAGGAAACAATTACTCCCTAAATGATGAGAATCTGAGTGCAGCTCATGAAACCAGTATGGCCTGTGGATGTAACTCTTTAGAGGTGTGGGTACCACGCTTAATCAATGCATTTGCAGTGGTCTCTAGTAGTAATGAATGCCTTATAAGTCATACCCTGGGGAAAAGAAAACTGGTGCACTTCTTTTAGGATCTAGAAGATTGCAAGATCAGAGGAGAGCTTCAGATGGCAGGATTTGGAGTCTTACTTCCTGATATTTAGGCATCTCACCTCTGATTGGCTAACGGCAAAACAACTTTACCTCTGACTTAGTTTGCTTTGCGACGTTGATGTTTTATCTCCACTAATGACACAAGCCTGGAGGAGTTTTGCTGTGTGGTGAAGATGCTAATGCTAACAGTTAGCTTCTACTAGCCAAGACATTCTCTGCTGTTTCCTGGATGCTAAACTAACAACAGCCTTCCCCCTCATCAAGATGGGTTTAGGAGTGGGTGTAGGAGATGGGTGAATGTTAAGTGACGTAGATCTGTAAAGTTTTTCTAATAAGATGCTACTGCAGCAGATAGATGTAGGAGACTATTTTATGTTTATGTATTTAGCAGACGCTTTTGTCCAAAGCGACTTACAAGTGATAATCGGCATGTTGCCCTTGAGGCTAACAACAACAATAACAACAACAACTTGACATCATTCATGGAGAGGAGGGAACAAAGAGAGGGGGGACGGGTGCAGGCAGGGTGCTAGTTAAGAAGATGCTTTCTGAAGAGCAGGCTCTTCAGGAGTTTCTTGAAAATTAAAAAGGAAGCCCCTGTTCTGGTAGTGCTTGGTAGGTCATTCCACATTTGTGGAAAGATGCATGAGAAGAGTCTGGATTGTCCTGAGCGTGGTGTAGGCACTGCTAACAGACGATCCTGTGATGACCGGAGCAGCCGGGCCGAGACGTAAGCCTTTGCAAGAGGATTCAGGTAGATGGGAGCCGTACCATCTCGGACTTTGTATGCCAGTGTTAGCAATTTGAATTTGATGCATGTTGCTAGCGGTAGCCAATGGAGCTCAATGAACAGAGGGGTGACGTGTGCTCTTTTTGGCTGATTGAAGACCAGACGCGCCGCTGCATTCTGGACCATTTGAAGAGGTCTCACAGTACAGGCTGGAAGACCAGTTAGAAGAGCATTGCAGTAATCGAGGCGGGAGATGACAGTAGATTGCACCAGGAGCTGGGTGGCATGTTGTGTTAGGTATGGTCTGATCTTTCGTATGTTATACAGCGCAAAGCGGCATGAACGAGCAACAGAGGCAACAAGATCTTTAAAGCTCAGGTGTTCATCAATCACAACACCCAGATTCCGAACTGCCTTTGAAGGAGCCAGAGATAGGAAGTCATTTTGGATTGAGATATTGTGCTGCATGTATGTTTTTGCTTGGATGACAAGTAGTTCAGTTTTAGAGAGGTTGAGTTGGAGATGGTGGGATTTCATCCATTTTGATATGTCAGAGAGACAGTTTGATATTCGTGCAGAGACAGTGTGGTCGTCCGGTGGAAATGACAGATAGAGATGGGTGTCATCTGCATAGCAGTGGTAGGAGAAGCCATGTGATCGAATGATCTCACCCAGTGAGGTGGTGTATATGGCAAAGAGAAGAGGTCCTAGTACAGAGCCCTGGGGGACACCTGTGGCAAGATGGTGCACAGTAGAGGATTGTCCAAGCCAAGATACACTGAATGATCGTCCTGTGAGGTACGATTCAAACCAGGCATGGGCTTTCTCTGTGATGCCCATGCTAGAGAGTGTGGACAAAAGGAAACCATGGTTCACAGTGTCAAATGCAGCCGATAAGTCGAGCAGGATAAGCACTAGAGGTGTGAATCTTCACTTGTCTCCCGATTCAATTCGATTACGATTATTGGGTCAATGATTTAATTCGATTCGATATCCGGATTTATTACGATGCATCACGATTATTTCATATTGATTTGTTTTCATCGATAAATAGAAGATGTCAGATAATTGCTTTTTATTTATTATTTTTTTTATCAAAAACGTAATTGACAAAACCTGCCATCCCCCAAAAGCTCTCCATTCGCAACAGGTTAGGACAAAACATTTTAAACATTTAAGAAGATTTAACAAAGTAAAACAATCTGTTTCCTCGTTCAACACCACACCTCAGGCTGAGAAAAACACGCTTTGCAAAAACTCACAAAATCTATAAAAGTACTGAAAACCTACAGGACACATAATGTAATAATAAAATACATAATGGGTTGATATAGGAGTGTTTAATATCTCTGAGCAGCTCTAGAGTCAAATATTTATGCCACTGTTGAAGGGTGTTAGAAATAACACCAAATGAAATGTTTGACTTAGTTTGCTATTTTATTTGAACCCAGTGGTTCATTTCTGAAATGTTGGAGAATGAATCAAGTTCTGTTTGATGCAGAAAATAATAAAAGATAAAACAAATTCTACACTTCCAATAATATTTAAGATGTGTGTTTTATTCTTTCTGATGATAACACCAGCAGAAGGCTGTGGGCTGGATTAGGTTTAAATTACCCAGTTGATGGATCTCCTTCACTAACCAGCTAACTACAAACCTTTCCACTAACCTGTCCTGTGGGACCCTCACCATGTAACCCTCCTGTCCATGCTGTCTCTGGAGGAGCAGCTAGGAGACAAGATCTCCTGTAATTTAAAATGAACCAAAGCTTCCTCCCAGTTTCTCTTTAAGCTGAATGTAACATCAGTTTATCATCAAGAAACAAAAGAATAAAGTGGAACAAGAACTTCTATCTTCTATTTCTCTCTCCTTTTAACTTCTCCGTGTCCCTAAATAAAAGAGACAGATGACCACGCTGCAGCCGCCGTCATTGACCCCGCTCCCTCCCCAAGACCGGTTCTCCCTACATTACAACACTCGGTCTGACTGAGCGCTTCCAGGAGAAATAATAATTAAATTATGAAAATAATAATGCGTGTTTGGAAGAGCGTCCTCCAATCCTCCCTCTCTCTCTCTCTCTCTCTCTCTCTCTCTCTCTCTCTCTCTCTCTCTCTCTCTCTCTCTCTCTCTGTCTCTCTCTCTCTCTCTCTCTCTCTCTCTCTCTCTCTCTCTCTCTCAGTTGCTGTGCGAGCGAGCGGAGTGCGCCGCATGATGACAACCCGCTCAATTAACTTAATTCACGGCCCAAATCCAACAGAACCGGTCGGGCTGATTCGGTTCTGGTTCGGTCTCAGGTTACAACTCTAGCACTCAGCCCTGCAGTACCACATTAAGGCGGAGGTAAATGTGGAGGACGCTCACTCTGACAGATTTGGATGCTGCGCTGATGCCGCCGTTAAAAAAACAAAACTACATTCCACTATAATCGATTATGGCGTACTCTTCTACCATGCAGAATCGTTTATGTCCGCATCCCGATGCATCGATTATTTGATTATTTTCCTCAGCTCTAATAAGCACTGAGGATTTGGCAGTCGCTCTATAATGATTGGAAAGATGCAGCGGTGTGACAGAGATTGTGTCTATGGCACAGTTTCTGGTGAAAATGAGGTCAAGTGTTTTTCCAGCTTTGTGAGTTGGAGGACTTTGTACTAGTTTTAGATCAAATGATGACATTAGTGACAGGAAGCCTGATGAGCTGGGATTGTCCAGGTGAATATTCATGTCTCCAAGGACCATTGTGGGACAGTCGTGCTCAGGAATGGAGGAGAGCAGGGTGTCGAGTTCATCAAGAAAGTCTACGAGTTGACGTGGTAGTGGTGGTACGTGGTGGTATGACAACCAAAAATAATTTTTTCGGTACAGTAACCTGGATGGCATGGTATTCAAAGGAGTTGTATTTAGTGATGGGTAGCAACTGACTGTATATCCATTTGTTGGAAATTAACACGCCCGTTCCACCACCTCGGCCAGATGCACGAGAAGTGTGGGAGAAAGTGTGTTTAATTAAGAGAGCAGATGGGGTAGCATTGTCACATGGTTTGATCCAGGTCTCAGTGAGAGCCAGTGCATCAAGTGACAGGTGGTTTGCATATGCGGTAATGAAGCATGCTTTGTTTACAGCTGATTGGCAGTTCCACTGTCCCATAGACAGGTGGGTGTCTTCGGGGGGAGTTGGTTTTAGCGAGCGGAGGTTTGAAGGTTACGAAAGTGGTTTGCTGTGTGTGACCTTCCTCTGAAGCCAGTGATCACAGGTATAGAATAATGGCACATTTGCAAGGTGTCGATGGAGCAGCGTCTGGGTCGAGTTTGTTTGTTCTGTGTACCTGCTCTGTGGACACGCTCAGGTAGACACGTATGTCTTTACCCCGGAGTGTCTTCACACCGGAGGGGCTGAGACACAAGGGCTGACGCTTCAGTTATGCCACCAAACTTATGCTGTGCTACTAGTTGGAAACAGGTGTTCATACAGCAGCTGCAATGGTTGAGACCAAGATTACCTGATGAGTGTTTTCAGGGAGGGGAGAAACAGCTTGTTCACAGCCCCTGATTGCACTTATTGTTTTCAGTTGGCCCAAAACCGGAGCTCCTAGACAACAGGATTACCCACAGATGAGTTCCCTTCTCTTTCCCAATGGGAAAAATTCAGAGTGACTGATTATAATCATTAATTTTTTTTCTTCAGTGTTCCACACCTTTAATGTGGTAATGAGAAGATTTTGGACATTTTGGAATGTTTTTAAAAAGAAACTTTTAACGCAGAAGGACAAACGAGGCCACATTGTGTTAAAGAACACATCAACTCACAGCATGCAAATTTTGTATCTTCCCACCTTCTCAGTTCTGTGAGACACTTTTGGTTTTGGAGGCTTTTTGCATCATAATTATGGAAATCAGACAAGCATATCTCTTCTCATTTATGTAACTGTGCTAATTGTGAAGCCTTTGCAGGAGGGAAAAACTAATTTCCACCATGATAAGTAAATGGTAAAAATGGCCTCTTTATGTATAGTGCCTTCTTAGGGTCCTACAACCCCTCAAAGCGCTTCACAACACAATCAGTAATTCATCCATTCACACGCACTCATGATGATGAGCTACAATGTAGCCACAGCTGCTCTGGGGCACACTGACAGAGTCAAGGCCTGCTGAACAATAGTGCCACCGGTCCATCCGACCAACACCGGCAGGCAAGGTGGGTTAAGTGTCTCGTCCAAGAAGCATTCTCTAGTGGGAGCCGGGATCGAACCTGCAACCTTCCGATTACTGGACAACCCACTCTACCTCCTGAGCTACTGCTGTCCCAAGTGACTGCTTGTAACATCTCTTGAATATGACTGACATGTTTGCTGAAACATCCCCCGATGGTGGGGTTTTAACCTTATCTGAAGGCTTCAAGTGGCTCTGACAGTAAGACTAATGAGGTATGACTTTTCGCTCTCGGGCATGTTGCCTTAAAGAATGCTTGCACAGTAGGTTTGGATAAGATCTTATCAGCTCTGGGTTTTTTATCGTTCTTATTTCAGCTGATACTCATCAGATCCGTCGGTTAGCTCTCTCCGGACAGCTGAGGAGACTGTAACAAGGCTTCAGGTTGGAGATCAAAGGGGATTACAGAGAAAACAAACGTGTTTTTATGAGAACTTGGTGGGAGATTTATTTCTCTCCTGTTGTTAAAAGTGGATTGTGTCAGAAACACCATGACTTATAGTTTAATACACAACTAAAGGTGGTATTTATCCTTTTTTCCACTGCTGTCATCTCTGTATTATTTATGCTGATGTGCACAAAGGAGAAACTGTTTAACAGAGATTTTAATAGAAATGGTTAGAGTAAAGTGCACAAAAAGCATGAATAACGTGTTCTTGTGATGAAAGGAGAGAATAAAAAGCCCTAAATAGCATTTACTACCATGCCACTGATGATGAGGCTTTTATTTTGAAAAGTACTGACCTTTAATAAAGGACATTGTGTGCCCAGGATATAATCTCTGAGTGTGAATAATAATGACTGTATTTTTTTATCTCAAAATTATTAAATAAATGAAACAAAACAAGGAGCTGTGTGTGCAGAAGCCATTGACCTTGTTTAAAAGCCCTTTTCTAATTGCTTAATAACCACAGGAGCCACACGAGCAACAGGGAGGTTTGAGCTGCAAACTGCAGTCTGAAGAACATCCTCACAGCTACGAAACCAGCTGCTTGTGGTTTGTCACCTCTCCTGTTTCAGACAGCTTTTTATGAAGATTAGATCTGTGCACGTTGAGGCTCGCTGCAGAAGTCGCTTCCTCCTGTAGTTGTCCTGTCAAGGTTTTTCTACTCTGGGCCTAACAGACTGATAACGGGTAATGTAACAATAACACTCATTCATGTCTTATCAAATCTTCCCTCTAACTGCTAATCAGCTGCAGTCAGCTGTTGATTTTCCAGATTATCTCAGTCTTTAACATGTTTAAACACCAGGTGTAGCTTTTTTTTCTTCTTCTGTGGATCCAGGCATGGGAGGTTCTGGTTCCTCAGCCACACCAAGCCCTAGAAGTGTGTCAGAATTTTTATTTAATTTATTTTTGTCACAGAAACCTTGCTGATCTGCTTAAAATAAATGCAAACAGTAGACGGTTTAGTGGCCGACATGAAGAACAGGATGTTAAGCAGAGCAAAGACTGAGGTTGATGCATTACCCATGGCAGTATATCATGTTTGTAGGCTGGTGTCATACCTCCAACAGCCTCCAGGCAAGAGAGGACACCCTGGACAGGTCTACAGTCCATCACGGACACACACAGAGACAAACACAGTCAGTCACACCAAGGGGCAATTTAGAGTCTAAATTCCAACATGCATATTTTTGGTCTGGGAGAGAAACCCCAGGCAGCTTGAGGAGAACATGCAGAAAGGCTGCAGATGCAACCGTGCAGCCTATTTGCAAACAAACTTTAAAGGCCAAGTGAGAAACTTTATGTTTAGTTACTCTTTACAGCTGGGGAATTCCGGTTCTGGAGAGCTGGTAATTTAGCATGTTTTAGTGGTTTCTCTGCTCCAACACACTTGCTCCAGTGGTTGAATCACCTCTGCAGCAGCTCATCAGGCTCTGCAGAAGCCTGTTAATTACCTGCTAATTGAAATCAGGTGTGTTGATAATGAGATAAAACTAAATGTGCTGGATACCGGCCCACCAGGACCGGAATTGAATAGCCCTTCTTTACAGGGTTAGTGAAAGGCCACCCAGCCCCTATTGCCCCCTGCAAGCCCATTTGCAGCTTCACAGTTAGCGGTTCAGTCTGCTAGAAAAAAATAAGCTTAAATACCTGGTGCTGCAGTCTGCTTCCAGCACTTTTCCTGTATGTGTTATCATGAACACAGCAGATAGGTTAAATTTAGTGATGAATCACTCCTCTAGACATTAATGAAGTCTGGGGAGACATTTCAGGCCAAACATGAAAAAAAGTCTTCTACCCCATCACCTGCATTAGCTTCTGATGGAAAATAGAAAGGGAAACGCTCAAATTAGAAAAGCCTGTGACAATTGCACAGCATCATGTCACAGTAGCATTCATGAGATCATCCATCTTGCCTCACAAGAGGAAGGTTGTTGATGTAGCGGCCAGGAGACAGCAGAGCGCATCTTGACTAGTAGAAGGTAACCATTAGCATTAGCAACTCCACAACATGCCAGAACTCCTTTAGGCTTGAGTTTTCGGTGGAGTCTGTGGTAGATTCACGCTGTCGTTAGCCAATCAGAGGCGAGATATCCAAATCGGAAATACTGGTAAGACTCCTTTCGTTTGAAGCTCTCCTCTCCTCTGGCTCACTCCTACTTCCTGAAACAGGAGCGCCTGAGCTTTTATCCCACAGCGATCATCTCGGCATTCATTTATATGAGAAACCTCTGCAAAGGTATTGGAAAAGCAAATGAAAATTATACATTTTTGTGACAAAACTCTATTTATGACAGCAGAAATGAGTGGTTCTCATACTTTTGGAACTACGTTAGAACCTCCTAATCTCTCTGAGTGCCACTGTTATCATTAATATTAGAACACATTAGTGCAAGCCTACCCTTTACCTACAGCATAGGTCATATTAGATGCAGGTTAGTTACTTTAGCTGTTTTTACAGGACCATAGCGTTTGCAAAACGGGATTTGCCGCGGCTCCCTGGGGAGGATTTTGGCATTTATAGTAGCAAAGCTGAAGCTAGAATAAACTGCCGTCAGGCACCTCTCAAACCAAAACGGGATAAAAGGAGGTGGCTGGGCGGCCCCCCCGCATGTGACGTACAGGGTCGCGCATTCATCATCAGACTGAAGACACGTCAGACTGATGAAATTTCATTTTCAGGAACTTAAAGCTTGGTTTATGCTTGACGCATTCACTTTCTGCTTGGTGATGCGGCTCGCGGATGGAACGCGCTTCACAACTCGCAGCGTTTATGGTTCATGCGGCTTGTCTCTGCGGTGAGCCAATATTCTCCCGAACTGTAGGGGGCAGCATGGAGCTCTACGGCATGCATCCAACACTACACCATAGTAGAAGTAAAAATTACTGTTGTTTACAACATGGCATTCCAGCATTTTTAACAGCGTCCTCGTCTTTTCCGACAGTGCGAGCTATTTCTCTCCAAGAATTATTAACAACATGTTGATCACAGCGATCTTTGAGAGCTGAATCATACAAATGTCTGTATTTACGAACCTCTGCCATACTAGTTCTTGCCAGTCCGCCATGTTTTTCCGCGTCCGGCCGTCCGCGTGGTTAGAAAATTTCATAGGTGTGCGTTGCGGAAATCTTGGGCCGTGCGGAGGCGCGGTGGAGGGGCGTGGTTGTTAAAATGACGCAACTTTTCCGCGTGGAGCCGTGCGGACCTCGCGGACGCGTCAAGCATAAACCAACCTTTAGCTTTGATGTGACCTGCTTTTGTCCCGCTTGACGCCCCGCTCAGCCAGTGTTTCCACCACTCTGTCGAACAGCTAGCTGTCTCACCGTCCCCGTAAAAAAGCGACTAATCTGTTCGTCCGCTCGCACGGCCAAAAGCTCCATGGTCTCCGCGCCCGTCCAGTTTGCCATGTTGGAGGTGATTTAAAGATACTAATGAGAGGCCATGTTTCTGTGTTTATATCCACTCCGGCCGGCACTCGGTGCGCAGTATACATCACAAACGCAACCACCCTCTTTTGCGGGTGGGCTCATGCGGCAATATTACTACGAGGCTAAGCGCATCAGAATCGAGTTTGATCACCTTTCCCCTTTGCTCCTTGCCGCATTTACGGGATTTAAGACAGTGTCAGCCTTTGCACACCACTAAAAAGTTCACATCTGTTCACATCACTGGTCTGAGAATCCAGCTGCTGCAGGTACATTTTTTAAGTTTTCTCCCTCGTCTCCATGTGAATCTGAGTTGGATGCCAGCTGTCAGTGATGGATTGTGATCAGTATCTGAGAGGGAGTTTCCAGAATGTTTAGAAAGTTGCCAACTGGAGCTGGTGGAGGTGGCTGTGGAGAGGATGATCCAGGCTCCCCTGCTGGGGCTTCTGCCCCTGCACCCTAAAGCTGGATAAATGGATGATGACGAGATGAGAGGCCAGCTGCAGGTCGTCGCAGGAAGTTTGAGTTCAAACATTTATTTAACAATTTCCTCTTGCAGTATGCACAAAGGCATGCAGGTGCTTTAGACCCATATTTAATAATTAGTTTTGGTTAGTCAGACAGTGCACTGCTGGGATTGTTTGGTGACCAAATTGGGCATACCGTTTCCATAGCACTCACACAATTCCTTTCCGCCTTAACCAATCACATGTGAAACTACTACTATCCCCGCCAGTTCATGTCTGATGGGATCCAGCTTCTATGTTGCTGCTGCCACCAGCTAAACATTGGGATCAACAGCCGCCTCCAACCCAGCTTCTCCTACATGTTTGTCCCTTCTCTCTCAGCGTTCGACAGAAAGCCACAGGAAGCTGCTGTCAGCTGCCTCAGGAACAGAGTGAGCGATGTAGGAAGCAGCCATCAATCCCTCCTCATTTCCTCTGCTCTCTGGTCCCTGGTTGCTGCTTTTCGACGACATTCTCCCTAAGCTGCACGCCATCAATATCCACTAATGATAGGAATTAGTAATAAACCACTGGATGCTGACATTAGGCAGGATCAACAAGATGCTTTTTCCTCTGTTTAACACGCTGCCGGAGCAGGGAGGTTACACCCTGCACAGATTAGGACCAGATTGAATTAGCTGTGGCTGGACAAGTATGAGAGAAGCCTTCAGTGGTTTGTACGGTATGAGAGTACATGTGGTAAGGGTTAGACTTTTGAACGGCAGAGGAAATGGAGCTGAGTTTATAGTGGATAGAAAAGCCCCAAGTGGCCTGCAAGCACTATTTTCCATGATCGTCTCTTTGTCCTGAAACAAAGACAGGAAACATTAGAGATGTCTGGTATTTTACAGCAGCCCAGCGTCGCCTCGTGCACAGCGGCTCAGTGGGATGACAAACCTACCGGGTAAGGCAACGGTGGCTACACAACGTTATTAAAGCATTTATTTTATAAAACACAAAAACATCCTCATGTCATCATGAAGATTAAAACATTTACACCCCATAACATGCTTTTTATGGGTGCCACAAAACTCTGTATCTGAAACAGTGGAACGCTCTGCTGTGTTTACTAGCTAGGTACTGAGTTTAACCCTCTGCTGTTGGGTTTTTAGAGTGGATGCTGGGCCTGTCTGCTTATAAATGAGAACCTGCAGAAAATGGCTTGTTGCATAAATACAAAACAACTTGCACAGGCACTATGTGTCATAATTGGCCTTTACACATGCTGAATAAATAATAATTATGCCTCTCCAGCTGGTAGTCAGAATCTGTGAGAAAACATGATTGTCATGGCAAAGGTGGTGGATTTTCAGAGCAAAATAAATTTCATCCATCCATTCATTTTCCTCCACTTATCAAGAGTCGGGTTGCAGGGGTAGCAGCCTAAGCAGGGAAGCCCAGACTTCCCTCTCCCTGGCCACTTGCGCCAGCTCCTCCAGGGAAATCCCAAGGCATTCCTGGGCCAGCCGAGAGACATAGTCCTACAGTGTGTCTTGGGTCTTCCTTTGGATCTCCTCCTGGTTGGACGTGCCCGGAAAACCTCACCAGGGAGGTGCCCAGGAGGCATTCTAACCAGATGCCAAATCAACTGGTTCCTCTTGATGTGGAGGAGCAGCGGATCTACTCCGAGCCCCTCCTGGATGACCAAACTTCTCACCCAGAGCCCAGACACCCTGCAGAGAAAAATCATTTTGGCTGCTTGTATCCGTGATCTCGTTCTTTCAGTCATAACCCAAAGCTTATGTCCACAGGTGAGGATGGGATTGTAGATTGACTAGTAAATTGAGTAAATTGAGTAAATTGAGTAAAATTTGCCTTGAAAAGTGCATGAATAAAAGACAGAAAGTACCAGAGAACATGAGTGGTCACAAACGACCATGTGTCAGTTATATGGTATGGTGGTGCCACTTTGAAATATGTTTGTGTGGCTGCATGCAGGACGCAGCTGCCTGGAGCGCATCGACGACGAGCGCACTCCATCCAAAAGGATCCCCGGTACGCTGAGATTCCGTATACATAATGTAATATAGAATCTGGATCAGTTTTCGGGCTCCCCCTGGGTGTGTAAGGTGAAGGCTTCTAGGGGAGCCCGTCACCTTTTCAGGGGAGCCAGGCTCCCCTTTGCTCCCCTGTATGTACCCTGAATGTACAGCTTAGTGTGAGCATTGCAACAGGGAAAGTGAACTTGTTAGCTGTTTGACTTTGAAATTTACGGACAACCTCACTCCCAAAAACTCATCTTCCTGTGTGTCTTCAGTGGTCATCATCATCCATCAAATATGGTTGGCTAAAGAAGAGTAAATCTAAAAGCAAAGATGGAAAAAGAAGTTAATAAATGACCTAAAAGAAAATAAACTAATTGCGTTGCCAGGTGGCCTTTTCGTGCAGAAATGCAGTCTTTTAAATTTCTGATTGCAGGTTTAGATGAAAGTGCCGGCTCATATTGGTTGAGATTTACATTTCCTGCCACAAGATGAGATTGTTGGAAATGAAAATGAGTTTTTTTTTTATTGAGCTGGAGCTAAAGCGCGGTTTGTGGTTAACGAGATGATGGTGTCAGCTGTCTGTCAGTCAGCAGGGCTGACCTCACCCTGGCCTGTAGCTGAAGAGGCTGTTGTTGCCCCAGGCTAAACACAACCACTGTGAACAAACTCTTCAGCGTTTCTCTCCATTTAGGTTATGGATGAATTTTAGTGAGGAAATGACAGACGGCCTAAAGGGAAGCAGTGTGAGGATGAAACCTTATCTGTGCTGGTGAGAATCCACCAGGTAACTACGATTAAAACCGGTGTCATCGTTGTGTCCGCTACATTTATTTGCTCTACTTTCTCTGCTATGGTCGTTATGCTTTGCTCTGAACAAACAGCCCAGACCCTCTAGGAGGGGCTTCAGCAGCTAGAATTGATTTCTGCAGTCCACAGCTCTGTGTTATCCTCCTTCCCTCCTCCAGCACATCTTTCATACTTGGTAGTTGCAGCGTGGCTGACACCAAACGACTCCCTCTTCATCCTCAGAGAAATATTTTTGCCAGTTGAGGTCCAGAAGTTGTCGGGATAATGCTCTGTTTTAAGCAGCAGCAAGACTTCCGTTTCCCAGTTCTGCAGACCAGGCGCTACAGGAGACAAGAGGCGAGAGTGTAATTGCCGGGGTGGAATGTGCTGTGTACAAATTAATGACAGCCTGTGTTGAAAGAGCCCTATTGTATAGGGGTGGGGATGACTTGAAGCCGCTATTGTTGCTCTTGATTGAGGCCTCTTTAAGACGGGAAGGCAGGCAGAATGTTGAAACATCCTACAGCTTAGTCTCCACACCGAAAACACTAAAAGCTCTGAACGCTGGGAGAGAGGGACACTCCAAAGTAATTCACTGTAATTCTCTGACTTCTTACTAAACCTGGACAAGAAATATTTACCCTGAAATGAATCAATTCAACTTGTTTGACATCATTTTATTCTTAAAAAGAACAGATTTAAGAAGTATTCTTTGAAGCTTCTTTTTGTATAGCCGTTTCATCGGGCGCAGCTTGCTCTGTGGAGTTTACATTTCAGGCCTTCAAAGCCTCAGCAGCTCAATTTCCTGCCTCTCTGTTGTTCTGAGAGCAAGCCTGATGGTTCTCTGTGCTGCCAGAATCTCACGAAAGCCTCACGACCCGCATCAAACAGTCTGACGGCCACAGAGAATATGCAAGTTCTTTATGAATTTACTGGCTGCAACATGATTGCATTGTTTCTCATATTAAAGCCTGTTTAAACCATGAAGGAAAACGTTCATGCTTGCAAGGCTGTGATTTCATGCGTTTTGCCGCACGAACTCAGGTCTTACTTTCATAGACATCTGAGAGCTGCTTGATCTGTGATTCCTGCTCTGCTGCACTGGGCTGGGCTGGTTTTTTGTGTTATTCAGGCCAGCTCCGATAATTCACTGAAACACATCAAACATGTCTTAAACAGAAAATCCTCATCTGTCATCCCTCGTTAAGCTGGTGTTATTCAAGTCAGTAGGTCGTGAGCTCGACGGCTGCTTATTTTGTTTATATAGAAATGAATGTGAGGAAAAAGTAGAGATTTTTCCCCTCCCCGGTGGGAAACAACACTGCTTTCCTGTGTTGCTCCAGGACGTTCAGTTTGATAGCAAACTGTTGATTGATTGTACTTTTCAACATCTGAAAACAAGATGTAAAAATAACAGCAAGAAAATACAGATCTTAGTCTTACTGCACTGTTTAGGAAGAGAAAAGCACAAGCTCTGCACCTCCCGCTCTGCTGCAGCTTCCCATTACCCAGCATGCTGATGTAGAGAGAAACGGAAAGGTCTGAACAGCCCATAAAGGACAAGCTACATGTCAAGTGAGCCACAGCTGTTTACGGGGGCAGATGGTTGATTCTTCACACCTTCATGAATCACTCTGCCTTACAGCAATGGCATTTGAGGAGACTTTAAAAAAGATTGGTAGCTATTCAAATAAAGTAACTAATAAAGTAACTAAAACATTACTGTGGCCCTGAGGCACAATCACACATTCTGACCGCACTTGCAGCTTATTTAAGGGGGTGATTCCTGCTGTTTCAAATGTAAAATAGCACTTTTTTCCTTTTAAAACTAAACCCATCCAGTCATGTTTAAATACCTGCTTGAGGGTCGTGGATGACTATAGCGCCGAACTCCAATAGTCACTAAGACTTAAGCAGTTTAGTCTGGACAAGTCATCAATCTGTCACAGAGCCATTCATGCTCACACCTAAGCTCAACAATGAGCCAGCTAACAGCTTGACAAGATTTTAAAAGGGCTGGAAGATTTTGAAAACATTTGGGACCCAACATGTGGCGACTAAAACAATCCCAGACTGTTTTGGTCCTACAGTGTGTGATGTACGGCCACATGACAAAGAGCACATCACACATGATCAGAAGGAAAATCTTGCTAAATCCTGAAGTAAACATGGTGGATGAGGAAGATAATTTGAATTCTCTTTGCTACATGCAACATGCTTCAGTCACCTTGCTTTCTGATTGGCTGCAAGCCATATTCAACAGGCTACACCCTCTTTTGTCCTTAAAATTGGGTCAAGATCAGAGTGGTCCCAGCGTGCTGAGCAGAACAGAGCATTATAAGCATGCCACACACGACAGGAATATCTTATAAGATTATCTTTAGAGCCATTACTGTGATATTTAAAGAGACAATGTGTATTTTTTACCGTAAATCCCTGGAAATATCCATCAAAATGTTGCTGAAAATGAATTAAATGATGCTCAGTTGTTGAATAATATTGGCGGCTTTGTAACATTCAACCATGAAAATCAGGTCTAAAATACACGGGAGCGGGTCTAAGTCTCTGGGCGACGTGTATCACGATACGGGGAGACGATACGATATATCATGATTTATTGCGATACATTCAGCCAGACAATATCAGCATTACATTAGACTGAATTTATTGTAGGAATATTCAATAAACAGTCCAAACTGATACTTAACATGTTTAATGTCACGCCCTGTCCTGTCTACTCTTAGGTTTTGTCTGTTCTCCGTTAATTGCTCCCACCTGCCTCTTGTTTCCCAATCACCATAGCTCCCGCTCCTCTTGTATTTAAACCCCTTCTGTTCTGTGTTCCCTGTCGTGTCATTGTTTCAGTGTCCAGCGTGTGTTTCTAATAAACCTTTGTGAAACAGACTCACCTGTTCGCCTTGTTCCTCCCCGCGTTTGGATCCTCATCTGATGACCGCTCCACTCACCAGGCACGCACGTTCGTGACATTTAACATGAGGTATCTGAACCATAATAGAGGGATTTACTTTTCAATGGTGGAAACAAACCCATTGCACACTGCTGCCAACTAGTGGTCGGCATTTGAATAGCACCAAAAGAAAAGAAATTACACAAACGTTTGCATGTAAATTCTTCCAAACATTCGGTATACAGCTTTTGAATATCAATGTAGTATTGCAGGAAAAAAAATCACAATATCACAATTGCCATGTCGGTATTTTCTTACATCTCTCCACCATTCATAAATGTTGTTTAACACATTTTCCTCTTCACTCATTGCCAGTGATGAAAAGGGAGTCTGATGTGCTTATCGTGTAGCTGGAGGTTGCGCCCCCAGGGATTTTTGACCCTAATGACCATCTGTTGGTAAGGTCTTACTTGAACACAAAAATACAGCTTGCTTGCAATGATTTGACTTGTCACAGAAGTCAAAAACCGTCATATTGATTTTGTTATTTGAACCGGGCTTATATGCATGTTTTTAGTATGTCGGAGCAAATCTGAGAACCCAAAGAACCTCACCTACACACAGGGAATGCTAAATTTATCTTATATTTTTACCTTTATGCTTTATAAGGAAAATATTATGTTTTGGTTACAGGAAAGGTGAAATGCCTTGAATTATTCATGGATTTTTTGGGGGGACGAAGAATGTAAGTTTATTGTCTAATTTTCAGTCTGTATTTCTTGGTGTTATGGTGTCACAGTGACAATCTAAGGTAAAAGGGGTAGGTGAACGCTGTGCTTTGTTTCTGCCTACAACCTTTTGGATACGTAGGTCAACTGGATTCAGTTGTTACTTGTACCAGATGAATTCATACATTCATTCAGAATCTAGACTGCTACGTTTTGAACCGATAACGTTCTTTATGTGAAGCATCAGCGCTAACCAGCCGTCCTACCATGTAGCCCTGCATCACAGTTTACTGAAAAATAAACAGTTCTTATAAAATCACCTGAGAATCGTATTGAGGAAATGGTGTAGCATGGTGTAGCGTGCATAAAGGCACCGGGCTGCCTACAGATGTGCCTGATTTTTAATCAGGCTAATATACTTTGGTGTGGAAGATAAAACTATTTGAAAAATGTCAAAAATCAACCTAATTAATCATCAGTGAAAACTGTTTGTCTGCTTTTACTGGTGTCTTTTAAAGACACCCCTTTGATGCTGTCTGCTGGCTCAGATATTAGTTTCCACCTTGGCCACCGTCTGATCAGATCAGTTTCATTTTGCTTCTTATCTTTCCCCAACACTCGCATGGCTGGCAGCTGCTCACCCTCAACTTATTTGGTTCAGAATTCTCCTCATACTCTGTTGGAGGCAGGTGAAGCCCACAGACAGGACAAGACCTGTTCCTGCTCACTCTCCAGCCCCTATAACATCAGCATCCGCATTGATGGTGGTGGTGGGGAGTGAGGGGGCACAACGTTGGCATTGGAGTTGAGTGTCTGCCCTGTAACAGGAGGGTAGCAGATTCGCATCCCATCTGTCACAGTCACCTTATCCTTGGGCAAGGCACTTTACCCACTTTGCCTGCTGGTGGCGCCAATGCTCAGCAGCCACACTTCTGTTAGTGCGCCCCAGGGCAGCTGTGGCTACATTGTAGCTTATCATCACCAGTGTATGAACGTGTGTGTGAGTGAATGGCTGGTTAGTTGTAAAGCACCTTGGGGGGGGGGGGGGCTTGTGTAGAGCCTATTTCATCATTTTACATGTTGCTGTGACATCTTAAGTTAAAGGGTAATGTGGGTTAATGAGTTTTATTACTGAAGAGTACGATGCATGTGCGCAGTTGGAGGCACTGTTGCCTCTCAGCTAAAAGGTTGCAGGTTCAAATTCAGCTGCTGCCTTTCTTTCAACAAAATTAGATGGAGTCTCCATGTCCTCAAAAATAACAAATATTCAAAAATAGAAATCTAAATATCTAAGGGATAAATACAACCATCATATAAAGGTAAAATACATTATAATTGGATCTATCTCTACTTATTCTGACACTGAGTTATACGTTTCCTTCTCCCATATTGTCAGCTGTGACTATTAGCATCCACTTAATATGATTAAACAATTCACGCGTCTAATAATTGTCTCACTTCCTTTCAGCAGCGGACTGTAACAGCTGTCTAAAATTAGCTTAGATTGCTTAAAGAAGACAAAATCCAGTCCACACAAGTGGAAAGGGAGGAGAATAATATGTTCAAGATCAGTGTCAGTTACATAAACCTCTATTCATGGAGGTCACAACAAGCTGTAGTTGTGCTCTGAGTGACACTGTAGTGAGAAAGAACCAAACAAGTGGTGTTTTGAGGAAGGCAGCTACACCCGGAGCACCAGCAGCCCGGTCACAGTGAGAGGGCTGACAGGGATGGAGCTAGTTTTTAAAGTATCTCTGTCTGTTCTCTCACATCTGAGTTCAGAAACACACACACACACACACACACACACACACACACACACACACACACACACACACACACACTGTCAGCAGCAAACACCAGGCTGCCAGAGACAAGGGTATGTTCAGCAAGCCAAGCTACAGCGAATCTCCAAAGGGAGGATTTGTATGAAGACTTCTGCTTGATGTTTGTGAGGCGGTCCTTCATGTGACACCCATAGGGGCAGCAGTAGCTCAACAGGTTGAGCAGGTTGTCCAATAATCGGAAGGTTGCAGGTTTGATCCTGGCTCCGGACAGAGAATTCTGCTATTGTGTCCTTGGGCAAGACACTTAACCCACGTTGCCTGCTGGTGGTTGTCGGAGGGACCGGTGGTGCCTGTGCTCGGCAGCCTCACCTCTGTCAGTGCGCCCCAGGGCAGCTGTGGCTACATGGTAGCTCATCACCATCAGTGTGTGAATGTGTGTGTGAATGGATGAATGATACACTGTATTGTAAAGCACTTTGGAGTCCTTACTCTGAGAGGCGCTATACATGTGCGGGTCATTATCATTTATAGAGCCTCCATTCAGTAGAACTAACTCCTGCTTTTATTGAACTTTAACTGGTTGTTGGATAATATAAATATGATTCTCATTCAGCTCGTGTCTTAATCTGTAACACAAGAACCCCAAAGGCTTTATTATTATATTGTGTTTGTAATCTACAAGTCGCAGCATTGTGAAATATGCAGATCTCTTTTGTGAATTTCTTGTTTGGAACCAAAACAAATTATTGAAATTTCATTAACATTTAATTGTAATATAACCATATCACTTGCTGGGTAGATAGTTGTAGTTCAGCGAGAGTATGCGTGTGAAATACTGTCGACTAGGGGCGTCCCGATACAACTTTTTCAGTTCCGATACGATACCATTGTTGCAGCCTTCAGTATTGACCGATACCGATATCAATCCATTATGATATAAGCACAAATCGTACATACCTTTACCTGTTTTGTAGTGTGGAATGTATGAAAGGCTTGATCAAGTCATGTTACTTAATCAGAGAAGAAGAGCCAATAATAGTAAGTATGAAAAACATGACTTTTTTTAACCATTGGTTGCAGAAATGTGAACCTTAACAGACTGCTTACGTCAGAGAGTTTTGATGCAGTCCGATATAATCTGATACCGTGTTCTTGGGCCGATATCGAATTACTTCTGATGTCGACATCGGAATGGGACATCCCTACAATCTACATGTACTATTACTAGATATGGAGGACATGGAGGCTGAAGCCAGAAGAAACTGAAATGCCCCCTAGTGGTTGGTTGCAGTCCAGATTTGAAGTAAAATATCATGACATTATCCTGATAAGAAAATAAAAATACTACTTAGGTCAACACTTCCAGCTGTTTTATTTAGTTCACATAGTTCTTACTTTTCTGTTGTTCAGATATTAATATCCATATTACGTTTAGTTATACTTGGTTGTTTGGTACTTTCAAAAACAGCATCTTTCTGAGTGAGTAGGAAGAACTTTCAGTCCCACATCCCAAGTCGTCAGACAAGTATTGGTTTTAGACACAGGCAGACAGGGCACAAGGGGAGTAAAAAAAGAAAAAATGAAATCTGCACCACTTACATGTTTTTTAATATCTTTTACACCACAGCAGCTGCAGGCGCTCCTGCTGGCTCAGAAGGTGCCTCCATGCTTGGAAGGGATCTTGCCCAGGCAGTAATTGAATGTAGAACTGCCCCTGCCTAAGACTAGCTCTAATTTATTTATTTTTAACTTTAGTTTCATTTATTGACATTAAAATGAAAATATAAAACTAAATTGCTAAAAGCCTAAATGAAAAAGGGGACAGAAAGAAGAAAAACTTATGTTATCTGCCCCTTTTAACTAAAATAACATTAATACAAATGAAACAAACATATGATTCTTAAAAAAATATGAACAATATTGTTTCTGGACTGGTTGGCCGACACAACCTCAACCCATGAATTTAAAAAAGAGAGAAAACAAGTTACACAGAAATAAGCATAAAGTTATATACATATGTACTTAAATATATACACATATGCATACATAGACTTGTTCCCTTTTTCCCTTTTTTTTCCTTTTTTTCTTCTCCCCCTTTTTCTTCTATATAAGTTAATCATTTCATTTTTTATCTCTTTTTTGAAAGTCAGTATAGTTTTTGCATTCTTGATTTCAGTATTTAATTTATTCCACAATTTAACTCCATATAAGGACACACAATGTTCCTTTATGAGTATCCTATGTCTAGGTATATTGAATAATTCATGTCTTTTTAAATCATATTTACTATGTCTTTTTGTAAATCTTTTGATTAAACCTGCAGGTGCGTACCTTTTGTTTGCATTATACATCATTTTAAAATATTGTAGTCCACCAGATCATAGAATTTTACTGTTTTTAATTTTATAAATAATGGATTGGACGGGTCTCTGTAGCTGCTCCTTGTGATTATTCTTATTGCTTTTTTCTGTAACATGTAAATTAAATTTGTGTAAGTTTTATATGTTGTTCCCCAGATTTCAATGCAGTAGTTCAGGCACGATATGATCAGTGAGTTATATAACAAATATAGGGAATTATTAGCAAGTAACCATTTTGCTCTATGTAACAGTGCAATAGTTTTAGATATTTTAGTTTTGACACTGTTTATATGTAGTTTCCAAGACATTTTTTCATCAATGATGACTCCCAGATACTTTAACTATTTTAATATTAATCTCAACTATATTTAATAAAATTTCATCATTTGAATATGTATTACTAAATATCATAAAACATGATTTATCACTAATGGCTGCTTTCTAAATGTAGTGATGATCACGTTGACCCTGCATGCTCCACTCTACTTGTACAGCCGGTTTACACCGTTTAAATGAAAAAGGCAACGACTATGTGCAGCAGGAAAACATGCAAAACAACTAAACAATACATAAACACATGACAAATAGTGTTTTCAGTAAGAATAGGTATTGTGATGTAAGTTACTTTTTATTAAATGATTAATAAGATGTGATATTCCATATAAATAGGAATTATCAATATTATTGATCTTTTGAAATTTGATCTAAGATTAAACCAGATCTTTTTGGTTGTTGGGAGGACGGACTGCCAGTGGAGTTGACTTCTGTGGTATTTGGAGCACGTAGTTCCACCCCAGATACGAACTGTCTGGTCTGAGATACCTTCTTGGTGAATGCTGGTGGTCAGATCAAGTTTGCATCTGATGGAGCTTTTGCAATGAAAGTTTGACCTTGAGGTCAAGAGGAGGATGGTTTCTTATGCTTTACTGACCCAGTCGGCCGAACCGGGGCAGCTTGCTAGAACTCAGACGTTCAGGAAGTGAACTCTCTTTTATTAACTGCTGTTTATCAATTTGGACAAATTTAAAGTGGGCGCTACCAAAGACCTCAGACACCTCTCCTTTCTCAGACAGAGAGGTTATCTCCCTTAATGTGAAGTAAAAACGTCAAACACTACTGTGAAGTGAATATGTTAAATATTCATAGTAATATTATTAATGTGTGAATATACTGATAAGCAAATCATTATTAAACTAATCTGGTGTAATTTAGGATCTAGAATAAATCATTATAGGAATAAACCTTTGTTAAGCCATCATTTTTTAAAAAGATTTATTTTCATTTATTCACAACAAAAACAAAATACAAAACACGTTAACTAGGAATGGGTACCGAATTCGGTACTTTTTAAGGTACCGACCGAATTCCATAGTACCGACCGAGCACCGATTCACGTAATTTCAAACGGTGCCTCGTTTCGGTACCCATCCATCATAACGAGAACTTGCCAAGACAGCTGCGCATGCGCAAGAGCGTTATGTCATCGCTCGCTGCGAGCCAGTTGTAAACAGAGCAGCATGGTAGAAAGAACGCAGGCTAAAGCTTGGGTCCACTTCACTAAATGTGATGGGTAACTGGGTGATGATGAAACCAGCGACAACGATCTAAGTGAGACATCCTCATCTTAATCTGCTCCGGTAGGTAAGTATAATTAGCTTGATATGTTAGCTTTTGTTTCGCAAATGGTGTGTTCGCTTTCTCCTCGGAACTCCGAATTCCCGACTAGAAGAACATGAACGCACTCTAAAGTTTGGCTTCACTTAACTAAATGTGACGGGTGAAGACGAAACCAGTGACAGCGATCTAAGTGTGAGGCATCATCGTTTTAATCTGCTCCAGCAGCTAAACAGTTTAAGATAACGTTAGCTTGGTATGTTAGCTTCCATTGCTTCCATTGTTATCAGCTAATGGTGCATTCACTTTCTCCTCGGAAATTCTAACTTCCCAGTAGGAAAAATCAAATGAAAAAAAACTGCAAAAGGAATGAAGATACACAGTAAATTTAGTTCACAGTAAAGATGTTTGCTTTAGTTTAATTATCAGCTTATAAAACTACAAGGACGATGTTAAAATACAAACAGTTGAATGTTATTTTTCGTGATATATATCAAATATTGTTATATATTGAGAAAAATATATATTTAATTATGAAAGAGAATTAAAATAATAAACACTCAAAAGTATAGAAAATTGGTACCGTTAAGTACCGGTATCGATTCGTAGGTACCGGGAATTAGTACTGGATCGATTCAAATGTCAAAGGTACCCATCCCTGAGTCGGTAACTAAAATAATAATGAAAAGGGAACAGAAAGAAGTAAAACCTTATAGTATCTGTCTAAAATAAATACAATTAAAAAAGTAATTTTAACACAACTTAGAACAAATTCAATTCAATTCTAATTCAGAGATACTTAATTAATCCCAGAGGGAAATTACAGTTTCAGTACACACAATTCTGAGATCAGACTTGCATACATAGGCATAGACACATGACAAGAATTGGTGACTGTGGTCATTCACAACCCGAGTCGCGCTACCTTAATAGAGATCAGAGGGTTTATATGAGGATTGGTTCAGGTGGAGGAAAAAAAGGCACTTCAGAGTTACCCTCCACAGGGAGGGCAGCTTTGCTATGCAAAAAACACCTCAGACAGAAATGCAACAGACTTCAGACATTACACAACATAAGTGTCCACTAGGTGGGGAGGTAGGGTTGGGGACTCTCCTCACATCAGTACATGCAGCCGCGATAAGCAGCGCTCGTCACCTCCGTTTGGACAGGGGAAGGAGGTATTTGGGTTAGAGAGCACAGTGACTCCTGGAACGATTCGATGGCCTTCACCGGTCGCAGTCCCGCCCAGGCTGGGATAGGGAGACAGAGTTACCATAGCGACGGCAGCATTCCACATTTCTTCTGAGGGGGGGTAATCGCTTCAGCCTCACAGGCTCAAGGGCACCAGATTCAGATAAGAACTTGTTTTGGGGCCAGACAGAGACGATTTCCTCTCTGTCTTAAAGTTCTGTTGATCTCCAACCCCTCTAAAGCCAATAATAGCGTGGATTAATCTATCCCAATCCATGCTGATCCGACACCTCTATCCTTGATGGCATCAACCTTCTGTGCCAGAGACTGAATCTCACTCAAAGTTTCAAGCTTACGACTCATCGACAATTATATGAGTTTGTGTGTTCACAGCGTGGTGTAGTCCATCCCTGAGCTCCGGGATTGAGCCAATATTCCTCAACAGTTCATTAATTTTCCAGTAAACAAGATAACCACTCAGGCCAAAAAGCACAAAACCTGACACCGACACCACGAATATCCAGACATCTTCAGAATCCTCTACAGACAGTTGAGAGAGGCAAATCAGGTTCCACTGTTTCCAGGAGTCCATGATATACCCAGCTGGCTCTGTCCCAGAGGGGCAACCGGGAGCCCCTTCTCCCGTTCTCATCGTTGAAAAAATCTTGTCAGTCGTGTTGAGAGACCAACTGACCAGGTCCATTTTAATAATTTTCAGTTTCCAGAAAAAATGCAGAAGCGCCGTACACCCAAAGACAGACAAAGAGCCTTGGGATAAAATAGGGAGGAGAGGAAGAGGTTTCTGGCCTGGTTTGTTGCTTCAACTACAGTTGACAATTTCCAACTCCTCTATATTACAGAACTATATAAATGAATCATTTTTATATATGTTTTTTGAAGGTGTATATATTGTTTTGTATTTTTAATGTCTGTACTTAATTTATTCCACTTTTTGCCTCCATATATTCAGACACAACATTCCTTTACATTTATCCTATTCTTTGGTATCATGTATATTTTATATCCTTTCAAATCATAGATGCTCTGTCTTTCCTTAAATGTTATAATTACATTTGCTGGAAGGTGCTTTTGTTCACTCTGTACAAAATTTTCAAGATATTATAATCTACCAGGTTGTAGAATTTTAATGTTTTTAATTTGATAAATAAGTGATTGGACAGATCTCTGTAACTGCTTTCAGCATTATAAAAACACTTTAGATGTAAAAACATAATATGGGTACCACATAATATGATTTTCTAACTTGTAAAGTTAGAAAATCATGTTATGAGCCAGAAAAGATAACTTTATTAAAGGGATTTAGATTAAAAGACTTGTGTCTTCACAGGCGTCTTGTGATATGGAACAGGATAAGTTAAGGATACTCATATCAACACCTCCGGTGTCAGATTGGCATGACCTGCATGAAGAAGTTAACGTTTGGCCATTTGATGAAATGCAGGCCTCGAGCTACGCTACAATTACTTAGACCTGATGCAAACTTGATACTTTCTAAAGTTACTCTGATTACATTTGAATGTAAAAGCTAACACATTAGCTAAACAGAAAGCTGCCAGACATAACTGATTTATTTTCTGTATTTATAGTTTTATCCGTAAGGACATCAGATATGGTTTACTGAGTTCTAACTAAAGGAAACCGTATGTTTTTAAATCTAATAAACACTGTGGCTCCCATACACTCCTGCAGCTATTTTTGTGCCTCAGTAAGAAATCTTTTCCAAGTATTTTGCAGCTTCACACAGTTTCCCATCATGACTGCCTAATGACCTTTCTTATATTGTCATTTAAAATGTGTTTAATCACACTAAGCGACTGTCAGTTGCCAGACTTGGAGTTAGTTTGCCAGTTCTGTGTTGGCAGGGCTTTAATTGAATTATATTAAAGCCAGAACAGTGTGCTTTTTAACTTGTGACTAATACTTCAGTTTTCTGGTCTTTGTGTGATCCAATCAGTGTTGATGTGATGCTGATTGGAGCCCATTCTCAGAGAGCTGATTCCTTTTGTCATCATTAAAAGCTGTGTTATTGCCTTGCTGCGGGGAGGATTTTCATTCCTTCTCTAGACTGAAATGCCTGTGGCCTATTTTCAGCTAATGTACTCTTGGGTCCTAGAGACCTATTGTGTTTCCTGTAGACAATCTTTCTAGTTATACTGCTTCCACTCCGTCTGTCCTGGCAAACCACTCTGCTTGAGATCAACACAAAGGAGAAAATACGCTTGAAACTTAAAAAAATAAAATAAATAAAAAAACCTCAAGGCTTTTGTTTGAAGCATTTCACTCCCAGCCAGTGTCTGAGGCCATCACTTAACGTATTGGCTCCACTTCTCCTATTATGTGGCTCCACATAAACCGCCAGCCGTGTGCTGCTCACTGCTGAAACACGTAAGAGGCTGGCTGATGGAGCAGATGAGCATTCTAAACAGACGGCATTATTAGGTACACAGCTGGAATCCTCTCATTTGTATTGCCGCGACGGGAGCATAAACAACGGTGTAATCTCCCTCACTTCAATGATGTAATCAGCGGTAAAAACCCACGATAGTCTGCTCTGAACAAGCCGGCTGTGGCACTGATGCAACTCGGCTTGTTTTGATGATAGCGCTGCTGAGCATTGTGGGCATTTTTTTTCCTGTGAGTGCTGTCAGTGTGAGAGAAATATGTCCATCCTGTACAGCCACACGGGGCCACTTCATCTCAGAATAACGTTTAGATGTGGATTAGTTTATTGATCGACACTTGGAAATGTGATCATGCGCTGTGGCGAGAGTGTAGTCTATTGTTGATTCGAGGCCACAGTTTATCCAATTTCACTGATTTCACTCAGCAGCCACTCTTCTACATAAATGGCCCTGTTATGTCACAATGTGTGAGGAAAAAAGAACAATCTACAATAGATAATGTTGTTCAAGATGAGAAAATTAATGACAGGAGTTCGAAA
Source organism: Nothobranchius furzeri (assembly GCF_043380555.1). Lineage (NCBI taxonomy): Eukaryota > Metazoa > Chordata > Actinopteri > Cyprinodontiformes > Nothobranchiidae > Nothobranchius > Nothobranchius furzeri. The sequence goes on along the minus strand of NC_091757.1, from coordinate 32,281,258 downwards.
GCTGTGTTTAATGTGGAGTAACGTCGTGTTACAATGCACAAACATTAAATTAGTACCTTAAACCAGTGAATTATGTTTTTAAAGTTGTTTGTGTTTACATCATTCCTTTGTTTATTCAGCTTTTAAACCAAGTTTATTTAAGTCAAGCAGCAATGTTGAACTACTGAATCAATGTTAAGATAAACTAGAAAGTTAAAGCTGGGGAAATCTAGCCTGGGAAGTCATCCTAAAGACCCATTGCAGCGTGATGTCATGTGCCCACACCCCCGCCCCCCAGCCCCAGACTGGAGGGCGAGAAAACGGCATCTCCCCGTTGACCATGGTTGTTATCTGTTAGGTGCCAATAAACAGAGCTAAACAGCATCAACATCACACCTGTTAGCAAGGTTAACGCACATAGAGCTGTAGGCTGCACAAGTAAACCTTCTCTGTGCCCTAGTGGTCGAGTGTCCGCCCTGGGACTGGGAGATCGGGGTTCAAATTCTGGTCGGGTCATACCAAAGATTTTAAATCATGGGATGCAATTCCTCTCTGTTCAACACATTCTCACTCCCAGAGCGTCAAAAACAAACGCTTGGTCAGCCACCCTCCACGTCAGACCCCTGACGCCAAAAGTGCCCTTTTTCGTTACTTATGTGCGAAAAGGGGTTTTTCCCTTATTTGACTGCAGATCCCAATGCAGCGTAAAACTGAAGCCATGGGATGTCCGCTACCGTTGCATCCCAATGCAGCGTTACACTGACGCGATGGAATGTCCGCAGCCAGGGCACCAAACAAGCTCATTGTACCTCACCTTAACCTTATCCTCTTATTTAACCTTCCCCTCACCCCTATCCTAACCTTAACCATCTTGCTAGCGAACACGTTAGTGATGTGTCGGTCGCTCTAAAAGCCGGCTCTGTGAAGTGAACGGAGGGAGCCGCCTCGTCATTGGTCGAGTTTGGACCGAGCCAGCGCGAGGGGGAGGTTTCAACTACCACGGTGGAGGTTAAAAGTAGAGGGTATGTGTAACCTCCCCCTCGCCAGATGGTATGTTCTAACGTTCCCCTTGGGCGGCAAATACGAAAATTCACAGTCAGACTCTGACTGTCAGAGTCAGAATGCACGGGAAACAAACGCTTGATCGCAGTGAGAGTAACGTTTTAGGCAGCAAGAGGGTTAAGGTTAGGATGAGGGTGAGGGGAAGGTTATAAATAACGAAACGTTAAGGTTTAGGTGCGGTTAAATGAGCTGGTTCGGTGCCACATTTAAGGTTTAGGTGCGGTTAAATGAGCTGGTTCGGTGCCGCATCAGTGGATATCTAATCACGTCAGTTTTACGCTGCATTGGGATCTGCAGTTACAAAAGGGAAAACCCTTTTCGCACATAAGTAACGAAAAAGGGCACTTTTGGAGTCTGGGGTCTGACGTGGAGGGTGGCTGACCAAGCGTTTGTTTCCGACGCTTAGGGTGTGAGAATGTGTTGCTCTGTTTGACACTCAGCTTTAAGGGTTTGGACTGGGTGGGGTTAAACCAGCAAATAGTTCCCGAGCACAGCCACAGCTGCAGCTCCCCAAGGGGATGGGTCAAATGCGGAGATGAATTTCACCAGTGTGTGATGACTAATGGGACTTTAAAGAGCAAGTCACCCCCAAATAAACTTTTTTTTTGCTGAAAAACTAAATGAACGAGTGCCTAATCGTGCTGCAGACACGTGTCGTCAATAATATGGCACTTCAGTGCATCTTAGTTAAAATTTAAATATTCTGCCTAAAACTGGCAGTTGTGCCATTGTCAGGTAAAAACTCTGCACTGTATTTTAATTTAAATCTGCCACCGCTATTGGCTAAGAGGTATGCTATGATGTGAACTGGTACATTATGATATCACAATGCTGTCGTGAGCCTGTGTGTGTGTGTGTGTGTGTGTATTTGTTAGCAGCTCCGCCCTCTTGGTCTGCCAGGCAACAGCATTTGTTGCATTTTTCAAACATGAAGTGGGAGTGGAGTTAGACTCTGGTAGAGGTTGACTTGCTTTTTAACTTTAAATGTTAGAAGCACAGTAAAGATACATTTTACAGGTTTCCAGCTGATAAAAAATGCTGAAGGCAATGACCAACGACCAATTCTAGTGGATAAATCACCCACATTGTGGCAGACAGAGTCTCCTGACAGAATAAAAAAGTAAAATGTCTGCCTCACATTTCCAGAAACAAACACGTTACAGCCATCTAATGATTTATATGCTTTTATTACATAATTATGCACGACCACGGTGGATAGGAAGGGGAAGGACCGACCAACCGAGTGGATCCAGCAGCGAGGAGGAGCTGTGCTGCAGATCAGTCTAGAGAAATAAACGTGTGTGAAAGTTACAATGCCAGTGTGGTGTGTAGTTCTATGTGTGACCCACAGTAACAGTCTTGTTACAATAATTACACAAAATGTGTGTAAATGGAGCGGGCTGTCGCTAATGTTGTTCGTGTTTCTGTTTATATTGCTCATCAGAAAAATACGGAGCATCCGTTAATATCCAAAGACGAGCGGCGGCACAGCGATCATTCAGCATTGACCTGCAAAAAGTAGAAGCGATTCGATTACTACTTTGCATCATCCCGTCCACCAAGCCGATAAAGCTCTGTCATTGGCCCACCAAACCAAAAGAGCGCTGTGATTGGCCCACCAAACTAAAAGAGCGCTGTGATTGGCCCACCAAACCAAAAGAGCGCTGTGATTGGCCCACCTACTCGATTTAGTGCTGTGATTGGCCCACCAAACTGATTGAGCACTGTGATTGGCCCACCAAGCCAGTAGAGTGCTGTGATTGGTTAGACGCAAGGCTGTTCAGACCAGCTGAGGCTCTAATGGAGCGTGGCAAGTACAGCCTGCAAAGCAAAATCATTTTGCTTGAGCTACTGTTAACTTTTAACTTTTAATATAATCACTTTGGTTTTGTTTCTAATCTAAATGCATCCAACAAAGTATGGCTATTAGGAATGCACTGCTTATGATTTTTGTTTATTGCTGATTTTTCATTCTTCATTCACTCATTCTGGCCCTTGAGTAAATGCAGTCTGTTCACCCCCATTTTAGACAGAAGGCCTTTATTTGTTGTTATTGTTTTACAAACCAAATTAAATATTTCATTGTGATGAGTTATATGATCAGATATCATGTTTGCAGAACTCCTCTGAGACCAGTAACAGAAGACTCTTATTTTCTGGTTCCAGATGAGAAAGGAACAAACTCCAATTAGACTAGTGGCATTTTTATCCATTCATCCTTCCTTTTTCCTCTCCGTATTCAGTGTAACAGATCCACAAGTGTATCCCAGACATCCCTTTTGCCTACTCCTCATGGGGATCCCAGAATGTTCCATTCCAGGTCTGGTTTTGCCCTAGGGTCACCTCTCAGTGAACTGGGCCCAGAATACTTTAAGATGGAGGCAACCAGGAGCCCTCATCAGATGCTTGAACCACCTCAGCTGACCCCTTGTTATGCAGAGGACTGTTGGCTGATGGCAACGGTTCTCATCTTATTACTTAGGCTGTTTTTTGGTCATGACTCAGATCTCACGAGGGTTGGAATGTGTACAGACTAGTACATGGAGAGCTTTGCCTTTCAGCTCAACTGTATGTTCACCTCGACACATTATATATGTCCTCTGCAGTGCACATGAAGCCCTGATCCATCAGTTCATCTTTGGCTCCATCCTATCATCACTGATGAACAAGATACTTTCCCATTTTACCTTTTTCCAGTTGGGAGCCTTTGTCCCAGATCTGGAGTGGCTGACTCTTATCCCAGCTGCTGTTGGAGGCATTTCTAAAAATTCAAGTAAAACATAGTTATCCTGCAACGTGCTAAACTTAAAGGGTGCTTTCTTTGGCCATGCAGTTATTTTAACAAGTGGCAGGTGGCTGAGCTTGGTTAATTCCCCGGTAAACAAATAGAAAGAACAAATGAAATGTCCAAACAGCATTAATCTCCTTCCTCCTTCCTGTGAGACTGGAAGAATATGGCAGTGTGCAGGCCTGCCACCGAGCTCATTAACCTGCTAGCTTTCTCTTAGGGCACACACACACACACACACACACACACACACACACACATAGAGGTTTTTTGAGAAATCACCCTTTGTGGTCAAGTCTGCAGTAGTCAGGTTTCAAACCACTAGTTTTACAACCCACAGCCCCAACGAATGTGGTCAATATAATTAAGCAAGCATGAAGAACCAAAGGAAGTTCCTGTGTGTGTTTGTCAGCATGCAGACTGTCATACATGTAGATGTGACATCCTGACCTGGTGAGGATGTAAAGCGGCATTAGGCATCACCAGAAAACTTCATTAGGACCTGTTAGCGTGTTTGGGATCTCTCTCTAAGGTGGCCATAGAATCCCCGGCAGCTTTATTTGATCCTAATCTTATCAAGTCAGTAAGGAAATGCTGTTAACATGGGTGTTTATTTCAGAGGGAGGCCTTAATCAAGTTAAAATGTGAATATTGCTCTGCATGCAAACTTGTTCCCCGAGGCAGCTCGAAGAGATGACCTTTCAGAGAGCAGAGCGAGAGCAGCAGCTAATAATAACACTGTTCTGTTTAGACAAACACTCCAGCAGCAAGGTGACAACATGTGGTCTGCAGTAAGATGAGATTTGTAGCTCAGGTCACAAAAATTAACCCTCCAGGTTTTCTAAATCCCAACTTTTCCATGCAGCCGGTTTAAAGTGGAGCCATTCTATGAAAGTCAGGACTGAACAAACATATAGATATTTATTACATTTTAGCGTGCTGTAAAATGATGTCTCATCTTCATGGCATTTTGTTTTTTGCATTCAATATTTTTGATTTAGCTGCATTTTCAACATTTAAAATATGTTTTATTATGTAGAAATTTGCCAAACTAATAGAAATGTATTGGATAAATGTTAAAGTTGGACAAATATTTGAAAAATCTGCATTACACTCTATGCTTTTTAAGGTGCTGAAAATATGTATGTAAATCATAATTTCAACAATATCCCAGTCTTCTCATAGAATCAACTAAATGGCATGGAGGTAGCGCTCCTCATTTTCTTTTTTTTTTAACAAAAGATTTTAATTGACAAATATGTCAGCATGCCTCAATAAAGCGTCAAGAAAAGTCATGGTCACAAATCTAGGTCCAGTTTGGGTATGATCCTGCTACATAGGCACATTTATGTTTCAAACCAGAAACATTTACTTTAATGATGATCTAAGATAGGAAAACCACTGATAAGCAGATAAAGCCAAGAGAAGTCCAAAGTAGTGTTATGATGGGGAGGCCAGTCTGCAGTAGAGCTGAGGAAATGAATCGACTTATCCATTAGGGGTGTGAATCTTTCAGCAACTCACATTTGATTCCAATGCTCAGTGTCACAATTCCATTTAGATTCAAATCAATTCACAGTCAATATGCTTAGTAACAAAGAGTGTCAACTGGAGTGTAATGGCTGTGTCAATGTGTGTGTGTGTGTGTGTGTGTGTGTGTGTGTGTGTGTGTGTGTGTGTGCATGCAGCAGCAGGGAGAGCTGTGCTGCTGATCAGTCCTGAAAACGAATCAACTAGTTTCATAACATCTAGTAGCTACTGGTTACTGATATTCACATAAACCAGTATGTCCCTGGTGTTATTATGGGTCTGCCATTACTATCGACTGATATTGGTGTTAAATTTTAATATCTTAACATAATATAATTTAATATAGAGTGAGCACCAGCTGCAGTTGGAGACAATATAAATATGGCACATTTCCTGTTACTGATTTCATTCCAGATGTAAGCAGTGGGGCACTAGGGCAGCAGTAGCTAACAGGTTGAGCAGGTTGTCCAGTAATCAGAAGGTTGCAGGTTCATTCTCGGCTCCGGACAGAGAAATCTGCTGTTGTGTCCTTGGGCAAGACACTTAACCCACGTTGCCTGCTGGTGGTGGTCGGAGGGACCGGTGGCGCCTGTGCTCGGCCAGCCTCACCTCTGTCAGTGCGCCCCAGGGCAGCTGTGGCTACATTGTAGCTCATCACCATCAGTGTGTGAATGTGTGTGTGAATGGGTGAATGATACACTGTAGTGTAAAGCACTTTGGAGTCCTTACTCTGAGAGGCGCTATACAAGTTTGGGTCATTTATCATATGTTGTCAGAGACATGTGGCGTTAGTAACCTAACATTATAGAAGAGGGGGACACGGCAAATATCGTTATCGGTTTGTATCAGTATCAGAAATTAAGAGTCAACACTATTAGTCTAGTAAGAAAACAAACAATCCCTACCATTTATCATTCCCTTATATCTTCCCTAGAGCCGCGTCCACCGGAACTGGAAACCGGAAATTGTCAGAGGGTACGAGACAGCGCTAAACACCAGTCGCTGTTTTCTAGGTTCAAACATCTTTTGTTTTTCGTGACTTCAAACAGTGTTTATGTAGTCCCCTCCGAATCCAGATTCTTATGTATAAAGATTCTGAATTTCCTATCCGAAAGGCTTTAACTGCCATATTTCTGAGTGTCCCTGAATGCTTCTGTGCTGGAGTTGGCGCTAGCTGCGCTGCTCCACTCTGGACTGCTACGCTGAGACTTACCGTTCTTATTGTCCTGTGTCCAGAAGTAAGTTCTTACAACGTTTTAATAACGTTGTTGTGTTTGTTGTTTCACGCCGACTGCACCATGCATAATAATAATATAAATAGTATAATATAATATAAACAAGAGTCACAATTCAGATGTCAATCCATCTTTTCAAGCGGCTCTATTATTGATGCATGGAGATGCAGACATACATGATTATGGCGCGTTGAAGAAGCACACCATTAGCAGTTATTGTGTAATGCTGTTTGTTTATGTAAACAAAGCAACATATATGTTCGACTCTAAAACTGCTCTAAAGACATTAAAACTAATATTTGTCAACTAAATGGATGGCAACATTTGGACCCGTCATATAAGTTTTCAGTAATTTTTAAGGTTTTGGTGCTTCTCTCACTACACCTAATCTTTAATGTAAGTTTGGCTTTACACACGTTTCATACCACCTTGTTTACTACTTTGCACTTAAACCAGCGGGTTGTTTATGTTCCACTGATGCCTAGAACAGGATGACTACCCAGCGTTCTCTCTATTAAGTTTCTTTGACAGCAGAATGTGCTGGCTGGGAAGGTCGCTGAAGAGATAAGCACTACTTACCGTATTCAACGTTGTTTGAACTTGGTAATTATATTCAGCTTGAGAAGCTTCTCCTCCCTCTAACTTCAGAGTTCCTCTCTCTCTGCGTTTCTTCACGGCTAGTTTAAGTGCTGGTGTTGAGTTTTAACAAGGCTGCTTTTGTCCCAGATAAACCTTCGAGTCAGCCGGCTCATCAGCGCCGTGTAGGATTCCAGGCTGCAGGAGCACAGTGCACTGCCCCAGGGGCACCTTTATCACTTCACCAACAATCTCCAATACCCACCAAGATAGATGGGCTTCTCAGTTCTCTCTGTGGGGAGCCTTCAGCAGACAAAGATGGCTTCACTTGGTCTGCAAACACTTTAGAGTGGCAGCCTGGCAGACAGACAAACATGAAAATACAGAGAGAAAGCAAGAGCCATTGATGGGCAGATGCCTGCAGCCCACACAGAGAAGTATCGTCCCTTCTGACATTGTCGCTGACTGACAGATTGGCAGGCAAGATGGAGATGAAGGCGGAGAGAGAGCTGACATATGCAGGTAACACACATGAGGATACGTTTATGCAGTCATCCTTCACACACACACACACACACACACACACACACACACACACACACACACACACACACACACACACACACACACACACACACACATACACACACACACACACACACACACACACACACACACACACACACACACACACACACATGCATTCCACACTCCCACACAACAGCGTTCTGCATTCCAGACATACTTTTCTTAGGGAACATGAATGGTGAGATGCACACATAGGCTTTTATGCATGATGTTATTGAATTCAACACCAATCCCACATGACATTCTCACCTCTCCAGCCTGCCAGTCGTTTCCACTCAGCTGTTGTCAGCCTGACAAAGTGACCACATTGATTGTGATGAGCGACGGCACGTATGGAAGATCGATCTATGTGGAGTCAACCTGGTAGAATAGTCATTTATGACATATGCAAAATAATATATTACACACCGATGTGACGTGTCTTACTCCAATTAAGGGACTTCAACTGTAACCCAATTAAACATGAGTGGTGCTTTATGAGTTTTGGGGAGTTTAAAACAAGTAAAATGTAATAAACACAACATTCATTTTACTACTTAGTGAGGTCTCTGTGAAACACCACAGCAGAGCTGTGGAGGATGGAGTGTCTCAGGACCCCCTCACCCCTGCTGTCCAGATGCAGGTTCACACATGTCTGATGGAGACTTTAACTTGGGACATCCAGGAAAGCGGAGATGTGGAGATAACCTCAAAGACATAAGCCAACACACTGCTTCCGATAACTTGAAGATGAAGAGGATCACTAAACACTGGTGATGATAACAAATGGAGAAAGAAACATGAGAAGAACTTCCACCTAATTAATTAGTCCAGCATTAGGTTGCCATAGGGTAGCAGTAGCTCAGAAGGTAATCGGAAGGTTGTAGGTTCGATCCCAGCTCTTGCCACAGCTCTGCTTTTGTGTCCTTGGGCAAGACACTTAACCCTCCTTGCCAGTTAGTTGCTGGTGGTCAGAGGCATCAGTGCACAGCAGGCCTCGCCTCTGTCAGTACGTACCAGGGCAGCTGCGGCTACATTGTAGCTCATCGTCACCAGTGTGTGAATGTGTGTGTGAATGGGTGAATACCTGATTATATTGTGAAGTGCCTTGGGGGGTCGTTGAACCCTAGAAGGCGCTATACAAACAGACCAATCAGTTGACAAACATTTGGGCAGTTCAGTGAACTAAGTTAGTTATTCCTATGCTGGGATGTCTTATTTTGTCCAGAGACAGAAAATCCAGTTCCTGTCAGGACTTCCTGTTGGAGTGCTGTAAAGGTTTTCCACCACCCACTCACAGCGACATCACCATCTACTGAATCTGTTAGTGGAACGACATGATTTCTTTAATCACACTGGTGCTCTGTGTATGATGAATGCATACCACTTAGTGCTGGGGGGGGGGCAGATGGCCTGTTATTATGCCGTCAATATTTCAAGCAGACAGATGAGCCATTTGTCTCCATATTGTAATGAGCCAATGTTTCAAAAACAGTAATTACCTTTTGGGCTGGTTGACAAATGACAGGGATAGTAGCTCACGCACACGATCAGCTCCGACACAAACGTCTGAGTCAGGTTGGTAATGACCTTTGACCCCCGCTGTCACATCGCAGTCGAATTCCCTCCTGGAGCAGACCTCGTTATGCTGCCAACGGCGGCAGCAGCCGAGTGCATCGAGAGCTGGATTAAATACGGTTGTTGTTGTTGTTGTGTGTAAATGCTGTCCAGTCAGAAGATGTGATGAGTGAACACAACTCACAAAGATACACCACCATCGTGGCTGTTTGAGCCTTTTATTCTAACTGGATAATAGAGCTGTGGCTGTTTGAACAGGAACTCCAGAGGAGAGTCTGGACGCTGCGTGTTTGACTAAGATGTGTAAATGGTCACCAAGGTAAATGTCACAATAATGTCAGCAGGTTCATTTAAAGACGAGAGGGAGGTTTTTCCTTGACAAGTGGGTTTTTCATCCCTTTAAATGTAAATGTTTGGCCTTTTAGGAGAAAAAAACAGAGATTTGTTAGACTCTACGAGCTGTTGGCTGCATTTAGCTACAAAACAATCTTTAACTTTGCTTTTAACTTTCATTAAGGTCAGCTGCTCACACATTTCCACCTGATTGTGTGCAATCAATGTGTTTTTTGCGCTTTTCTCTGATGTGATCCAGCTCTCCTCTGAGGGCAGAGCAGACATCTTCAGCAGCAGAATGTCTATTTCATCTAGTCGTTATAGTTTCAAGGTAACGTGTGCTCGGCTCTTAACGGTTACGGACACTCAGGCTGAAGCTGGTGATCACTTGCAGCTGCTGTCAGTAGGACCTAAAAAGCCGAAACAAGGGAAGATTTTGGTATTTACCGACGTGTTGATTTGACCTATTATAAGCTATTCCTGATGAGGAACTTTGCTAACTCTGCCTGCAAAGCTGAGCCAGAGCGAGCTGCACATGAATTCATGAGACCAGCAGCAGCAGATTGCAGGAAATTTGCGATTTCCGTGGCTGTAAAACGAACTGTGGGCGTGGGAGGCAGGGTTACATCCCTCCATCAGAGTCTAATAGGGATAAAATTAGGTAGTAGTCGTCTAAAAATGAGGACAAGATTGGCACTGCTCATTTATAAGGCAGTTTGAATGTGAAGTCGCCGGACATGAGTGGAATAGACCTCTTAAAAGCCGGTGCCCTGATGTCATTAACTGGGCTGAGGGAGGAACTCGGTGGATGAGGGTAAAGAGTCAGTAAAGATTTACGTTCCACTTGGTTTAAGGGTCTGAAGGATGTGTGTGTCTGTGATATTACTTTTTATAGGGGCTGTGAAAAGTTTTGCTGCATGAAGAGACACAAATCCAGGTCAGCCAAGGCCCGGGCTTGTATTGGCAGGCCCAAACACACTGTGGCTGCCAGCTTTCTCTGTGAAAACACAAACAGACAGTCACAAATAGCACACAGCACGCTGAGCTGCATAATGCCTCGTGGAAAGGCTGAGGCCAAACCTGGCAGCAGGCGTGATTTGCAGACTGTGGATGCATTTTTCTCCACATAACGTGATTCCTGGGGTGGTGTTTTCATGCAAAAATCATCCAACTCCTGGCAGCCAGTGTTGTGGTGATGGAGAACTCGTCACAGGGTGGATGTCACATCAGAGCGATGGAGGGCCGTCCCACATAGAGCTAGACATTTGGGTTCATTCACATCAGCAGCAGATGATTTTGATTAGTAATTTAAACCATTTTCACACAGAATTTTACTCCCCACACCTGCAAGGTGTCCTACTTATCCTTTCACTCAAAGCTAAATAACCCCTTTCTCTTTTAGTTAATTGACACACAGCATCTTCTCTGTGAAATCCCTGACATGTAGCACAGTCAGCTGTCAATTCCAGATTACGGCATGTTTTTGTTTGAGAGAAGAACCCTTGTGTTTATCTGCAGTGACAGCTGGCTGGAGGCAGCTGGGGAGTAGAGCTGTCACTGTTCCTAGTTTGTCTGTGATCTGGCATCTGCCCAGACACTCCACCTTTAGATAGTGAACCTCTTTCTATTCTGGCTTCTCTCTGCTCCGTTCACCCGTTTCACCATCTCTAGTAGCCTCATGACCCGCACTGACTGCAGGCGACTACACTCGTGGGAGTTCTCTTGCAGTCTTTTTTTTTCTTTCTTTTTTTTAATTGATATGAATTTATTAAGACCAAGCAGGGAGGGGCCGCCCTGACCTGGATTGTACAACAGTTGAGTGAATCTCACATCCCTCGATTGTTTACCAATTACCAGCCCTGGCCGTCAGCGTGCAGATTCCCTGATGTCCCACTGTGCTCGAGCGCTGTTTGGCTGTGATCACTTCATCACACCGGCAGCAAGATGAATCACAGCTAGCGTTGCTCTCTGATTCCACTCTTAATTTTCACAGTGGGAGGGGGGAGTGGGGGGGCTCTCATAATGAATCTCTGCTCCTGGAACCAACGCGCTCACCTGTCATGCACGGCTTCACGTGCGCCTGACGGGTTGGCAGCTGCCCTGTTGCTGCTTTTGTGAGGAGAAAATTTGCTGCAGAGCTCTGCAGCACACGTCAGAGCTGATAGTAAAGCTTGACTCATCTGCCCAATTTATTACTGCTGCAGGGCAAAAACTAGATCCTCCAATGGAGCTGAACAAGGGTCAGCTCAGAGGAAATTCTTCTGTTTGTAAACTCAAAGGTTTGTTTGTTTTCAGCCGATTCACTCAGCTCTCACCTTCTGTTCACACACTTGCTAATGCTGCTGCATTTGATGTGTGTCTCCTTGCTACTTGTGCAGCGTTATGTTGACATTTGACCAGAGTGCTTCTGTAATCGTTTTTTCTGCTCTCGCTGCCTGTGAGCAGGAGCTGTGTAAACATGTCCTTCCTCTGCGGGAAGCAAATGGATCACTCCTCATTAAAGGGAGAGCAGGGAGACGAGTGGTGCACAGCCCCTGCTGCTGACTGATCTTGCTGAGCGGTAGCGGGCTCGACACGGGATCACGCCACAACTGTTTGCATGCACATAGAGAAAACAAATCACACAATGTGTCATAGTGCAAAAACCACCATGGAACCATTACCAAACCCACCTGTGCAGCCACACTGCACTGAACCGAGAAGAAATGGGTTTACGCCACAGTTTATCCTTTTAACTGCAGCTTTGGCTCAGAGAAACATGGCAGTCCTATCTCACAGCAGCATGAATGGATGCCATGGTAACAACTTGTCCCCGCATCGCTGCTCTGACACCAGAGTGGCTGATGAGACATCATTCAGACCCACTGGACTCTCCAAACTGGGCCGCGATTGCTGTACTCTTACATGCCCCGCTGGATGACTGACAGGTCAGTTCCTGCAGGAAGGCAGCGTGTGGAGACGGGTTGAAAGCGTAGGATTGTCTCCCTGTAGCAGGACACTCAGCCTTAGCTGACCCAAACTGTAAAACTATCCAAGATGCTTTCACTCTTCAACTTATTAAAATATATATGTCACAATTGTTTTGGTCAGTGTTGAAATGACCATCATTTGACTCATTAAGTTGAGCATTGGTGCCGTTTTTCATCCTCCCCAACTGAAAACATGAATGACTCATCAAAATGAGCATGTGTCAGAAAAATGTAGTGTGATCACCAGTGGGCTTTTTATTGAAAGCACAACGTGTTAATACCATAGAAAGTCTAAATAATCCAGAGCTCACATTTTAAGGAAACTGCAGTTACCACTTTACACCCGTTGTCATGAGAGTTGCACCACTCATACTTAAAACTTAGAGTGTTACTTTTATCACAGTTGTTGACATAGAGCGCCAGAAAGTGTCTTGATTTAGGCCTATTTAGAGTAGGAACAAAATAATCGATTAGACGCTAACTAATGAAACCTAATCTTTTATTTAATAGCAAATTGCAAAAAATTCAGAAAATTGAGGAAAACTGTGCCAAAGGGCTGCAAGGCACACAAAAAAAGAGGAAAGTTGCTACAGAAGCCCAGGTTTCCAAGTAGGGAGAGTCAGTAAAAAGTCTGGAAATAAAAACAAAATGGAAATACTGTATTTTACTAGACAACACCCCACAGATCTTTAAAGGGTCAGGATTGAACATATAGGAGGTATACTTTTTGACATGTGCTCTTTTGCTGAGTTGTTTAAAAACCTCCAAACATCCATGAGTTTAGCCAGAAGCAGAAGATGTATGCACAGAAGTCCGGCCAAATGAGATACTGATAGTTGATCAATATGTGGTCATTACTGCAGAAATACTAGAGTGTTGCAGCCAGACCTGACCCCTGTAGGTACAGGAAGCATATCATCTGCACTCAAAAGCATAGATGTCCATGTAAATAACACTATAATAGGAGTTTGACAGGACTGTAACCAAGATAGAGGTAATAATGCCTGAAGTTCTATGAAATTGAACACAAGTGTTGATGGTTTTTAGGCATTAGAAGTCAAACGTGAAAGGTCAACTTCTACGCTTTGAATGGCCTAAAGTGAAATCTCTGAGTAAAACCTTCCATAAAGTCCAGTTCAGACACCTGGATGATCATACTGATTTTTGACCAGCTCCACCCTTTTTAAAGTTAGACACGGTTATCGTGATGACTCTTAAGATAATCTTATCAGATAATCCTACCGTGTGTGGTGTGCTACGAGCACTCTAGTCCACGGGGACATTTCTGATTGTAAATTGAGGCTTTCAAACACATCCAAGTGTCTTGTACTGATTTTCAGAACCAAACAAACATGCTGCCAGTTAAATGCGATATCTACCCAATCAGAAAGCGAGGTGACGGCTGCACGAAGTGCACTCCCCCGCCACCATGTTTGTTTACTTTGAAGTCATGTTTGATATCACTAGATTTCCCATCTGACTGAGTAATGCCTGAGTGAAATTGATTTGTGTACGCCGTGTAGATTTTGCCAAGTTGCTACACACCACACACTGTGGGACCAAAACCGGTGTATCTATGATTATTTTATGACCACGTGTGGTCTCTCATGCTTTGAAAATCAGCAGACACTTTGAAAAACCTGCAGTGTGAACCGGGCTATAGGGGTTACTAGAATTTTATATAATTTGACTTTACTTTTAAAAAAAACCTTGGTTATGTCTCCACAGTGAACACAGATGCTCTCTAGAAAACTAAACTAGGTCGCCAGAACGGTTAAATCATTAAGGAAACAGAGAAAAGGGATGAGAGGGAAGGAAATGAGCAATATTTAGCTTAACAAGACTGAAATTTACCTCACTGAGGAGCTTTTAAGAAGGCAGATTATTCTAGTGAAATATATGCTTCATGGTATTTATTCTTTTCTGTGACATTACAGTAGATCATACAAAACCATGGGCTCACACAAAATGAAATTAGCTTTATTCAGAGATTTTAAACTGCAGCTCACAGCCTTTGTTTCGAAGCACCACAGGTAAAAACCTGGAACAAAAGATCATTATGGGAAATGATCCACACTGTACAGAGCCTTTTAAACCAGCTAGAGTTTCTATTAAGCACTTTCATAGAGTGTGGTTTTCATTCACTCTGGGCTTTCAAACATATAATTCATTATGATTCATTGTTTATTCTCAGGTACACACCAAGAAGCTAATTAAGGGTGATGGAGGTTTAATTTCTTGACATTTCAATGTGTAAATAACATATTTTTATAATTAGAAGAAATAAAACAAAATCGTTATGTTAGTTTTCCTTTACTGTGCAAGCTTCTGTCAATTCCATTCATCCATTTTCTTTAATGAATGAAGGAGAGGCTGGGGCCATCACAGCCCATCGCAAGGCCCCTTAAGCCTAATTTATACTTCTCCGTCAGCTGAGAAATGTTGCAAAGCAATTCCCCGCCAGAACAACAGAGGGTGTAGCGTTATTCTGGGGTATTCTGCCACGATTACACTCATTTGGGCCAATAAAGTGCATTTACTATTGTGCTTATATTGTTTGAATGTATTTTGACACAAATGAAATTGTCCCGCATGCTCCTCCACCTCTTCATGCGATCAGCACCTCTAAACCAAAACTTATTTCTGAGAATTTACAAATAAAAACGCTTGCTGTGTATTTTGTACTTAGTCAATCACGGGTGAATAAACATATCTTCAGACTTTTTACATAATACATAAATTTTCTAAATATAGGACATTAGTGTTATGATCAGACTTGGAGACCCGTGAGGACAACCAGACACAGTAAGCACTTTTTATTTACAGAGATGTAGCGTTACCAGAGACTGATGGGGCTGAGGCTGAGGCAGGGAGGTGAGTA
This sequence comes from Nothobranchius furzeri, assembly GCF_043380555.1. NCBI lineage: Eukaryota > Metazoa > Chordata > Actinopteri > Cyprinodontiformes > Nothobranchiidae > Nothobranchius > Nothobranchius furzeri. The sequence continues at coordinate 32,265,760 of NC_091757.1, read as the reverse complement.
GGGCTGGGATGACGCATCGATGTAATCGATTACGTCGACACGTAAAATACGTCGACGCAAATAATTTGCGTCGATGCGTCATCACGTTCAAAAACCAACATGGCAGCAGCGAGTAGTGGCAACATGAGTGGGGCAGTCGACTTAAATCACTCAACCCGAACTCGCAGTTCAAACGTGTGGGACTATTTTAACAGAAAAGTAAGCGATTCCGTCGTTTACCAGCTTTGTAAAATGGAAATGGCTTATCGTAAAAGCACGACGGCTATGCACCAGCACCTCAAACGAAGGCATCCAGGAGCAGCTTCTGCAAACGAAAAAAACACCGTAAGTTTTCAACTTTTTTTTCTACTAACACTGTTTTATAACATCCAAACACCCCCACGTAGCCATGCACTAACTCACACACACGAGCAGACCCACTCACACTCACACACAAAGATAAACACAACCTCTGGAACTCACTAACCCTTATTTAAGCTGCTTAGCAGTAACATATAGCAGCAGCTGTTATCTGCTTTGTTGGTTTTTATTCGTGGCTCATGATGGCCAGATGAGTCGGAATGCGCACGTGCTGATTATGAGAATCGGCGAGAGCTGAAAATGTGGGACAGCGCTAATTGTCCGCAGTAAAAATGTTAACAAAGACAATGTAGCACCGGCTAAATGTAGCCGTCGTGGACATTATTACAATATTGTTGAAGTGCTTGCAAAAGCAAAATGACAACGGACTCTTGATTGTCAAGTTTAATGCCTCGTCCTGTTTGAATGTTATTTTTATACATCATGCTCCTCCAGCTTGTTGATCTTATAGATCTAAGTTGCACCATCTAATGGCTACAAAAATGTGCAGCATTTTGTGTTAGCAACCTCTTTTTTAACAAAACTTATAGATTAAATGTTTTGAGAAAACACTGAAATACAGATCCTCAAATTATTATTTTGATATTATGCTTTCTACATAAATATTTTTGTAATTATTTTAATTAATCTGCGTGTTGTCTGCGTGATTTATGTTTTCTGAAACAAACAAAAAAGTCTGGAGGACTACTGTCAGAAAAGAACACCCTGCACCCCCCTGGAGGTGGCTGTACTTACGGAGAGCGTCCTATCTATGATTCTGAAAGACATGAGGCCACTTGCTGTGGTTGAGGGTGAAGGATTCAAAGAAATGCTGACCACCTTTCAACCAGGTTACACTCTGCCTTCTAGGCACCATTTTACAAGCATGATGGAGAGAAAATATCAAACTTCAGTTGAGAAACTAAGGAACAAACTAAAAAAGGCCTCATCCAAAATCTCCTTTACCACTGATGCTTGGACAAGTCTAGTCACAGAGTCCTACTTAAGCCTGCTTTATGCTTCTCCGTCAGCTCCGCAAGGGACAGACCCACACGGATTGACGGAAGCGTTTTGCTCTCATACTTCTCCGTCTCCTGGAGAGTGTTGTAAAGCAATTCCTCGGCAGGACAGCAGAGGGCGTAGCGCTGTTCTGTGGTATCCTGTCATGTATCGGTCCAAGATAGTGTGTTTATATTGTGTTTTTTGTGTGTATACGAGACTTTTAACACGGACATATTTGTCTCTCATTCTCCCACCGCTTCATGCGCTCCCCACCTCTAAACCCACGTTTCCTGTCATTTCCGTCCACAAATAAAACGCTTGCTGCGCATCTTTTCACTCCTCTAGTCGCGGGGGAATTAAACATTCATTTTTTTAGAGTTTTTTCGCGAGGTATTCTTCAAGCTTCTCCGTGTCTGCCGCTAGTTATCCTCGGCTCTCTTTGCAATGGCGGCGCTGTAAACAACAGCGGCGTCCTGACCAATCACAAGCTTGCGTAATCCGTCTTGTTCAACGGATGTTTAAAAAAGTGGGCTCGACTCCGTACGTACTTGCGTGCCTGCCGGAGCCCTACGCAACGACGGATAATGGTGTTGCGTGTCTCCGCACTGATGCAGACGGAGAAGCATAAATCAGGCTTTAGGAGTAACTTGTCATTTCATCAATGACAATTGGGATCTTCTCTCCTTCAATTTAACAACACTCCCAGTTGAAGAGTGCCACACTGCAGAAAACCTTGCCTCCTGGGTGGAGAAGGTGGCAGAAAAATTCCACATTTCCTTGCATAATGTCCTTGCCATTGTGCATGATAATGCAAGTAACATGGTTGCAGCTCTCCACATCCTGGAAGAGAAGTTTGAAGTGGTATCCTATCGGTGTGCAGGGCATACACTGCAACTGGTTGTAAACCATGCACTGAAAGACCCCAAGATTGATAAGGCACTATCAGCTGCACGGGGCCTCGTAAAGCACATCAGGAAAAGTGAGCCAGCTAGCATCAAGCTTAAGGAGAAGCAAAGACAGATGGGTACAGCTGAGCATAAACTAATCTAGGATGTAGCTGTCAGGTGGAACCGTTCATACTACATGATTGAATGTCTGTTGGAACAGAGATGGCCAGTAGTTGCAAAGCTTTCAGATCCAGAAGTCACACAGCGTGGGAAACAGTACCTGGATCTGAAAAATGATCAGTGGATACTTCTGGGTGAGTTGAAGGAGGTGCTCAAGCTTAGCTTCTTAGTGGACAATCTTATGTCACAGCCTCTGTTCTACCCCCACTGCTGAAGGCTCTTCTGACATCCACCCAAAACAAATCCTTTGATTCTGCTGCAGTGAACATTTTCCAGAACAGTGCAGAAGAGGAAATCAAGTCAAGCTGGCAGCCAGAGGTATCTGCATTTCAAGAAGATGGGAAAAATGTGTCACTCACTGCCGCTGCCCTCGATCCACATTTTCGTAAACTGAAATTCCTTTCTCCAGAGGATGCTCTGAAACTGCAAGTAAGAGTACAGAAGGATGCACTTGACCTCAAAAGGGAGCAGAGATCACAGCTACAGCAGGCAACTGTGGGGCAGGAAGCATCAGCAAGTCCCCCAACAAAGAAGAGGTTTGTGTTGGACACTTTGTTGGGTACAGATTCTGAGGAGGAAGATTGTAATGAAAACATTGACCAGGGTGGGGATGGAGAAAGTGAGACAGTGAGGAAAGAAGTACTGTTGTACTTTGGGGAAGCACCTATTTCAAGGGATAATGACCCCCTTACATGGTGGAAGAATAATGCAACACGATTCCCCACACTGGCTACGTTAGCCAAATCATATCTGGCTGTACCTGCCACATCAGCACCCTTTGAAAGGCTTTTTCCTGTTGCTGGAAACGTCATCACCAAGAAAAGGGCAAGCCTGGCTGCTGAGCATGTAGAAATGCTAACATTCCTTCACTCCAATGCATAACTGCTTCATGTGATGAATATGATTGGACGGACACACACACACACACACACACACACACACACACACACACACAGAGAAACAAGAGAGAAGGCAGCAAAATCAATGTTATTTTTTAAAGACCACCTTTTTTGCAGAGAGCAAGGTGAATGTTATTTTTTTCAAAGACACCGTTGCTGCTGTTTATATTTTATTTATTTTTTGTTGTTTTGCACAACATTTAATTTCTTGTTAAATGCTACCTCTAAAATAAGATTGTACTACTACTTTATTTTGGATTTTTATTTTATTAAAACATCAATGCATAACTACTTCATGTGATGAACAAAAGGAAAGGCAAAATTGATTTTATTTTGAAAATGAACAACACTTTTTTGCAGAAAGCAAAGTGAATGTTAGATTTTGTTTGATAAAAGACGCCATTGCTGCTATTTATATATATATTTTTGTTATAAATTTTCCTTGATTTATAAGAATAGTTTGCACAACATTTATTTTTTTGGTAAATGTTATCTCTAACATAAGATTGTACTACTATTACAACAACTTTTTTTTATTAAAATGTGTTCAAATAAAGAAATTTGCATTCATTTCATTGAGATACATAAATTAGTAGTAATCAAACTGCTATACAAGTCAAATAATTGGGAAATAATCAATAATTTAATCAAAATCTAATCAAATTAACAAATTAATCATTAGATTGATCGATGCATCGAAAAAAAATAATCGCTAGACTAATCGATTACAAAAAATAATTGCCCAGCCCTAATGGTGAGGAGGCGTCAGTCAGAGCCAGAGAGATCCATAATAAATCCAAGAGGAAAGGTGAGAGGCAAAATGCAGAGATGTGTCGGCGTTCGGTAAACTAGGTAGACTGAGAGGCAGAGTCACAGACAGGGAGCAGACAGGAAGCGAGGTCGAGAAGCAGATTAAAAGGTCCGTATGCCAGGCAGGCTTGTAATCAAAGCAATAGGATCCAAACAGGGGCGAGGCAAGGTGGAAGGTCTGTGAGACAAAACAAGGCCAGGATACGTGGTTCAGGCAAAATAGAAATGCTGGAGAATTTACTTGCTTTAGGTGTTCCATAATCTGGCGCTGGCTAGGGGTTGGTCCAGGTGTTTTATAGAGAGTGTTGCAGGTGAAGCTGATGAGGAGTCAATGTGAGACAGGTGGTTTGGATGAGGTTGAGGGTGAGCTGGTAGTGGTTGCTGGGGAAACGGGGCTTGGCTGGAGTAGGGGCATGACATTTAGTACCTCTATCTGCTCTTGACTCAAGGAATAGCCCAAGTCTAAATAGTCTAATGCTGATGCCAAAGCCATTTCAAACAAGCCACCGCCATCTTTGTTGTTTCTCTCAGCTGCATCATTATGGGACCAGGATTGGGACAATTTTACATGTAACTTCTACCAAGCTTTGTAACCTGTAACATGTTTTGTAACACGTAACTTTTGTTTTGTAACACGTAACATTTGGTACGTAACATTAAACTTTCATTTTGTAACTTGCAGAAAACAATCAATGTACAAGTTTCAAATCACAACCCTCAAAACACACAAAACAAAAGTTACGTGTTACAAAACAAAAGTCACAGTTACAAAACATGTTACAAGTTACAAAACTTGGTACAAGTTAAATATATTGTCCCAATCTTAATTCCTACATCATCCCACACGCCAAAGTGAGCACTGTGATTGGCAAGACCCAAGACTGTTTTGGTCTGCTGAGGCCCCAATGAAGCATTGCTAGACCTACCTGCAGAGCAAAATTATTTGGCTTCTGCTACACTCTGTCTAAATTTCTTGGCCACCAGCATGCACCTCCAAATGGAAAATATCTCTGCAGTTTTCTCTCAGATTTAGAGAAATATTAATGGTTATTTTGAAATCAAGCTGACTTTTCTGTACGTCAAACCCCCTCATCATGCAGTTAACAGCCACCAGAAGCTTCACATGTGAGGGTTTGGAAGATTTTAGTGATGAACACCTTGGTAACTCTTCTTCACTCTCCTTTTCTATTATTTCCACTCATTATTAACATCGTTCACCTGTGAGTGGTCAGACAGCACCAGAAGACCTGACAGCAAAGAGATTGCTGTGTTATCTTTTCACCTGACAAATGCTCCCTTCGTGACATTCTCCAGTAAAGTGGTGTAAACCTGGGGCTTTCCGTAAGACCTAATTAGCCCCATTCTCACTGTCTCACTTCCTCTTCCCTTCAGTCTCATTCTGTACCTGTTAAACGCAGGATTAAAGAGCGCTCGGCAGGGTGCAATTATAAAGCTAGCCCAGTTACGTCGAGAGTTAAACGAAGCCCCTTCTACTCACTCAGCTGTCTGCATCCGGCCACTGCAGCCCACAGATAATTGTTTTGCTGTCAGCATTTGGTTGATGAGTTGGCGGTGTAATTGCTTTACTGTTTGACCTCTGCCTTTTCAGACAACATCTCTGGTCAGGGATCTGCACCGGGCAGATGAGAGTGGGGCTGTTGTACCGATGTGTTGCTGCTCATATGCGTATGTTGTTGGTGGTGGATTCTTATGCTGTTCTGTCATGCTCCATGCCCCAACCCCCCCAGCGAGTTCTCTGTCAGGGTGCATTACTTCAAAATCAGATACTGACAAGGTGTCATCTGGGTAAGAAACTGGAAAAGCAGAGCAGAACACATTACACCGTGTTTAGATCCTGACCCTGTCGCAATAAAACTACTTTTCCCATCACTCTGGTGCTTTAAAAGTCAACAGATCTGTCATCATGAACTAATAAAAGATTCTTCTGATGTTTTATTAGAAACGTAGTTATTAGTCTTCTATTGGCATCGCATTTTTTTAAGTCAGACATTTAGCTCGTTAGCAGCCATTAACATGCTAATTAGCAGCACCTGGCATACAGTTAGCTGCAGTCAGGGCTACTTGATTGAGTCACATGTTTTTTTAGCCTTTGTTGGTGAAATTTAAGCGTAAGTTAAATGTGAATGCTTGTGCAGTTAGCTGCAAATACTTCATTTGTTTTGTTTGAGGAAAACAAAGCTAAAAAACAAATTTAGACCAAACAAAGCTCTGACAGTCAGCTGAAGTTAGCTTTAGCTGTGCTAGCTTCATTCTAAATACTTTTAAATTATATCAGTATTTTAAAATCACATAAAACAACATGGAATGATCTAATCTGATGTTTTTGTTATATGTAACTTGTTTCCTCAGTAAAGATTTTCATCCTATACCTCTGTTAGCGTGACTCTCTTCTCATTTCCAATTTTAGCAACATTTTTATTTGACTCCTTTTCATATTTTTTTTTTTAATTTTGAGTTTTCTGAGCATCCTTCATTATAAAACTTGCATTTCTTCTAACAGGTTTGTCTATCCTGAGCAGTAGCATCATAATTTACCAGCTGCACCCATAAGCTCTGTCAACACATTCTCACACCCAAGGCGTCAAAATATGACGCGTGTGACCAAGCCTCAATATATGACGATTCGGGATGCCCCAGCGCGTCAGGAGACGACGATCAGGGACACACAGGGACACGTGGCTCCGCTGGCGTCAGTGTTTGATGCCCGCGGTCACACGGGCATTATTCGACTATTTAACCTTCCCCTCACCCCAGTCCTAACCTTAAGGTCAACTGTAACCTTAAGGCTAGGATTGGGGTGAGGGGAAGGTTAAGTAGTTCACAAGTCGTTCTAATGTCCGTCTCACCACCGGCGTCGGATACCGACGCTCTGGGACGGTGCGTCATCAGTGTGTCCCTGATCGCCGTCTCCTGACGCGCTGGGGCATCCCGAATCGTCATATATTGAGGCTTGGTCACACGCGTCATATTTTGACGCCTTGGGTGTGAGAATGTGTTGGCTCTGTTAGCAGTGATGTTTTTATATGTCAAAACAATCAAAGTCAAAACAACAACTTTTGTCAGTCATCATTCAGTCTAATAGTCTAACTCTTACTGAAGTTTGCTTTTTTGTTATGTAAGCACTAATGTCTTTTTTGTATTAGATTCAAGTAAATACCTGACTCCAGTTGTCTACAGCGTGTTGTTCAAAACTGGGTTTCTCTAACTTAATATCCAAAGGTTCAAATCTGATTTCTAGAGAAGGTCAAAGCTCTACAACAGCTAATTAAAAAGAATTAGTTAAATCTGCCAACAACTTACAAGAGAATATCTACTTTTAATGGCTCAACAATAAAGTGTGTTTGTTTTCAGACAGAATAAAATTAAACACATTGAACTTTAAGTGCAGTGAGACTATCTACCTAAATGATTGAGGTAAAACTACAGATGCCCTGAGGGTTCAAATTCATTAACCTGGTTTGCAGAATCTCTGAGTAAAGTAGACACATGGGCTTCATGCTGCACAAATCTGCATAAATGCATGAATGCCTGTGTGTGCAAGATCAGGTTTTCTGAGGACTTACTGGATTGCACATGAATGCTTTTTAGCTCTTGGCTGACTTGTTGACTTGAAGCCGAATAACAGAATTGCATCAACTTCTTTGCATCACACTAATTAATTTTACCATAAATTGTAGGCTAGGTTTTGCATGGGTAACCATCCTATATATGTAAATACAAATGAGTCATTGAAACCATCCAGTCATGGGAGGAACATTTGGTTGACTTTCCATCTCCATACGCAATTAGACCAATAGGAGCAATGAACAACGTGGCGTACTCGCCTCTAGGGATTTCAGTCAATGGGGTGGTCCACCATACACGTCGAAGAAGCAAACACATTAAGTAATTAAGTACCTCTATCTGTTCATGTCTCAAAGAAAATACCTAGTCTAAATCACCCAAAGTTGATGCCAAACTTGTTTCAAATTAGCCACCGCCATTTTTATTGTTTTCTGCTTCACAGTTTTGGTGTTAAGACCACCCAAAATTCATACAGCACTGTGATTGGCCAGACACAAATCTGATCAGTCCCTTGGTAGGCCTGCTGAGGCTACAATGGAGCTACCTGCAGAGCAAAAAGCTATTGCTACGGTTGGTCCAGATTTGGAGGCTAGGTCTTGGAATCCCGCACGTTTAGTGGTTCTTCTGCTCCAACACACTTGATTCAGTGGTTTAATGTCCTGTGCAGCAGCTCATCAGGCTCTGCAGAACCCTGTTAATCACCTACTAAATGAAATCAGGTGTGTTGCAGCAAGGTATAAACAAAACGTGCTGGATACCAGCCGTCCAGGCCCAGAACTGAATAGCCCTGTCTTAGATTGTATTTAGGGTTACGGTCAGATTAACACAATATTTTGTTATTCTGGCTTTGTGTTACAAGAAGTACAAAAATAACAGCTTTTTTCATGATTTATTTCCAGAAGCTCCAGAGAGACACGTGTGAGTCTCTATTGTTTGGACTGAGTTCAGTAGATAAATGGTAAATGGCCTGTATTTGATATAGCGCCTTCTAGAGTCCTGGAACCCCCCAAGGCGCTTTACAACACAATCAGTCATTCACCCATTCACACACACATTCACACACTGGTGGGGATGAGCTACAATGTAGCCACAGCTGCCCTGGGGCGCACTGACAGAGGCGAGGCTGCCGAGCACTGGCGCCACCAGTCCCTCCGACCACCACCAGCAGGCAACGTGGGTTAAGTGTCTTGCCCAAGGACACAACGACAGCGACAGACTGAGCGGGACTCGAACCAGCAACCTTCCGATTACGGGGCGAGCACTTAACTCCTGTGCCACCGTCGTAGATAGTTGGTTCCTGTAGCTGATACTAGTGTTCTGGGTGTAGTACAGGTACTTTGTGATGGTCTGACTTGTTGATTCCAGTTTCTCCAACAGTGAGTGACCAGACGCCACTCACAAGGCTTTTTAGAAATGTGCTTCATGGTCTTGATTGATTCCCAGACGATGTCTGGAGAAGTGTTGCTGTAGTGGTTGAAATCTTCCAAACATCTCTTGAGGTCAAATGTAGATTTGAGTTTAGCCAACAGGATTTTGTCCGAGTGTACAACTGAGCAGTACTTGTGTCCCTGCTGTCCTGGTTTCAGAGGAATTCATTGTCATGATTTAATGGATTTTGGTTATGTTGGAAAACAGAGCATTACATTTCTGAGACAGTTGTTTTCCTTCCTGCAGTGATACAGTATGAGGCCTGTGGCAGATAGGAGGTTTCTTATCTCCCATGCATCTCCAGCTGGGATTCCTTTGCTCTGCCAACACCCTGCTGTGAGAACAAAGCCATCTCTGCACACCAGTTCAGTTCATGGTAGGACATGATAAAAATTCAACCTGCATCAAAACACCTATAGGTTAGTCAGCAGTAAAAAAGGAAAGTCATTGCTGTAATCTGTTTGTTATGGCTGTCAGAAACTGTCAGTAACGCTGACAGAAGAAAACTTGTTAGTATTCAACAGCTTGTTCTCTTCTTGAAGATGCTTGCCATTAATGTCCCTGGTGTGTTTTTAGCAGTTTCACCCAGGAGGAGGAAACTCAGCAGTTGGTGCAGAAAATATGTTCAGCTGATTTGTTGACAGTGTGAATCCAACATTACATATTTACCAGAGTTTATCTGGTATTCTCTCCCACCAATGGAAAAATCTGTTGCCGAGGCAACACTTCCCTTCACTGGAGGCTATGGGGAAAGGAGAAACCTGAGGAATGACACCAAGCTGTATTTTGGGCTGCAGCGTGTGGGCTGAGCAGCAGAATCCAAGGAGATTTCCTGTGACAATTGGTGGGAAACCCACAGAACACTTTAACCCCCAAAGAAAGCCTCTTTATGTAAAGCTCTGTTTAGTAGATTGTAGATAAGCCCAAAGTTAGACAGGATGCAGCATCACGTCATCTTGGTCATTATGTTTGTTACGGCCAGCAACTCTTAAAAAACAATTCTAACATGAAATGTGCCTTCCTCTTCTAAACTGAGCGTTTGCACAGACAGTAATGTAAGTATGTATTTATAGTGAGGGACTGAGAACATTAGATAATGAGTGTGCAGGGATCAATGAGCGCAGCTGTGGAGAACCATTAAGCACAGAGGATGTGGATGCCTGCTGGGAAGGATGTCAGAGGAGCAAAGTGTCAGCTGAAGCTGAGGAGAGCTGCCTAACCCAAGCCCTACATAAGTAATCTGATTACTGGTTAATTATTTTTGAAGGAAATATACTTGTTTTGATCTGAAAAGTAACTCAGTTAGATTACAGATTACTTTTTTGTTACATTCAGGTGCTCATAACAACAACCCCACACCCACTCCCAGTCCCCAGCTCTACTCTTAATGTAATAATAACAACTGATTAATAATAGCAACTTTATTACCTGGCCAAGTGTTAAATGTGACCCAGACGTGTAGTGACGCGCTGCTTAGCTAAATACACGCTTCACGTAATTTGCTTTCTGCGCTACATTGTCATGTGAGCTGCCAAGATCATGCGTGGTCCGTCATCTCTCCTGTCACTTTGTGACTTTGCAGGACCAACCACGGGGGGCGCTCTCGCTGTCGTTTTGTGTCTGAAGCGCTCCAGGTGGAAGGGACACGCTGCTATTACGTTTTGTGTCGCTTATGCAGCCAGTAGAAAGGCCGACTGTCACATAAACGATGTCTCCTGACATGTTAAGTTGAACTTAGAGACTGTTTTCTGACTAAAGCATAATGTTTAGTAGAATTTCATTTAGAAAAAATGTCAGCTGTGATGTAACTCTAAAGTGTTTATTCTAATTTGACTGTTTTTGAAGATATACACTTTTTACTTGCACAATGTACCACTAACTTTAATAATGCCATGTTTAGCCGACACAAACACGCATCGCTCTCCTCCTTTGCTTGTTGTTGATGTTTATGAAGTTGTATCAGGATAACGCCGAAGCTGAGGGAGTGAGTTACGGCTTCATTCATCTCATGGCTGGCTGGTAAACAGTTGAGTTTTTTCTATTGTCCTAAAAACCTCAGAAGAGTCGGTCAGTAATAAATATTCTTAAAACAAATGTTTGAACTCGATGCAGATTGTGAAGTCGGCATCATCACCACGGGGAACGCGTTGTTTTCAGGGAAATGACTGGAATTCATTCATAATTTAAGAGCTGATTTGTTTTGTTTCCACCCTCATCCAGGGCAGTAAAAGCACCAGTTTGTTTAAAGTTTGTTCCAGTGCAAGTTTTAACTTTACTTTTGGTTTAATGTGTTCTTGATTTATACTAGAATCATTCTACTAATGTGTAAAACATCATGTTATGTATCTATGTCCTACTGAGTATTAGCAGATTTGCTATTGATAACCTTCAGGTGAGCTGCTCTGAGGTAGTCTTTAGAGTCCGAAATGGATCAAATGTAGAGTGTTATTAATATTATGATGACTATTATTATTATTATTATTATTATTATTATTATTATTATTAGTAGTAGTAGTAGTAGTAGTAGTAGTAGTAGTAGTAGTAGTAGTAGTAGTGGTATAATGATTATTGTTATTATTATTATTATTATTATTAGTAGTAGTAGTAGTAGTAGTAGTAGTAGTAGTAGTAGTAGTAGTAGTCATAGTAGTAGTGGTATTATTTTTATTGTTATTATTATTATTATTATTATTAGTAGTAGTAGTAGTAGTGGTATAATGATTATTGTTATTATTATTATTATTATTATTATTAGTAGTAGTAGTAGTAGTAGTAGTAGTAGTAGTAGTAGTAGTAGTAGTAGTAGTAGTAGTCGTGGTGGTGGTAGTAGTAGTAGTAGTAGTAGTAGTAGTGGTATAATTGATTATTGTTATTATTATTATTATAAGTAGTAGTAGTAGTAGTAATATTATTATTATTATTATTATTAGTAGTAGTAGTAGTAGTAGTAGTAGTGGTATAATGATTATTATTATTATTATTATTATTATTATTATTGTTATTTGTAGTAGTAGTAGTAGTAGTAGTAGTAGTAGTAGTGGTGGTGGTGGTGGTGATAGTAGTAGTAGTAGTAGTAGTAGTGGTATAATTGTTTATTGTTATTATTATTATTATTATTATAAGTAGTAGTAGTAGTAGTGGTAATAGTATTATTATTATTAGTAGTAGTAGTAGTAGTGGTATTATTATTATTATTATTATTATTATTATTATTGTTATTATTATTATCGTTATTATTATTATTATCAGTATTATCATTATTATTATTGTTATTATTATTATTATGGTGGTGGTATTGGCCGCGGCCCAGACTTACACAGAGATCCGTTAACCAGCTGGTTCAGGTTTGCCGCACGATTACAGCTAAAGTCTGACTTGCAAAGATTAACACCTCACATCTCTTCATCCAACCACTTTGCTACACCCGCGATGCTTTCTTCTCACAAACGGTTATTCTAGAGTCAAACGAAGAGGACAACGCACCACGATGAACAAAATGTAAAAGGGATGTGGTTCATTTAAAGTGTGTTAGCCAATTATGCGACGCCGATGCTCTGTAGATAAGTGTACTCCCTCTTGTTCACACCCTGATAAGCTCCTTGGTGCAAAATGTATTCTCATTTCAGTTTTCAAAGCAGAGACCATCTAATTATATGCTTTGAGGGAACCAGGGAGAATGTGTCAAAGAACGTGCGCTCCAAATGAATCAGAATTGCTTTAAATGTAGCTCACAGGGGCAGAAGACAGACGGTGAATGGCGTGCAGTCCCTGCGGCATGTTTCTTGATCAAGATTACTAAAAGCTACTTGGTGCTGTAAGATTAAATCAATCCAGTCGACACCATGACAAGTAAGTGTGATTTATCTGACGTGCCAGGAGCTGCAGTAATGTGTATAGAATCAGTCCAACAACGGAGTAATACATCCCCACAACCCCGCCTCAGCCAGCTGAGAGGGAGCTAAACACTCCTGTGACAAATGTCTCTGTGTTGCTGTTAAATGGAAACAAAAGAGGTCAAGTTCTGAGTACCTTTCACATTCAGTGAAGTACTCTGACAAACACATGAGGGATCTGAATGGAAATCCACAGCTCACTGCCGGGAACCAGCCTCTTCACATTAACGGGGTTAAACGTCCACACAAAGGGTGAGCCAGCAGGGACAGATCAGTATATGATGATGATGATGGTCATACAGCTGGTGTAAAGAAACATATGAGGTAGGAAACATTTTCCCAACTGAATTTAAATATGTGATTAAGATGTGGAGATCCTTCCATGAAGTTAAAACAGCACTTTGCATGAAGCGATCGTTTTTGTGATACACTTCTCATAGTTAAAAATTCTACAATGTTTTAAATGACATGTTTCTGCTTTCAGAAAGGGGTTTGAAATAGAGCTGCACACTAATTGTGTTTTCCTCCCAGTGTCAGTGTTTATTAATATCAATAATTAATCAATCGCATGCACAGAGTGCCAATAATTTACTTTGTAGTGAAGTAACCCCTAGCCCTGAATGCTTACAGCTGATTTAGGTGATAGCAGAGATTGTTGAGAGGATCGTGATAGAAAAATGTGGAATTATCCCAAATAATCCATCTGTTATGTGAACAGCTTTGTCCTCACCAGAATCACAGGGAGTTGATGCCTAACTCTAGCAGACATCGGCCGAGAGGCAGGGGTCACCTTGGACAGGTCTCCAGTCCATCACAGGGACACACACAACCAGACACACATACTCACAGCTAGGGACAAAGAATCTCCACTTAACCTAGCATGCATGGTTTTGGCATGTGGGAGGAAACCAGAAAAAGCTCATGCATGCATGCACAGGAAAAACGTGTTAACTCCACGCAGAAAGGTAAAAACCGGGATTCAAACGTGTGATCTTCTCCCTGCAAGCCAACGGTGCATCCATGTGTGCCATACAGCCGTATAACAACTAACAGTTTTCTTAATGCTGTGCAGTGTTTAGTGTAGAAGTTTACTTCATGTCTTTTGTACCTATTTTTCTGTGTTTCCATCTCATTTGTGAATGATAAAATTGTTTTTAGCCTTGTTAAAAACAGTTTATTACTGCTAAGGTGTTCATGAATGCATTTCTGCATCTGCCAGTGTGTTACACACGGGCGATTCTAGCATCAAAGGTCTAGGGGGTGCTTCAGCACCCGCAAAAATGGGCTAGAATCACCCATGGTGTTACATCCACACAGGGCAGTCTCCGAAATAGTCATATTAATAATAACATTTTAAAAAATGAAATAACAAATGACCTGAGTATAAAATTCAGCATGTTCTTATGAGAAAGGTCAATAATACTTCATTTTCTAGTAAATGAACCTATACAGTCACTGTATGCATCCAAATCACAGATAATTCTGTGAATGTAACACAAACAGGTTTTGTATGAAGGCCTATTGGGCTCATACGTAGTTTTAAATGCTTTTTCCTAAAAACGGTTTAGTTATTTAAAAAACAGCTCAGTGCCACTGTTAAGATTCAGGACTTGGATGCTTTGATTAAATGAAGCCCCGCCTCCCTCCATGTGTATTCCACAATAGTACACACCTGCAGACGTGAAGGCCACAGATTAGGCATGTTTCTACTGTTGGAACTTCAGGTAAATTTTCCAGAACTTCACGGCATGTGCATGTCTCCATTTCCCCAGGCCAGCATAACAGGCCAAGGGTAGGTACTCAAAAAGGCCCGGTCAAACTTTTGGTTGTAACTCAGTAGGAAATGACTTCAGCAGAAACCATTATAAGAAAATAAGCACAAATCATTTTTAAAATTGCCATTACTGAACTCTCAACATTGAAAAACACAGCGGAATCCACCCACAACGACGTCATTCACGAGGCTTTGTTGTCTCAGGGCACTGTAAAAAACAGCTTTTTCTAGTCTTTGAACGCCACATCTTACATCACGCAGCTGCTCTCCTCCTCTGAATGGATTCAATTTTGCTGGACTTAGACAGAATAAAACTTTGCATGTTTTAGATGTTACTGTGGACTCTTTTTGGCGCTGATCAGCGACATCACTCACTGCCAGAGAAGTTGTGATATGCTGACGTCTATGCAAAGTCCTGAAAGGGCTGAATTTGTATGAAGACACAGCAGCTGAGAGGACCAGAACATCTTATACTTAACTTCCGTTCATCTCCAAGATCTTGGAAAAGGTTGTGGCTAAACAACTCACAGCTGCTCTTGATAAACATAACATCTATGATAGCTTCCAGTCAGGTTTTCGTAGAGCTCATTCTACTGAAACAGCTCTTCTTAGTCTTCTGACTCACAGTGATGCAGGGGACTGTTCTGTTCTGGTCTTGCTGGACCTGACTGCAGCCTTTGACACTGTTGACCATCACCTGCTACTGGAGAGGCTGAGAGACTGGGTAGGCCTATCAGGATCTGCTCTGGAGTGGTTCTCCTCTTATCTTTCTGAGCGCTCCTTTTCTGTGGCTGTCTCCAAGTTTAGGTCTTCCACCCCCTCTCTTACCCATGGTGTCCCACAAGGTTCTGTGCTGGGGCCTCTGCTCTTCCTCCTCTATCTGCTTCCTCTTCAGCACATCCTGAGCTCCTTCAAAGGAATCTCCTACCATCTTTATGCAGATGACATCCAACTGTACATCTCCTTTAAGCCCCATGAGATGTCTAAGCTGCAGCTGTTACACACCTGCTTAGACTCTATCAAAACCTGGATGGCTGGGAGTTTTCTTCAGCTGAATGAAGATACGACTGGGATCCTCATCTGTGCCCCAGACAAGCTGGTTCCCAAAGTCAGAGACTCTCTTGGTCAGCTTGCTTCTCACACCAAACCCTCCGTCAGGAATCTTGGCATGACCTTTGACTCAGCTCTCACCCTGGATTCTCATGTCAGTTCTCTTCTTCGCTCATCCTTCTTCCATCTCAGGAACATTGCTAAGCTGAGTCCCATTCTGTCCCGCTCTGAACTTGAGACTGTTATCCACACCTTCAACTCCTCACGCTTAGACTACTGTAACTCTCTTTTCACGTGTCTGAGCAGAACCTCCCTGAACCGTCTACAGGTGGTTCAGAATGCCTGTGCTCGGTTTCTGACCAAGTCCTCCAAACACACCCACATCACCCCGCTTCTCCTCCAGCTTCACTGGCTGCCAGTTAACTCCAGGGCTCATTTCAAGATCCTGGTTCTGGTCTATAGGGCCTTTCATGGACAAGCACCATCTTACATTGGTGATCTTCTTAGTCCCTACACCCCCAGCAGGTCCCTGAGATCCAGTGATCAAAGCCTACTGGTTGTGCAGCGCACCAGGCTAAAGACCAAAGGTGACAGATCATTTGCTGCTGTGGCCCCCAGACTCTGGAGCTCTCTCCCCCTGAGCCTGAGATCAGTGGACTCAGTGGTCTCCTTCAAAAAGCAGCTGAAGACTCACTTGTTCAAGCTGGCTTTTGTATGACCTTCATCACCACTCTCTCTTTATTCTGGTCTCCCCACCTATTCCACCTTCCTCAGGAACCACTTATTTCCCTCTTTCCTGTTCACTCTCTCTCTTTCTTAACATTTTTTTATAATCACAATTGTCTATTTTTGCTCATTTCAAATATTTTTTTAAACATTTTCTAAATGCTTTTTTATATTTTTTGTTTTTGTGAAACGCCTCGTGATTTTTATCTTGAGAGGCGCTATAGAAATTATATTTTCTTCTTTTCTTCTTCTTCTTATCTCCTGGTGAATTTCCCCTGAAGTTCCGACAATGGAAACTTGCTTGGTAACGGCCCCCATTTTCAGGAACATTCAGAGTACCTGAATAGAAGTAGGTACTAGGAAAGGCCTGGCAGAGTAGCTGAGCAGAACTTTTAGGTAACCCCTGCTGATTGGTTGTAACTCAGTAGGAAATGACATTGGCGCTGTCCAGCACTGATCCTACTGCTTTAAATTGTCATTACTGCATTCCCAACACCGAAAAACAAAGCAGAAATTCCCCCTCAATGACGTAATTCACAGGGTTTTGTTGTCTCACGGAGCACCATAAAAAAGCGATGCTTCTTCTGGTCATTGAACACCACATTTTACATCATGCAGCAGCTGTCCCGGTCCTTTGAATGGATTAAATTGCTGAACTTCACCATAATAATAAAAAAAAAAGTTACTGTGGTCTTTTCACAGGGCTGATCAGTGACATCACTCACTGCCGAAGCAGTCGCTATATGCTGGTGTCCATGCAAAGACCTGAAAGGGCAGAATTTGTATGGAGACACAACAGCTGAGAGGACCAAGCCGTCATATCTCCTGATCAAGTTCCCCCCTCCCAGACAAGTTCCAACAATGAAAACACACCTAATAGTAAAGTCATCATGCTAGCGCTGGAGTGCGCGTCGAGTACACGATTCCTACATGTTTCAGACCTTTTCCTGCTTGAGCACATTTGATTTGTTTGATTTAATGATGAATCGCTCCTGTAGAAACTGGTGAAGGCTGAGGAGGCATTTCAGTAGTTGTATTACGGAGTTAAAGATGTGGATCACTGAAACCCCATATTTTAAAACTTTCTGAATTTCTTATTATAGTTGGTCACCATCAGTTTTTCATGCATGCTCAACATGAAAGTAGTCTCCTACACCTGTCTCCTGCATTTGCTTCTGATAGAAAATAGACGGTGGATTTGAAAGCCCTGACAGGTCTATGTCACACTATCCCTTAACATTCATGGACTCACCCATCTTGACTCACAACGGGGGAAGGCTAATGTTGGTTTAGCGTCCAGGAAACAGCAGAGAATGGCTTGGCTAGGGTTGTCACGGTGTGAAAATTTAACCTCACGGTTATTGTGACCAAAATTATCCCGGTTTTCGGTATTATTGCGGTATTTTTTTTAAACGTGTTACATTTTCAGACAACTAAATAAACCCTGTATATCAGGAAAATATTGTCCTCAGTTTGTGCCAAAATTTTGCCAAAAATGTGTTATTTTGTAATTATGTTGTTTGTTTACATTTTTACCCTTTAGTCTATAAAATACCAATATTTGCCCATAACTTCTTATTTTTTGTCTGTTTGATGTCATAATTTTAAAAATATTAGATCAGATGATACTTAGTACTCAAGTAGCCTTCTAATCAGATACTTTTATTTTACCCCTATTTGAGTAATAAACCCTATATCAGGAAAATATTGTCCTCGGTTTGTGTCCTTCCTGTGAGCTTTGCAGATTTGGGAAAATGTCATCAGGCAGTAATCATTGTTAAATTCATAATGATTCTCGGAGAGAGACCAACTCTTATCTGCCCCTGGGAGCCCCGTAATGCATAGCGTCATTTCAACATGGGGGTGTCCGCGACAGTGTTTATATGCAGGTAGCGGCGCTGCGGCTGCTTTATATAGCGACTCGTTGCATTCTCCCTCAACCCAAATCCTTGGATCACGCATTTTAGCTAAAGCGCTAATGTTAGCTTGCCTTGCGTTGACTGTAGAGTTGTGGGTGATGGTCATGCAGATGTGTCATGAGATTTGAAGCGTTGCTGCCTTTCACAGACACTTTTTCTGCACGTGCTGCAAACAGGATAGCCGTCTTCTATCAACTGTCCCTCGGCATTCTTCAAATATCCAAAAGATGCCCGTACTTCCCACTTTGTCTTCTTTGAGGGATAATAAATGCCCTGAGCGCTGCCGTCTCCTCCTTTGGCCATTATTTCAGCTTTAGCTTCAAGAAAGTTTTGGTTGTAAACAACAAAGCACGCATGTGCCGCTGCCAACTTACGGTAGTACTGATACGGTGGCTGGTAAGGGTCACCGCGCCTACACCGCAGCCACGGTAATCCACTGAGATAATATATTTTTTATAAAACAAGACGGTTATTATTACTATTATTATTATTACCGGTTACCGTGACAACCCTAGTCTTGGCTAGTAGAAGCTAACCGTTATCATTAGCAACTCCACCACACAGCAGAACTCCTCAAGGCTTGTGTCATTTGTGGAGATAGAATATCAATGTTGCAAGTCAGTGGTAGAGTCACGTTGCTGTTATCCAAACTGAGGTGAGATGTCTAAACAGGAAATAAGACTCCAAAACCTGCCGTCTGAAGCTCAGCTGTGATGTGGTTATCTGGTAGTTCCTGGAAATGGTTCCCGGGTATATTTTCCCCCCAGAGTTTGACTTATAAGACATTCATTCCTACCACAAATGTGTTGATTAAATGAGTGATCCACACCTTTAAAAACACAGTGAGTTTGTTTTTATGACAGTGAAATAAAACGGACACTAGGAGGTGTTAAAACACATAAAATCGTACTCAGTGTGCCTTTATGCGCTAAAAGTGAAGTTTGTTGTTGAAACTAAACATGGTGTTTTATTATAACAAACTATGACTCAATGTGTGTTGTCCATGGCTCATGGTTGTTCTTGATTCCACTTTAGTCAAATGTACAAAGTTGGTTTGAAATCTGTAATTGACCATTTAGTTTGCAGTCTGATGAAAGAGAGGGATTACCAGAACAGCTCTGTAATCTGTTTGTGCCACGGCTTGCCGTTGAGGGAGGTATATCCTGCAGAGCTCTTTGTGTCTCTTTAATAATTACTAGCCTTAGAAAGAGGAGAGTGCAGCGTAGAAAGCATGATGATGTGCATTAGAGACAACCATCTGTCTTCATCTGACACTCTCTTTACACACCATGTCTGCTTTTCTCTGCTCCAGGCTCCATTTGTAAGAAACTCCTTTCCTCCCTGCTTTATGCGTGTCTCAGGAAGGCCTCCTGGCCTTTGCAAGCAGCTTCAGGAGTGCTGACATTCCTCTCTTCGGAATGCATGAACTGTCCTTTGGGAAGTAAATCTCTTTCCACGATGGCTCAGAGCGCCTCATGATAACTCTGTACAGCCGAGCACTTAATTGTTGCCGGCAAGGAAGCCTGTGTTGGGTTTGTACCCACATACACAGTCACACTTCACCCCCCACGCTGCCGGAAATGCCAACAAAGCACTATCAGGCTGTTGCCAGGGCAACATGATCAGGTCAAAGCAGTTGAGCGGTCTCTGCTGTTCCAGGCCGAGACCCCCCCCCCCCCCCCCTTCTATCGCCACTCTCTCTGTCCATTCACCTCATCCTCTCCTCTCCATCATGTGTTTCCCCTGGCTGATCACATTTTAAGCCACTTCTTCATCCATGCTTCGTCACAGTCACATTTTCGCCTGAGGATTTACAGAATAGACTGAAAAAATGTGCTATTTGACCAGTTTGTCTAATTAAAAGCTGCATAGAAACATAATACAGCTGCTCTCATTTGTTGTCTGTCAGTTTTCATAGAAAGAAAACCTTGCTGGCAGAAATAAGGATGATTTATCTCCTTTTCCTGGCACAATCACATTTATGACTGGTATTGTGTGTTAAAGAGTAATTGACTGTGAATTAGAACATAGAAGAAGCATAAAAAAAGTTTAATTCTGTTCATTACTGATAAAATGCAGCAGACATTTGTTGCTGGAAGTAGGTTGAAAAGCTAACAATGTTCACCGTGGCGCCTGAGCTGTAATGTTTGTCTATGCTGCTGAGAGGTGTTTACACCTTTAAGTCTGCTTAAAGCTAAAAGAAATGTGTTCTGGTTTTGTCACAGAACCAAAATTATACTCGAACAACATCCAAACAAGCCAAACATAGAATGATTTGCATAATTGTAAAATCATCACACAAAGTTCAGAGGAAAAAAGAAAGCAGTGAATTTTCTTTATTTTTAACCAGAGGCAGGAAAATATGGTCCCCGGGGGCTGCTATCCAGCATGTTTTAGTTGTTTCCCTGTTCCAGCACACTCACCAAGCTCTGCAGAAGCCTGTTAAGTAGCCTGGCCTGCCAGGCTCGTCCTCTGTTTACACAGAGAACTAGTCTGGTTACTCACAGGCAGAGAGGCACTTGAGGGGCGGGACTAGCCAGCTCAAAAATATCCAATCAGAAAAAAGGCGGAAATGCCAACTGTACCGCGCGGTGCTGTCGATTTTTAGCTGTAGTCGAAAATGTCGTCTGTGACGGCGCAGACATCTTTCTTTTATGGATGGACAATATATGGGCATCAATATCGGTATCGGCCGATTTTTTAAATATCGGTGTCGGTCCAACAAATAAAACCGGGCCGATATTAACAACAGAATTTTTTCCCATCTTGTCTCCATTTGTTTGCCTGTTTCAGAGGGTGAGGGGAGTGATGTGTAATTGTTTAGCCATGTGACAGTGAATGTATTCATCTCAGAACCGTCAATGTGTGTGGTGTGTGTACATAACTTAAATTCAGCTTTAATCATTTACATTCTGTACAAAATCTACTGATTTTAGAAGCATTAATGTCAATATATCGGTATCGGCAAATATCGGTTATCGACCATAACAGTGATCTTAATATCAGTATCAGCCCAAAATTTTCATATCGGTACATCACTACTTTCTTTAGAAGAAAGGTTTTTAGCACTTCTTCTTGTTGAGGTTTTAAAGACATGTCCAAGTCATTTAGACAGAGGAAAGAGCCACAGCAAACTCTGCTTCAGATGCCATGTTTTTGAGAAACTCAGCGTTGTGGTGTGTGTGTGACATATGCTGCACGTCTGTTGTAGCAGGGAAAACACAACGTGCTGGAAATCAGCCATCGAGGTCCAGAGTTGCCCACCCCACTTTAGATCATCACACCTTTATGGTCCGGTAGCAGAGTGACCTTGAGCAAAGCGAAGAACAGTTCTGTTCTGAGGACTTGCTTGTTTAGTCTCTCTTCATGTGATGTTTCAAGCAGCAGGCGGACGGCTGTGCCATGTATCACTAGGTAGAGGTCTCGGGGTGTACCAGCCTATGACAGTGTGTTCACCTTCAGGAGACACCACCTAAAACAGGAGCTGGAGGGAGCAAAGCCTTCCGATTCATCGATCTGTAGGCTTTTATGAAGAAGGGTTTTTGCAGCAGCTGCTCTTTGTTACATCTAGTGTGAAAACGTTCCCTAAAGAATGACCGCATTCATCTAAAACGGTTGCTGCTGACGACTTTTTAAAGGTCATGTAAGTCCGTACAGCTCAACTACTGGTTTTAGTTCAGCTATCACTTAAATTAGAGAGATGCTGTGTTTTAAGGTCAAGCAAAGAAACGCGTTAAATAATCATGATTTTGTCTTGTTTCTTATTAGCCTGATAATCACCAATCAATTCCTATCAGGTGTGTTGATGCAGAGATGGTGGTATACACACATAATCACACTAAAGACTCATATTGAAGCTCTGTTCAATGTCTGTTTAGGTCCTGATGCAGAGGACCAGGTGTGATGAAACAAAGGAAACTTCTAAGGTCTAAAGGTCTCTCTGCTCCAACACGCCTGATTCAAATCTGTGGTCATGAACAGGCTTCTGCAGAGACTGGTGGCAAAGGTGATTCATCTGTTGAGTCAGGTGTGTCGTAGCAGACAACTAAATGGCCCTGGAGGACCGAGCTGGAGACAACAGGGGTTTTTACTAACTACTCTTAAATTTGGCTGATTGGGACTTCTCTGTAACAATTAGGGTTATCACGGTGTGAAAATGTAACTTCACGGTTATTGTGACCAAAATTATCACGGTTTTCGGTATTATCGCGGTATTTTTTTAAACGTGTTACATTTTCAGACAACTAAATAAACCCTGAATATCAGGAAAATATTGTCCTCAGTTTGTGTCTAAATTTAGCCTAAAATGTGTTATTTTGTAATTATGTTGTTTATTTGTTTACATTTTCCCCTTTAGTCTTTAAAATACCAATATTTGCCCATAACTTCTTGTTTTGTCTGTTTGATGTCATCATTTTAAAAATATTAGATCAGATGATACTTAGTACTCAAGTAGCCTTCTAATCAGATACTTTTTTACTCTTACTTGAGTAATAAACCCGATATCAGGAAAATATTGTCCTCGGTTTGTGTCCTTCCATCTTTTTAAAAACTCCGGCCAAAGTGAAGATCTGCGTTTTCTCCGTTTTGGGTGTCTGCGTGTGGACAGACAAAACCGGAGTTTTAAGGTTCGCAACGTCACTTTCCGCGACAAAAAAAAAAAATGCTGACATCACGTGTGCGACCTGTGTTTACACTAGCTGACAGCATGGATGCCCTCAGAGCTGCGCTCGCTTTATCCATTGTCCAAGCGCTTTTTGCTTGTTTGTTTTTGCAAGCGGAATTACTGCTCCTTGCGGAAGACCACAGACGAAGGACGAGGTTAAGAACGGGGGAAGTACTGCCGCCTACAGGTCTGGCATGTCCTTAACAACGTATTTATCCGGGTACGTGTGGACAGAGTTTGTTTTTAAAACAAGGTGGTATGGATGCAAGTTTTTGGAGGAGCGGATATTCGTTTTTTTTAAAAAACCCGGCTACGTGTGGACTAGGCCTAAATGTAGCACAGCTGCCGTGCACGTGCTCATTTATTGGGGTCACTATGAGGTCTTTATGTGGAAAACAAGTATTTGTTTCTGCAGCTTCTTCTGCTTTTCAACGTAGCTTTCATAATGTGTAACATTCATAATTGATTGTGTGTTATTGTGTTTATTCTGTTACTTTATTCAGCAGACACTTTCACCCAAAGCTAGGGTTAGGGCTAGATACCGATGCAGTGAATGAACCTAGCATACATATTTTTGTATTGTAGGAGGAAACCTGAGCAACCAGAGAAAAAGCCATGTATGCTTGCCAATGCCGAGCTGCAGTCAGGATTCACACCAGCAACCTTTTTGCTGCAAAGTACTGCCAAGTAGCCACTTTTACTATGACCACTATGCAGAAGGCAAAAGGACACACACACATTGACTGGCATCACTGCATCCACAGTAGGTAATCTACAACCTGATAATCATATCTGTTAGTTATTTATAGTATTATTAATATTAATACTATTATTAATACTTTGTCTGATTTTAGAAAGTTAAAAAAAACTGAAAATAAGGGATTCACTTGTTTGGTTTCCATCTGGAACTAAACCTGCAGGTTATAATGTTACAACAAAGCTGACCTTTGACCTTCCTGCAGAGAACAGCTGTGCTTCTTAGCTGCAGCCTCTCATATCTTTTGCTGTTTCTTTGTCTTTATTTTCAAACACCTTAGAGACAATGCAAACTGGTATTTTTGGATCTTTACTTGATAAAACTACACATGAAATAAAGCTTACTAGTTCTTTTCAGTGGCGTGTTCATTAGTCAGAAGATACACATTTGAATTTCTGAGCCGCTGGTCAAGGAATCAGTGTTTTCTTAGATACTATGTACATTTGAATGAAATGATCTTTTCTTAGAGGAATAAAGCCATCAGGATGATAAATTGTTCTTATGTCTTTTATGATAGTGTTCAGCCCCTTGGGCTTCTGAAAAGTGTGGAAGGTGCTACTAGGGGTGTGCAATCTTAGATACTATTTTCTAGTTACAAAATACCTTTACTCCACTACATTATTCATGTAAGACTGAACAAATACGCAGGTTTGCATGAAATCTACAGGATAAACATAAATAAACACTGTCAGATCACTGTCTGTTGGCCTCAGCAGAACGCGATCTCCAACATTTGCTGGAGCGGTTCGCAGCCGAGTGTGAACCTGCTGGGATGAGAATCAGCTCCTCTAAATCTGAGACCATGGTCTTGAATCGGAAAAGGGTAGAATGCCTTCTCCAGGTCAGGGCTGAGGTCCTGCACCAGGTGGAGGAGTTTAAGTATCTCGGGGTCATGAGTGAGGGAAAGCTGTAGCGTGACATCGATAGATTCGATTCGATTGTCGGCTGGTTTGGAGTAGGGATGGGTACCGAATTCGGTACTTTTTAAGGCACCGACTAAATTCCACGGTACCGACTAAGTACCGATTCTCGTCATATGAAACGTGCCTCTGTACCTGTGCCACGTGCCGGAGTAAGAGCGTAATGTCATCAGTCCCTTTGGGCGTGCTGTAAACAAAGCAGCATGGCAGAGAGGAAGCGTTCTGAAGTTCCACCTCACTAAATGGGATGTGTAACTGGGTGATGATGATGAAACCAGCAACATTGATCTAATTGAGGCATCATCATCATAATCTGCTCCGGCAGGTAAATAAAATGTTTAAGATAACGTTAACTTGATATGTTGGCTTCCATTCAGCTAATGGTGCGTTCAATTTCTCCTCTCAATGCCGAAATTAGGACTAGAAGAAAGCGAACGCGCTCGAAAGTCTGGCTTCACTAAATGCGTTGGGCTGCTGGGCGATGATGAAACCAGCGACAACGTTCTGAGTATGAGGCATCTTAATCTGCTCCAGCAGCAAAAGAAACTGTTTAAGATAACGTTAGCTTACTAGCTTACTTTTTGTTTACATAGCTAATGGTGCGTTCACTTTCTCCTTAGAAATTCCAACTTCCGAGTAGGAAAACTAAACAGATTGAAAATGAACAGCAAAAGGAATAAAGATACACGGTAATTGTAGTTCACAGCAAAGATGTTTGCTTCAGTGTAATTTGCAGTTTATAAAACTACAAAGACCCACCATCACACTTGGAGCTGGGTTTAGTTTGTGGAACACCGCAATATTAACGTACAAACAGCTGTATGGTATTGAAATGTGCTTTAGTTTCATTTGTAGTTTATAACACATGGTCTCCTCATCAGAGTTATTCCAGAAGGCATAGAAGAGGATTAGGAGTGCATGGAGCTGGGTTTGTTTTTGCATCATTTAGAAACCGTTGTGGTTAAAGCTTTTCATGCTGAACAATTTGCCACTACAGTGATAAAATACAAACAGTTGTATGTTATTTATCAGGATTTTTATCAAATGTGGTTATATATTGGGAAAGTAATATACATTTATATTTAATTTGAACTCATTCACTGCCATTGATGACTAAAGTCGTCATTTTAAATCCAAGTGTTCACTGCCAATGACGACTAAAGTCTTACTCATTTTTTGTTACTGTGTGGGCATCGGAACGAGCCCCCGCACCATGAGAACAAACATCTCAGCTCTAAAGCCAATCTTCATTTGCATACGTCACACGTCACGTGATCAGAAAGCAGAAAATCCATGTGTTAGATTGTTTTGGGCCGCTGCTGTAAAAAAAGCGAGGCGCGAACCGGAAAAGCTTTTGCCGATCACAATTCAACAACGAATTATGAAAGAACGGATTCTTCCTGATATGAGAGGTGAGTCTCCGCTTTGTTTTGGTTGTTTTGGTGTCGACATCACCCTAGCAAGCAACGTTCTGTGACGCTTAAAAAACAGGAAAAACGCTGGCAGCAAAGGGCTTTACTGATCAGGAAATGGCTGGCACTGAATGAGTTAAAAGTGATTTAAATAATTATTAAATACTCAAAAGTAGGGATGTAAGAAAATATCTATATGGCAATATATCATGATATTTTTCTAGCAATATTATATCGATATTCAAAAGCCGTGTATCGGAAATATCGATATGGCAATATAGCGTGATATTTTTTCCTGCGATTATTACATCGATATTCAAATACTGTGTATCTAATTCTTGAAAGAATTTACATGCAAACTTTTGTGTATTTTCTTTTCATTTTGTGCAATTCAAACGCCACCCGCTAGTTGGCAGCAGTGTGCAACAGGTTTTGTTTCCACCATTGAAATGTAAATCCCTCCATCATGGTTCAGGTACCTTGTGTTAAACATGTTACATATCAGTTTGGACTGTTTATTGAACATTCTTACAATAAATTCAGTAAAAAAAATTGCTTGTAACGTCTGAATGAATGTATCGCAATATATCGTGATATATCGTATCGTCTCCCCTGTAGCGTGATATGTATCGTATCGCCTGAATTTCAAAAATACACGTCCCTGCTCAAAAGTATCGAAAATTGGTACCGCTAAGTACCGTTATCGATTTGTATGTACCTGTGTCGGTACCAGATCGGCTTGGGGTCCTGTGCTTGCCGATGACGTCACACAACAGCAAGTCCACACTGTTTTTACACATATGTTTTGGAAAGAGTTTAGCAGTTTTGTTATACGAAAGAGTTTAGCAGTTTTGTTATACATTCTTGTGTCTTACGGCCCACATTTTTTCTTTATAACTGTAATTTGGCAATAAAACACCATTTCGTTTTTTTGTAAAGAATGTTAAACTACCTAAAACCAACATCAGACTGTTAAAAAGCATAACAGGTCTTAAATGTGACATTTTTTTAATGAATTTACATAAATAGCAGCCATGTCCGTTTCTATACTTTTGGGATTCCTCTGTATATTTTGAAAGTTCTTATGTAAATTAATCCATGGTATTCATTAAAATGATTGCTTGCTATTTGTTTACATTTTTTTGCCCCATTTCATCAATTGTGGCAATACAACATATTTTCTCCGAAAGTGTTTGTTTTTGGACTACTGGACTACAACTGCAAATTTGTTCGGACCAGTCAAAATCTTCGGTGTGAACATGCTAACCTTACTCCTACGAACGTGGTATCGTAACATTAGAAAGTCCTGCCTTCATCCAATCCTGTAGTGACGTCATTGGCGGGCGCAGGTCCCCGAGCCGATCGGCACCGACACCGGGAATTGGTACCATGTAGATTCCAATGTCAAAGGTACCTATCCCTAGTTAGGAGGAACGACAACCAGCTTCTTCTCTTCATCTAACTCGAGATGGAGACGTGTAAGGTGCTGTCACATGTTAGTAGTGTTGCTGTTGTATTTTACTTTCTTTTAATCCTCCTGACGAGTGAATCTCACGCTCAGTGGCTGAAGCTAGTTTGTTTTGTTTTTCCCGCTTGTCTGTCCCCCTAAAGTGTCTGAGCGGAACGCGTAACTTTTACGTTCCTACCACGCTCCGCGGTAGTTTTCGGCATTTTAAAAAATCGATTATGAATGTTTATGTGTATATTTTGAGTCGGCACACGTCGATTAAATGGCGAATTGGCACACCCCTAGTTGCTATACAAATAAAATTGGTGTCATTTGGTTAAACAGTCAAGAATCTTATAAAATTTACAGAATTAAAGACAAGAAGCAGTCTCATCTTTGTGGGATTAAAGATAACATTCTCCCTTTAAACCAGAGGATTATTTGAGGGCTAAATCTGTGCCTGCCCTCTTTATCGCCCACAGATATGATGCTAATTTACATTTTCAAACAAATATCAGGTGTGTTTCTACCTTAACTGACAGACAGCTAATACAAGTATTGATTCTCAGATGACTGGATGTTCATGCTGATTGATCCCACCACTCACTGTTTGTACTTAAAACAAGTTTCTGTTAATAACCAAGGAGATGAGAGAAGGCTTGTCGTAGTCATTACCGTTGGACATTCAGCTCTGCCTGAAGGGAGTAACAACCTGCTTCTGTTGTAGCTGCGCTTTAAAGATGACTCCGGGTAATGAATGGCATGACAACTCACCTCCTAATACCATCTGGTGCCTCTGGAGGAGCGATTGTGTTTGTAGATGAAGTGAGGAGGGCTGCTTTGTGGCGCTGTGTGATGTGGGTGAGAATATTAAACCAGGCTGTCAAAGGAGTCGGGCTGTGAGCTGAGAAAGCTTTAGTCATTGTTCAAAAATGTATTTCACAGAAACGAGTGATGTTCCAAATAATGGCGAGACTGATTTATCAATTGCTTTTTTTAAATGAAAAAGCTTTGAGCTCTTGATGTTTTATTCTCTGCTGATTTAATTTGACAGAGTGAGAAATGACTTTTCCTTTGACAATAAAAACGTTCTGGAGTTTTATGTTTTAAGGGTTATTCAAAAAACAGTTCTAGAGTGTTTTATGGTCCAATAAAGATGATTCATGTTCTTTAAAATAAGATTTCAAGCCGTGTATTCAATACAG
Organism: Nothobranchius furzeri; assembly: GCF_043380555.1. NCBI lineage: Eukaryota > Metazoa > Chordata > Actinopteri > Cyprinodontiformes > Nothobranchiidae > Nothobranchius > Nothobranchius furzeri. The sequence continues at coordinate 32,236,861 of NC_091757.1, read as the reverse complement.
ATTTGCCTGTTAATAGTTGTATTAGTCAGACAGCTAAAGCTGGGCTACAGTTTGAGTGTTGGTGACTGAACAGATGCTAAAACCAACTCTGTCCTCTGGGCTAAGCTCTGAGCTGCTTCAGGCGCTGCTGTCCTTTGAGAGGCAAGATGTTGCTTGTCACCAGCTCCATCTTACTTCCAGCTCTAGAAAAAAAAGGACGGGATTTGAACCATAAGGGGTAAAAAACTATCCAGTCCCAAGCAGAACCAGCAGACATCAGTGCTTTTAACAGGATTAGATTCTGTGCATGTGAACCGGCGTAGGAGGGAGCATCGTGTTTACCATGTTCTGCTCAATCAGCCGGTGCAGCTTGACCTTGATTTAACCTCTGCTGTGTGATTGAATATGTGCTAATGTTCCGTTCTGGAGACACAGTAACGGAACAAACAGGCTGAAATAGGATGAATAGAAATGAGGGTTTAATGCACTCGATAAGTGAAAAACTCCTGTTTGGAGTGAGGATGCAGAACATCAGGATGTGCTTTCACTGTGAGAGTGTTCAAACACCTGACGCCTCGTTCTGATTCACTCTGTGTGCTCACCCGCTGCTGTGGTACAATCTTAGGCTAAGGCTGCAGCTACAGAATATTTTAGTAATCAGGAACTTTATCAAATAATCTACTGAATAACAATCAGATCAAGGAACTCTTTGCCAGTTGTTGCAAAACTTTTATTCTGGATGTTGTGTTCTATAATGATGGCTGCACCCTCTTCACTCTGACATCAGTATTGCATACAAAAACAAGTATATTTTATTCACAAAGATTTTTCAGTCTCTAAATCCTGCGTGCTTGTTTTGCGGAGTGGTGTCTGAGAGTGTTAGAGTCCGTTACAAGCTTTTCTGTTTGTTTTTGTGCAAAAGCAGGTTTTTCCAGGTTTGTACTGGACCTGCCAGTCTTTAACGTCCCAGTGATTTTATCTTTTCTTGTGGAAATGTTTATGTTCCTCATTCCTTTTGTAAGAGCATTTAAACATTCTTGCTTATGATACATGGTGATTGCTTCATGTGAAGAGAAAACGCTGCATAAAGATGCCTTTTGATTGCCGTAAAGAGCTTTGAGACAATGTGTCATGTTTTACTGGTAATCTTGGGACATGTCCATTAAAATGAATGAAATGATGCCCAGTTGTGGAAAAATATTGGTGGCTTCGAAGTATAAACCACACAAAATTAAAATGCAGGGGAGCGGGTCCAAGGCCCAATTCCAATACTCGCACTTCCACGCTTGCACCCTTCATTTGCGCAATCCCGGCCAGGGGTGTGAGTGCATAGGGTGCATCGATGCAGATTTGGGTGAAGGTACCCACAATCCTTTGCTGCGGGAGAAGAGGCTCAAGTGCCTTTTCTTAAAATATGTATTTTCAAATGGTTGATGCTGTCAATGTTTCAGACAAAGCAGCAATGAATATAATTTTTTTCAAACAATTGTTTGGTTTGTTTGAAAGTTGTTAATAAAGTTTTTTTTTTTAAATGTAGCACAGTGAGCAGCATCCAGGCATGCATTGCGGTCGATGATGCAATGCTCCATGTCCCAATTTTGCAACTATTTGCACACTTGTGTACCATACACTTGTGTACCACACACTTGTGTACCACACACTTGTGTACCATACACTTGTGTACCACACACTTGAGTACCACACACTTGTGTACCACACACATGAAGCCTTACAGCGCACTTCCTCCAAGGGCATTTCACAGAAGACCGTAGAGTGCAGTGTGAGTATTGTGATTGGGCCTAAGTCTCTGGGCAACGCCATATTAGATGTTATGTTTCTTTCTACGGGAGCCCGTGAGGACAAAATGCATGTACTGATTTGTAACAAATGGTTACAAAACTTTCATCATTCATGAACGTTGTTTTACACATTTGCCTCTTCGCTCAGTAGCGGTTTTAGGCACGGGCAGACAGGGCAGTTGCCCGGGGCGGCATTTTTTCATGACACAAAAGGGGCGCACAAGCGCGGAGTAAAAAAAAAAAAAAAGGAAATCTGCGCCGCACCGAGGTTTTCTATTCTATCTGTCATATGACAGTGTCTGGATTGGAAACAGCAAGTTGGCGCCCCCTGCAGCTGCAGGCGCTCCTGCTGACTGAGAACGTTCACGTGCACCGTGTGTCTATGAAGAACAGGAAGGGGAGGGGTGCGGCGGGGGAATTCACCTCTGCGTCTTTCCCAAATGAAATGAGCGTGCAGGGGCTGAATCAACTGTATTAACATGGCTAAAGTCAATCACATCTTAACGTTCTTCCATATTTCATTCATAATATCATAAACACAGGCCTATCATTCTTTCAGGTGTTTCTGAATTGTGTGAAATGACCGAATAAAAAAAGGAAAAACAAAACGATTTTGTGGTCACCCCCCCATCAAGGTCAAATAGTTTAGTCCTGACTAAAGGAAACTTACTGAGTCAAGAGCCAAACAGAAGAGATGAACATAAAAAGGCTAAAACCACCAGGTGCCCCATTCAGGGGGGAAAAAAGAAAAAAGAGGAGAAAGATAAAGGTATGTAGCTCTCATGATGAATGTTTTCAATTTTTTGAACCAGTTAACTGGGATTTTAACGGTTAAATGCGGTCAACTAATTGCTAACAGAGCTAATAGGGCTGAAATATTGAAACGAATATTCAAATGGTTCGAAAAAAGTCCTTGAATCATTTTTTACTGATTCAAACTAGGATTTGTTAAATGCTCGCTGCAGCCTGTGGCCTGCCTGAACAACAACAAACATGTTGATCATGTTCACATAATAATAAATAAAACAACTCTACAAGCAGAAGAAAACACCCCAGTCACCACTAACTATCCTGGTTATTTATTGCAGATGGCTGCACTGATTTTTTTTTTACATGATTTGTTCTGTAAAAGTTGGCATTTTTGTTAGTCTACAGTTTTTTATGTCAGTTTAAATTACAATTTCAGAGGCAATTCTAAAATATTATGGATCATGATAAAGATCTATTGGAGATCTACCCCAACTTTTGGACTGCTCTGCCAGTCACTGTGGCTCAAGCTGAGAGGAGCTTTTCAAAACTTGATCAAGTCATACCTGAGGTCACCTGTGTTTCAGGGGCGGCTCACTCACCTGGCTCTGATTAGTATCAATCACTCAGTAGGGGAGCAGATTTCATGTGATGACATTATTTATGACGTTGCATCAAGATTAGGTTTTAATTTTAGTTTGTGTTTTCTATTCTAAGTGCAATGCTGTAGTGATTATCTTTAGTTTGTTATGTGTGAAATATTTTTGCTATTTAGAATATTTATTATCTATTATGTTCATATATTCTTAATATTTAGTTATTGTTTGTTTTTGTATATTTGATTCTATATATACTGATACAGTATATAATGTTTAGTGCTTTACATTCTGACAACTTCATAGTAATTAATGTAAATATGTGCAACTTAGAAAAATGAATGTTCAATAGTCGTTCTAATAAAACATGCCGGTTTGTAGAAAACATGCGTGTGTTCATGCAGGTGGGGTGGTGTGGTGGTGGTGGGGGGGTGGTTGGGGGGGGGGGGCGCTCAAAGGGGGCCTCGCCCGGGGAGTAATTCGATGTAGAACCGCCACTGTCTTCGCTCATTGCCAGTGATGAAAGTGAGTCTGATGTGCTTGTCATATTGCTCCAAGGGATTTTTTACCCTAATGGCCATCCTTTGGAAAGGTCTTGCTCAAACACAACAATACTGCTTGCTTGAAATAATTTATGTATGTACTTCCACCTATAATCAGGGAAAATATGCATTGTCACTTTAATGTCAAACTGTGGTAATCATAACCATTTAGATCCCTGCAAGGCTGTTGCTGTCTCACAGGACATGTTGGTTGGAGGATTATTGGTATTTTTGGTTGTTTTGGTTGTTTGTTTTTTTTTGTTTTTTTGTTTTTTTTGCCCACTACCATAGCCGTCTCCAACAAAAACCTTTTCATCTGCTTGTTTCAGAATAATCAGCAGGTGTACTGTAAGGAGATGTGGCGGGAATAAAAAAACGGTGTTTGAGCTTGTAGGAACTCTTAATGGTTTTTCAATTCCAATAAACAAAGTCTAGTTCAGTCTTCAGTCGATGCCTGAAAGCAATGATTAGTTAAAGGGGAAAATTGCTTGGTGATAGCACAAATGTAAAGCAACTGTATTTTCTCCAGCGTGCATTAAAGCAGCACTTCATATCATAAGCTCATTATATCTCAGCCATAAAGTGATTATAGGCTCCAGTAAAGCATTGTTCTGCTGTTGACAGGATTAAAGATGACTTTAAAGCATCGCCGCTCTCTGCTGTGCTGTTTGCTTGCTTTGGGAGCCTGAAGTGAAAAGGGCTGTGCTCTTGAGTGTGTGCCAGCTGCAGCACACCCACCATCCTTTCTTTAACACATTTATCTGCTGTCAGTCTGACTCTCCTTTCAGATTAGTCTGCTTTGTTCTTGTCTGAAGGCAGAACAGCCAGTAGGTTTACATTGATATGAGAAGAACAATCATCTCAAGGTTCTTTAGAAAATCCTTGAAATGCTAAAGACAGTAAATCTAACATGAGTACACCATCGATTTGTCTGTCTGCATAATTCTGATTCAAATAAAAACAGGACCGCAAACACTTGAGTCATGTAAAATCCATTAACAGACACAATGATTTAGTTAAATTTATTCATGACGGATCATCACTATATTCTGTGGATGGTTAGCTCTGATTTATACGTATAATCAATCTTTCTCTGCTTGTAGAAGAAGACGGGAGTCATGAAGACACAGGAGAAGAAGGAGCGCTGGAAGGAGAAGAAGGTGGTGAAGCGGCCAAAGAAGGAAGATGAAGATGTGGAAGAGGAGAACGTTCAGCTGGTGTTGGATCCGCTGGAGAACGGCTTCCTTCATCACGCTCAGCGAGAGCAGGAGAGGATGAATGAGAGGCTGCTGAAGAAGACATACTCCAAGAAGAACAAGATGGTGAGTGATCAGCAGTATCTGATGGGAGAGAAGTTCAATAAGAATGTTGCTTTTGTGAGGGTCATAAATATTCAGGAGTGTTTGTCCCTTTTTTTCTTAGAGAAAAGCGATTAAAGGTGTGGAACACAAAAAAAACTTTTTTTAAATGACTACCGTAAATCCTCTAATATTAGCCTGAATTTAATTAACTGCCGGGTATCATATTTTGGCCGGTGTCGGAGTCGGCGGAGGTGAATAATGGCCGGTTTTTTATTGTGGCCGGGTGGAATGTGGTAACAAGCAAGTACGGTACGGGGGGCGGTTGTGTCATCCGTCTCACTTTTGATTTGCCAGTGATAGGCTGCGAGGGTAACTTTAACCATGCAGAGACGAAGAGGAGGCGAAAATTTGATATCAAGTTCAAAGAGAACGTGCTGATTATGCTGCAGAACACTCTGGGGAGCAGTAGCAGGGGTTGTATGAACTAGTCACTAGTCGACTTCACCGCTCTATAGTGACTTTTTATGCCTGTCATTGACTAGTCGCTGTCACGTGATAATGACCGGCAAGTTGCAGTCCACAGAAAAGACAGCAGCCTGCTGTCAGCAGGTGACGAGCTCCTGCGCCTCGGGAGGCAACGCGCTGTGCCAGAGCGTCGGTACTGACACCCGCCGTAAAACGGACATTTAACCAAATTGTGACCTTTACCCTCTTGCAATTTAACCTTCCCCTCACCCCCCTCCTAACCTTAACCAGCTTGCGCATGCAAAGCTCTGATTGTTGATGCGCTCCAGACATCTGCGTCCCGAGCACGGCCACAGTAACATTATCAAATCAGGTGTCGCCACCTCAAAAACTAATTTAACACGCGATCGTTCATGTCGGTTCATTTCCTTTAATGTTTTCTGTCTTTTCTTCTTTTATTTGTGCCTGATGCGTTTCGCTGCTGCGGATCAGGGCGCATCACCTGTTTTGTCCTCGGTGACGCAGCTCACTGATGTGGCCGGCGAGCACTCCGCTGTTTTTGTGGTCGGTAGATCTTTAAGAACTGCAGTTCAAAGGTAACTCATAAGGTGAATATATATGAACCCAGGTAGCAGTTTTTCTTTAGGATTGAGAGGAGATGCAGGAAGATAATAAACAGGCAGGACAGAAAAATAATCAAATAAAAAACAAGTTAGTTTTTGAACCTGGTGGTTGCAACAAACAGACACCATTGAAGGTAAACAGAAGTGAGGAACAGGAAATGAAATATTTTTTTTAATGTTTAGAGCAGCAGGAACTCCGAGAGGCTGCAGGCGCATCAGTGAGTTTGCGGCCGCTGCGCGGGGGGGGCTGAAGCAGAAACTACCGTTGTTAAAAGAAATGTGTTTAACTTTGAAAATATGGGCGCAATTTTAACTGTCAAAAACTCCAGCGAACCATTAGTTCATTTTGCTCAAATAGAAATTGAGGCCTGCCTCTAATTCTGTTCCTCCTTCCAATAAAGGCCTGGAGCTTGATGAGTTTGAGTCAAATACAGGCCCAGGCCTGTATTAGAGGATTTACGGTATTTTTGGTTATAATCGGTCACTGTGAGTTTTTCATGCAGGCTGAACATGAAAATAATTTCCTACACCTATCTCCTGCATCACCTTCTGATAGTAAACGACGGTGAAACTCTAGGATTAGAAACAAACGGCAGCTACGGTAAACTGTCACTTAACATTCATGCACTCATCCATCTTGGGTCGCGACAAGGAAGGCTGTTGTTGGTTTAGTGACCAGGAAACAGCAGAGAAAGTCTCAGCTATCAGAAGCTAATTGTTAACATTAGCAACTCCACCACACAGCAGATCTTCTCCAGGCTTGTGCTATTTGTGGAGATAAAACATCAACAAAGCAGAGCAAATGGAATCAGTGGTAGAGACGAGTTGCTGTTAGCCAATCAGAGGAGATACTGTATGGTCAAATATCAGAAAATGAGACTCCTGCTGTGTTCTGCCTCCAGCTGACTCCTTGCTGAAACAGCCACTTCTAAACCAAGGTGCTCTTAGCACCACACATGGTAGGAGTATCTGATAAGATTATCTTTGGGGCCATTACAGTACGTGTCCTTAAGATTGTCAGGAGGAGAGAATCGGGTCAAAAATTGACATGCCGTCTGAACCGGGCTGTACCTCAGGTGGGTTCCAGGTAGGGCTGGACGATATAGAAAAAAAGTATATCGATAACATTTTTTATATTGATCGATATCGATAATTATTGAAAAATATTTTCAAAATTGTAGAAAATATTTTGCGTGCACCCCTGACCACCGGGATGAGATAAATCATTAGCGTTTGTAATTGGAGCAAAAATACGTGACATACAAACATGTTCTAAAGGTAACAACATCACCGTCTCTACTGGTGTTGCTGCAGCCATAAATACAAGTAACTCCATTGATGTTAGCAGCTAACAAGAGGTAAACTTACCGAGGCGACTCTGTTCTTCCTCTTAAGATGCTCGTGCATCGCCGATGTGCTCCTGTGAAAGGAGTGTTTTGCTTTGCAGAGTTTGCACTACGTAGCTTTCTTTTGAATTAGTATAATGCACCCAAACTTTTCAGATATGTTGCGACTCAACACAATCTCCGATGATGAAGGCTGAGCTGGATGGCCACCACTGCGCATGCGCATCGGAGCTAAAGTGGTGGCTGAGCACAGAGGCAGGAAGCAAAAGCAGAACGTGCCGCAGTGGGCGAGATTAAAAAAATTGTTTATAAAATAAGGTCTATTTTATTTGTCGGCGTTGTCGTGACGAGTCGAATCATGGTAGCCGTAGACATCTTGCTGCGGCCGCTTCTCGCTCTCTTTTGGTTTGAGAAGGGAGGGCCTGGCGACGTAGCGTGCCGAGTCTGGTTTTGATTGGTTAGGAGTAAGTAGTGAGTCTAGTATGCTGCTACCTGATAGGTTATAATGAAAAAAGGAAACATTTTATCGAAATTTTATTGACCAGTTTTTTATCTATCGCATCACATGTCTATCGATAGTTATATTGAACTATTGAATTATCGTCCAGCCCTAGTTCCAGGGTATTATGGCTCTTTAAATGTTAACATTTATAAAAATCTCCTCTCACATCAGTCACAGAGCTGTTCTGCACATGTGGAACGCCGCTCATAGTGAAGAGCTGGGGGGTTGGAGGTAAAATTAGAAACAAGAAATTGTAAACTACAAACAAATAGAGACATTTGATGATTAATTCATCATATTTTTTATGTCATAGAGTCAGTTAGGCTGTGCTGTTTAAACCATGCTCAGATAGGGCACAACACGATTCCTGTCCATTATTATTTATTGGCAAAGTTGTTTGTTTGCTGTTTAGCACAACTAATAATGTGTTTAAAAGTCTAAACAGAAACAGGTCCACTGGTGTGGTGGTTAGAAACCATGAAAGTATCCAGACAGGACTCCATTCATTTCATTTGACTCTAAAACAAAAGAAGGAAACAGATGAGTGGGGTCAGAAGGCCATGTGGGGGTTTTAGCAGTGATTATGTACAAACTTGTCAAGCATCAACGAGCCTATTTGTTTCTAAAACTGTCTGCTCTTTCTAAACAAACTCCCGCGTTGCCGGTGCTGCCTTCAGGTGCCGTTCTAGCTTTATTTTGCTTCTGCACAAGTGGCTTTCTGCTGGTGTTGATAGAGGACTGCCAACAACCCAAGCACACAGACTCAGAGTCTGCCCCTCTGAGATAGCTCATCTATGTGTTAACAGTTTGTTTAAACGGCGGATGTTTTTATGCCCTCGTCCAAAGCCAAAATCCACTATAGGGGCTGTTGAGGATAAGAGAGGAAACATATTCAGGAAGCCAAACCAAATAATGAGACTATGTAGCCTGGAGGCCTCCTCCTCAGACTGAAATATCTCTCTCAGATAAGATTTCCTGAGGAAGTTAACATAGCTGAAAACGAGTTTGGCTGTGATATTTAATTTGTTGAGAGCCAGTTAGAAGGTACATATGCGTTTAGTTGATGCTCTAATCCAGTGAGCAGCGCTGCAGTCACTGGATCAGATCTACATTCCTGCAGATAGTTACTCATCATATCTAACCTCGCTGAAGTTCGTGGTTTTTATTCACTTTTAAATCTAAACTGATCTACAAATGTTCCTGAGTGTGGAAGGGTTATTAAAGCACAATATTTAATATTTATCAGGGTAGGATGATTTATAATCTTAATTCAACGTAACTGCAGCTAACACCACCTATTGCGTATGACTTACAATAATCTAGTTATCGTGAGGAGATCCCTCCTATTAAAGCTTTAGGAGTATTGTTTCATCTCTTCATTTTCAGATTAACTAACTCACAGCATGCTTAAGGAACAGATTGGACCATACTGTTTTCAAATAAGTGTAGAAAACATCCAGAAGAGCAGCTGGGTGGGCTACATGCCTTGTTTATGTGTAAACAAACCAGCATAATCATCTTTTTGGTTTCTCAGCAGTTTATATACTTTGAAATGGCATCCGTCCAGCTGAATACATATATAAAGTACTGATTACTGTTTGACATAGATTACATTTGTCTCCCTTCTACTTACTTTAGTTATACCAGAGTAAACATTTCATCAGCAGCACCTAAAGCACACCGTTAGTACCTAATTGTAACTAAAAGTGACTGTTCTACCACCTGCTGTTGGAAGCAGCATCTTCCTATAGCACACAGCTGATGAATAACTCTCATGGCACCCTCCTGTTGGACAGCGGATGAATTATAGATAACGTCATGAATTATTCAGCAGCTAATTTGAATCTTTGCATTAAGGAATCTGCTGACTTTAGGCCTTAAGTGTATTTCATGGTGGTTCATCAGGACGTGTTTTGCACATGTTAGTTTGCATGTTGCATGTGTGAAACAATGATAGAAAGTTACAGTTCATTTATTTTCTCTAGAAAGCCTGATCAAATTGATTCTGGCACTAAATGATATCAGTATATGACCTGCACTTGTATAGCGCCTTACTGATAAGGAGGACTCCAAAGCGCTTTACACTGCAGTCTGTCATTTCCCCATTAATTCACACGTCCACACACAGGTGGTGACGAGCTACAGCTGCCCTGGGGCACACTGACAGAAGCCAGCCAGGCTGCTGAGCACAGGACCAACAGCAGCAGGCTAGCAGGGTGAAGTATCATGCCCAAGGACACAATGACTGATGGACAGAGCCTGGGTTCAAACTGGCAACCCACCAGTTATGGGGCGAACCCATAAACCCTGAGCCCATGTCTCCCCTATGTGGTCTAATGAAAATTGAAAAAACACCTAAAGACCACAAGGCTGATCGCCGTTCTTTATGATGAACTCAAACAAAACCAAGTAAAAAGGCAGAGATCAATAATACATAAAACCTACAACACAAGTTACATTTAAAAGAAAACAGTAAAGCCACCTTAAATGAAACAAGTAAAATGAGATCATAGTTAATGTTTCACACTCAGTGGTTCATATGCAGTGTAAGAAAACCGAACGAATCCAGCTAACGTCAAAATGAACTGGCCTTCTCTTAACTGAGTTAAAGGGATATTCCACCCAAAATTTAAATGTGTCTATTGACATAATTCCCAGCATTAGATAAGTGGGGAAAAAACCTATTTTTAACCAGCTCGGCCCTTCTCCTGACCCAGCTGTGCTCCTTTAGCTTAGCATAAATCACAGCAAGTGAATGGATCCAGCTAGCACTGAGAGTTAAAACATTCTTAAAATCACTCAGTAGTGGTCCCAATGGTGACCTAAATAATCGGACTAACTACAAGTGAAAATAATTAGCAACATAAAGGAATCACAGGCGTCGTTTTAGACTTGGGACTACTTTATGACAAAGTACATATGTAAGCCTCCACTGGCAGCCCCCAAAACACCTGCTTCTGTAAACAGAGATGCACTCATTGTTAGTGAACCAGAATAAAATACACACACACGTAATTAGCAATGTGTCTCCCAAGTTTTCCTTTTTGTTGAGGATTTCTGATAAATGTAACCTGGCAGCAGCCAGATCTCTAAGTGAAGCCCCACTCTGTGTCGAGTCTACACATTTCGATCTGGAGTCTCTACAGCAGAAACCGTCTGAAAGGGGGGGGCTATCTGGTAGAATACTTTGAGCTTATTGGAGGACATGCAAGGTAGTGCCCGGCTGGCACTGGTTACCATATTTTGTCTTTAGCCAATTACAGCAACAACTCAAATGACGTATACCATGTACACCTGGAAAACTACAACAACCCGCTCAAGCTTCATTCATTCGCTCACGCAGGAATTACTATGGCTTTGGGTGATTTTTGATGGTTTTGCAAGAATAATATGTGCATAAAGGGTGGGGTGTTCCCTTTTACAAACCTGGTGACCCCCAGGCTTTGCTTGGTCCCCACTCACCCCTCCTCTGCCCTACCTTCTCCGCTGACACGGACGACGCACGACATTGAAATGAACCGCGGGCCTCCCCACTGCTGATACTGAAGAGAAACGGTAGCGGAGCACAGCAAAAACTCTTGATTTTCCCACCACTAACATGTTTCCGGTTAAAAACCCAGGAAGTGAGCCAGCCCCCCCCCCCCCCCCCCCCCCCCCCCCCGCTCGCACGGATGAGGAACGGTAGCGTTGATGGAATGACTTCCATGTTTCATGGCTGCAGGGGGGAAAGCGGGTCATTCAAAGCGATTCATTTAGGATTACCAGAGGAGGAGCAGATACTTGGTGAAGCTTTGCTTTACTTATCAGTCAGTCAGAGTCAGGTCTCCGTTCCTACAGAATGCTGCACACAGGTTCATTTCATTGCTTGGCTCAGTGATTCAATTAATAAATCTAATTTAAAACCGCATCTCTGTCAGCTTAAAAAACTTTCATGCAATATACAAATCGCAAATGCCATGTGTTTGTTTTCTCTTGCTCTCATTGTGTGTGTGTGTGTGTGTGTGTGTGTGTGTGTGTGTGTGTGTGTGTGTGTGTGTGTGTGTGTGTGTGTGTGTGTGTGTGTGTGTGTGTGTGTTGCATGAAAGCTTTTGTCAGTTTGCTAACAACTCACATTGCTAGTTGGATCCATTTACTTACTGTGCTTTATGCTAAGCTAAAGGAGTACAGCCTGGTCAGGAGAATGACTGGGCTGGATAAAAAAATGTCCCACTTATCTAACTCTGGGAAATATGGGTTAGGGTCAACAGACAAATTTTCACTTTTGTTTGGAACATCCCTTTAAGGTAATTCTGATAATGTTGTTAGACAACCGAATATCTCTGCAGTTCAACTGCGACATCCCAGTTTAGCTGAGGGGTGACCAGCCTGGACACTCCCCCTCCCAAAAGTCATGAGAGAGTAGAAGCGGTCCTCTGATAATTCCACCGCCACAATGTAATGGGCTCGACACACGGGAGGCGACATCGCCTCTCCTCCATTCATTTTCAATGAGACATGCGCGACAAAGCGATAATCGCGGGTCTCCCTCCTACCAAGCGAAACGCGAAAAACGTGCGTGTGAAATTTTGCGCTCGTGCACGTGTCGTGCACAGGCGCCTGCGACGCGATCCCAGAAAGTTGAAACATTTTCAAATCTTTTCTTCGCTGTCGCTCAGACGAGGAACAATCAACGGAGGTTTTGTTCACTGACCAATGAGCGGACAGGATGCTCCGTACACCTCCGAGCAAACATGGAGGAGAAGTTGATTATTATTATGTTTTATATAGTAAAATCAGAAGTAAGATTTCACATAACTCTAGCAGCACCTTGTGAAACATCATGTCTACCACTTTATTAACTCTGAACCGCTTAAATAACCTTAATTCCCTCCAACCTGACACAGCCAAACAAAACAACGGAAGTTTCGATTTCGCCATGGAATAGAACGCGTAGACGGCTTTGCCGCTGGCTGCTGCCGCGGATCGCCTCCCGTGTGACAGGTAATAAAAGCCACAGCGACAAATTTTGCTGATCGCGGTTGTTTGTCGCCTCCCGTGTGTCGAGCCCATAACACGTGTAACATCATCAGTGCAGTCAGTACCAAGTAAGCTGTGCTGCAGCAGTGTTGTTGTCCATTCCTTGGGCCATTGTGCTGCTTTTATTACATGTGCTTCACTTCTACCAGCATCTGTTTACTGTTTTTGTTGCTATAGACTATTCGGAAGAATACCGACACCAAATCGAACGCACATCATTCAATATTAAAGTAGGATATTCATTTAAATGAACATGTAGCCTCACTGACCAGGTCAAAGGCTAGGAATTAAAAGTGTGTTCTTCAGTTGATATAGACAACAAGTGAGGGAGCCTACCTAACGGTGACAGATCATCCCAGAGTTTTAGACCTGCAGCAGAAAAAGCTCAATCCCCTCTGAGCTTGCATTGTTTCTGTGAAGCCAGACCTGAAATGGAGACAGAACAAAGTTCAGAGATAAATGGGAGCAGAACCCTTTGGAGGAAAAACAAGAATTTAGAAGGATATCAAACATAAACTGGAAGCCAGTGAAGGAAAACCAGAACATTAGGACTCTTTTGTATTTACCAGGTCAAATGTGATCTGCAGCGTATTGAATCATGATGAGTGATAGAAGAATTACCAAATCTAAAAAGAAACATGATGCAATAATCAAGCCACTGATTTAAAAGTGTGGGTTTTGTTTTGGAGAGTAATTACAATAGCTACCTCAGCTGAAAGAAGCAGAGTTTTACCGTGCTTTTGTTTGTCTGTTAGGTTTTAGTTTCATTTATAGATTTTTGATCATTAAGAGGCCAGGGACAAAAGTCAGTGCACAGCTTTCTGCTGCTCCTGATGGATAATAACTATTTAACGTTTGACTTCATCTCATTAAAATTCAGAAAATGAAATACCATCCAACTTTTCATGTCAACCAGACGGTCAATGTGCTAAAATATACCTGACTGTCATCTGCATACAAATGAAAGGAAATGACATGTTTACAGAATTGAGCCTCTATTATCAGCAGGCATGAAGAAAACAGGAAAACCCTTGATATTGGCTCTTGATAGAGATACGACCTCAACCATCGGACCACCGATCCTGTGATGCTCTGCTACTGCTCTGCCGTGAGACCAGAATCTCATGGAGCCGTTATGCTTTAAAATGATCAATTAGCTCATCATCCAGGTTGTTTTAAACCAAATGAAAACAACACAAATCACAAGAAAGCTGCCTACGTACCACGTGGCGATGTAGGTCATAGCATTACCAAGTTCAGGAAGCAGAAGTGTCGTTTCACTGCAGGAATGGTGGACTTGTGTTGGCTTTACATTGAGCATGAGTGAAGATCTCTTTGGTAACTCCAGTTTCCTTAAAACAGGCTCATTAGGTTAAGTGGTGATTCTCTTTTCTTTGTGTGTTTCTAAACCAATACACTTGTTCAGCGTTGTTGTTATGTTTCATTCTTGCTGTTAGAAGCAGTTTACAACATATTCAGCATCGTGGCTTTGACCTTCAGCGAGCATCAAACGGGAGTTATGAATAAAACATGATGCAGACTGGTTCCAGCAACACACGAAAAAGCCAAGGACAAGCATATACACACACACACACACACACACACACACACACACACACACACACACACACACACACACACACACACACACACGCGCGCACACACACACACACGCACACATTATCGTCCTTCAACACTGTTGCTGTTTTCTCGTCATAGGAAAGCCCATATGGACATTATTATTAGTTAGCACTGCCTATCACTATCAGGACAGCCTGTAGTCACGATCCATCCTTTCCTTTGTGCTCATCTCACTCTAATGCTGCTTCAAAGTTACCTGGCCACCTTCATCTGTAGATGTGTGCATGAGCAGGAAGCTAGCTGAAGACAGATAAGATAAGCTGGAGTGAATCAGAGCATAGTTCAGGCCCAGCCTGAGAGCAGCTAGATGGAATAACACCGGCGTTGCAAATGTCACGGAGCTGCCTTTTAACACAACTTTCATGTTTCTGAGTAGTTTCTTAATCTTTTTAGACAGAAGACTCTCTGACAGATTGGATTGTCTTTCAACGCCTCATTGATCTCAGAGAAAACCCACATTCTGTCTAATTTAGAGAAGAGCTTCTTTCAGCTGTAATTAGTATTGCACTAATACACGTCTGCTCTGTTTATTCTGCTGGATTTGAAGCGTTTTCTCTAACTTGTTACAATCTTCTTTAAAGAGATCAGCACAAAAATGCAAAACACCTCAAGGTAATTATGGGGTCGGAAAGCTTGTAAGTGGAAACTTGATAGAGAAGGTCTTTATTTCTGCCACTCAGGATAACTCTGCAATTTTACAAGGAGTGTTATTAGATGAGTGGATAATGACGCTGCAGAGGTGTCTGTAGGCTCATTGCATGCAGAAACATGTCCCTGGGCTTGTGCTAATGCGTGTTTACGTGGTTGTACACGGGTCTGCGTGTGTGTGCAGTGTCACGCTACACAATAACAGGCATGAGTGGGCGACCGTGACTTGTGACGGACCTTGGTGGATAAATTAGTCGGGTACTTGCAACATGCAGCAGTATCGCATGTCTGTCTTTGCCACATCATGGCACAACGAGATAAACAGTCGCAGGTTTAAACTGAAGTAAAAAGATTTATATTTTATTCAATATTGAATTCTTTTCAAAAACAGTAGAAAAACATTCCCGCCAATCAAAATTCCCCAGAGATCTCGGCTTTGTTACCTCTTAATTAAAGATGCTAAAAGGAATATTATTGAAGTTTTGAGGAGTTTGCTGTTTATTTATTTCAATCCCTTAGTCCCCAGCAGTTTATAGTAAATATGTATTTATGGGATGTTTAAAAAAACAACGTAAACCCAAGAAAAGCTCCATTTTTGGTTCTTTTTTTAAACACAGGAAAGGTTTTTCTTTACCTTGCTGACATTTTTGTTTGCGGCTGCAAACTTCCTCAAAGCTGACGCTGATGGTGGCGTCACTTCCTACTCCATTTATCCACGGGCAGCAGAGGACGTGGTCGCCCTCTGCTGCCCGCTCTCTCCTCTCCGATGACGCAGTCCCATGGGCAGTGTGTAGACCCCATCGTCTCTGTTCATGGTCCCACATGCTTGCGGATAAACGGAGTAGGAAGTGACGCCACCATCAGCGTCAGCTCTGAGGATGTTTGCAGACGCAAACAAAACTGTCAGCAAGGTAAAGAAAAACCTTTCCTGTGTTTTAAAAAAGAACCAAAAATGGAATTAGAAGCCAAACACAGAACGTACCAAAGATGTTCCATGAAAAGCTGATTCATCTGTGACTAAAGACTTTCACTTTCAGAGACTAACACTCTGTAGCTTCTGCATTTATGCTTTGAACAACAAAACATCATTTCTTCATTAAAAGTAATTCATCTAAATTGTGCTTTTTTATGCACAACCTGCACAGCAAATGCATATTTCCTGCTATTTGGGATAGAGTTATTCCCCATCATTAACTAGGACTGTAAACCAGCACCAGGACTGAACTATTCTATAGTTGACCAAATTATCTTAAAACAACAAGAAACAAAAGGCTTTATTAGTAATTAGTACGTTATGATAGAATCATTCTGTAGCACTAAAATTACAGAAATAACTAATAAATAGGCAAACACACACATTCCCCCATGGAAAATAGCTGTGTCAGTTAATTAGAGCCTGGAAGGGATTAAATGTTTTATGAAGAGGTCATTTATTATTCCAATAAGGCTGAACTTATCATACTGATCTGTGAATAATTCTGCAGAGAAACAGAAGTTTTTTTTGTACAGTTATAATTCTTACAGTTAGAAGTCCAAACATTTGTTTTTTAGCGTTAATTGGGCATCGAGGCTTGTTTTACTGTAAATAGAAATAACTAATTAAAACAAATGTGCTAAATATTTTTTATTAATGTCTGCATGCGTGCTTTTCTTTATGTGCAGCTTCTACTTTGCTAAATGCATTTTATTTCTGCTCAGCAGATGGTCTGACCACAGTGGAGTTAGTTAGAGAAGCCAAATGCATCCCAGTGGGTTTCCACCGGGGCTGCAAGTGTTGACTTAGTCTGGAAACAGGGAGAAGGAGGAGAGAACATTTCACGGTGGTGAGAGAGAGAGAGAGAGGGGGGGGGGAGAGGGGGGGGGGAGAGGGAGAGAGAGAGAGAGGGGGAGAGAGAGAGAGAGAGGGGGAGAGAGAGAGAGAGAGAACGAGAGAGAGAGAGAGAGAGAGAGAGAGAGAGAGAGAGAGAGAGAGAGAGAGAGGGAGAGGGAGAGGGAGAGACTGCTTCTCTAATCTCAGAGGAGGGTTTGAACCTGAACCGGGTCCGGGTCTGAGCTGCTAGATTTTGTAGAGTCAGTAAAACTCAAAAGGTGGCAAATGGTCCTCTTATGAATGTTCTGTTAAAATGCCTGCATGGTCCGTGGATGGATGTAGTGTGATAAATGTTTCCCACAGAAGCAGTTTCCATACCAAAATTCACCAGTTACTTGAGCCGCTACCGCCTGGAATGTTTAGCTCCCAGGATTTCTGTTCAGAATTCACCACCCCTCAACCTGCCGACCTCCCGAAAACGTCCACAAGGATGGGAGCGGAGAGATGAGAGGCTGAAATAGAAACTTGAAATCAAAGGAGGAGAATAAAAAAAGAATAGATGAACCCAGACAACCTTTGAGCCTGCTGTGCTTGGCCAGGTGAATATTCCATGGGACAGTGCACAGTGATTAATGTCAGGCTATGTAAGGTGCTTGGCTGAGTAACTGTACTGTAGCTGTATACACACACACACACACACACGCACACACACACATCACATCCTATCATTTTTACCGAGCCATTGAAATACAGCAGGGCTACTTCAGAGCAGCCACTCTGGGGACAATTAGTCCTGGGAACAGTCAATTTCTACAAGCCTGAAGTTCTGCTCTGCTGGAGCTTAGGCTGTTGCATGCTGGGAAAGGATGAGATAGCATAGGCAACAAAAAGCTCCTTCTGGAAACATTCCATTCTGTGTGACTTTACTGAGTAGGATGAAGTGTTTGCATGATGCTGCAGCATTCTGTATGTCAGCGTGGTGGTCATCTGTTTTTAGGAGGCAGACGTTCGCTAAAATACATTTCTCAGCACATCATTTCCCTACACTTGTCAGGTTATTGCTTGTAATTACTTTTTTAATGTAATTTATTAAAGTGGGACTTCCCAGTCTCTGCTATGTTCCAGTTCCGTATCTACTGGGGGATCTGTAGCTATAGCAACAGATATATTGCTCCTGGTAGATGTTTAACTAGAGCAGACAACAGGGAGAGACATTTTATTACATCTCATGCTTTATGATTTACAGTGTCCTTGGGGTCTGTATTACAGTAATGTTTAGCGAACATTTGGAAAATGTGTGTTTCAGGAAGTCTCGAGTGTCTCAGTAACACCTTCTACTGCAGGAGCTTCCTACAGCAGAGCGGCGGTTTAAAGCTCAGGTCATGGGAGGGCAGGGCGATAGTGAAAAGCGTCTGCAGAGGTCATTTTAATTTAAACAAGAATAAAGATTACAATCAGGGAGATAAGGGGTCACCTATATGTGTTAAGATGCATTCGACACATTTTGGTTTTAACAAAAAAAAGGTTCTCTCTAAATCGACTACTTTAGCGTCGCAGGAAGCGCTGGGTTTCTTTGAACCTGAAGCGTCTTTAACAGACGCTGAACTCTCGGGGGAGAAGGAACAAAGTGTTAGAAACGAGGTCGCTCAGCACAGGGACTCGGATCTGCTGCTTTTAATGTAATCTCAGACAGACGTGTAGAAATCTGACTTTCATTAAAGGTGAATGAAGAAATGTAATGTATTTGCTCAGTTTAAACACACAGGTGAGGTATTTTACCAGTTTATAAGGCATCCATAATTTTACATTGCCCTTTGAAGATATTAAAGTAAAAATACAGACATTTTCATTAATAAACTGTGAGTCAGTTATCCACTCATTGCTATTAAAATATATTAATATCTGTTTGTGGTGAAAGAAAGAAAAAAGAAGCTGAAAGTAAAATTTTACTTAAATCAAACATGTTTTTTATGTAACTATCAAGGTCTGACCCTCACAGCTTACTGTATTTTAGCAGAAGTAAATATAATGAGGCGGAATAAGAGATTACTGATACTTTCTCTGAAAAGCTAAATCCACTTTTATCTGAATGGTTATAAAACATATTTCTTTTATTTGAGCTGAACGGTTCTGTCAGAGGTAAATGTAAACAACACGTTGCACCAGCTTAGACCACTTAAACTCATTCACTGCCAGCTGTTTCCTGATCACCAACGGCCTTCGCTGCCAGCGTTTCTCACTGTTTTACTGTTTTTTTTAAGAGTCACAGAACGTTGCGCGCTAGCATGATGTCGATGCCAAAACAACCAAAACAAAGAGGAGACTCACCTCTTACATCAGGAAGAAGCCGCGTGTTTCGAGCGTTATCCGTTCTTTCATAATCCGTTGTCGAATTGTGATCGGCAGAAGCTTTTCCGGTCCGCTCCTCATTTTTTTTACAGGAACGGCCCAAAACGATCTCCAAACACATGGATGTGTTGCTTCCTGATCATGTGATCTGTGACGTATGCGGATGAAGATCGGCTTCAGGGCTGAGATGTTTGTTCTCTCAGCGCGGGGGCGCGTTCCGATGCTCAAACAGTAAAAAAATGAAAATGACGACTTTAGTCGTCATTGGCAGTGAATGAGTTAATAGCGGGAATGTTTGAACTAGGGAGGAACAACGTCGGGATGGGACGACGTTAGGGTTTTGTTTGGCTGTGGGATCTGATACTGATGCAGGGTTGCGGGGGTGTTTAACTGAAGCAGAGGCACATGGAAGGTGTGGTCACTTTAACACAATCTCAGAGGTTAGGGAAATACATTTAATATGATCTAGGTAAATACTGGAGATGTGCCGTAACAGCAGTATTAGCAGGCTTCATCTCTTCAGGTGTTTAAGTCTCGATTGTTGCCTCATTTTTTTTTCTTGTTAGCTTTTCTCCACCAAGTTATTTGATACCACCGTCTAATTATGATGTCCATGTAGGTTTTTATATAGTGCTCAGCATCTTGGGTAAGGGTTAGGGAAGGTGCTATACATATAAAATGTGATTGATTGATTGATTGATTGATTGATTGATTGGTTGGTTGGTTGATTGATTGATTGATTGATTGATTGATTGACACCCAAAAAAACGGCATATACGTCTTCTTTAACTTTGATTATGGCACACATTCACAGTGACATTGTTTCAAAAAGCTTCTGCAACGTCACCAGATTTATCTCCACCCAGTGTTGCATTCATGTTTCACCAAGATCTTGCACTGATGATGGTAGAGTCTGACCGCTGCACAAAGCCTTCTCCAGCACATCCCAAAGATTCTCAGTGAGGTTAAGGTCTGGACTCTGTGGTGGCTGATCCGTGTGTGAAAATGATGTCTCATGCTCCCTGAACCACTCTTTCACTATCTGACCCCGATGAGTCCTAGCATTGTCATCTTGGAATATGGCCGTTCCATCAGGGAAGAGGGAATAACCTGGTCATCCAGCATATTCAGGTAGGCCAATTTTACATCTGGCCAAGGCTTGGTTAGGTCTTGTTAGCGGCCAGATTTTGTTCACACAACCCTCTCGAGAACGCGATGTCTCCAAATATGTGGGCGGGGCAAAGCACGTGCAGAGAAGTTGTTGGTGTTCCCCTTAAATTAGTAAACAAAAGCGTCCGTTAGCCATGTTGGTTTTGGAGACACTGATATGAAGCACGTTGCTTCCTACTGAGACTGGTGTCCGCTCCTCACTCTGCCACGGCTGGAGCAGTGCAAGCCACAGTCAGAAAAGTCAAATAAGTCATAGAAGTAAAAGATTTTACTTTTCCTCTGAAGTCTTTTTTATTTTGTTTTCTGTCTTAACTGTTTTCTTCAGGCTTCAGTGATGTTTTACTATAATGTATCACTGCCAAAAAAAACAACTTCTGCAAAACTAATGAGCTGACACTAAAAGTTACCTTAAGAACAAAAAGCAAGATTCAAACTATACAACTCCAGATTATTATTATTTTTATTTAGTTAAAAGAGAGCACAAATAACTTTTTTGTTTTGATGCTGAAAGGAAGATTAGTGAAGCTCACTACTTTAACCCTCTCAGGCTCAAAATAAGTTTTGATAAAAGGACAAACAACTAAGTCCTTCAGGGGTACTTTTGAGTTAAATGCTAATGAAATACGTATGTGGAGTAACCAGGGTGGCAGGCTTTAACGTTGCAAATCTGCACCGCCTGCCTCCAGAGGGTTAAGAGATTAATGACCTGAATTATTTGATTTGATATCAGTTAAATGGACTAATTACTTACCTTTTTTGTTATTTTTTAACCACAATTTTGATTCAAGTTGAGCTGTAGAGATTAATAACTGGTGTGTATTTCCATTGGTGTTGCGTGTTTAAATGGTCAATCTGGGTAAATATTTTGATTTTCTTGACTAAATCAATAAAAGAAAAAAAACATCCATTTGTGGGTGGGCCAGTTGGAGGCAGTTGCCTAAAGCCTGCCGCACACGAGAGTAATCTGCTGAGCAAACGGCGTCGAATGACCGTTTGCTCAGCAGATTGCTCGCTGTGTGCGTCTAATTTTCACTGAGTTTTCCGCCTCACGAGACGCTGAGGTGAATATCTGACCAGGCAGATATTTTCCGCCTCACGGGGGGGTAGAAACTCGCCGTGTGCGCACTACTGAACTGCTGGCTGAGCTGAAATTTTCTAGTGGCCAATCAAAGCGCGTTCTGTTCCAAGATGGCAGCCCCCTGTCTGCATGTCAGAAAATAAACAAAACGGAGACAGAGCTGGAAACGGAGGAAATGCCTATACTTTATTTGTTGATGAAGCGCCGCCTCCACCAGCATTTCAAGGTTAGGAAAGTATGTATGGTAGCTGGAAAGATGGACCAGGCAAGGAGTTTTTGCCAATTTACTCCAAGAGATGCGCCTGGAAGACCACGAATCCTTCCGACAGTACCGCCGCACGGATCCTTCGAAAGGGTAATGGAAACAGTGGGCCCATCGATCCGCAAGGTACTGTTTTGTTTATTTTTCGGACACGCAGACGGGGCAGGGGGCTGCATCAGAATACATCTTGGGGTTGTGAGTGGAGAATGCGACTGGGAGGCCCAGACTTCCCTCTCCCCAGTTACTTGGGCCAGCTTCTCTGGGTGAATTCTAAGGCATTCCCTGGCAGACAAGAGATATAGTCCCGTTAGCGTGTCCTGTGTCCTCTTTTAGGTTTTCTACCAGTTGGACATGCCTGGAAATTCTCACCATGGAGGTGCCCAGGAGGCATCCTACGATGTCCGAGCCACCTCCACTCCATGTGGAGGAATCTACTCTGAGCCCCTCCCGGATGGCCGAGCTTCTCATACTATCTCTAACAGAGAGCCAGCCATCCTGCGGAGAAAACTGATTTCAGCTGCGTATATTCGCGATGTCGTTCTTTCGGTCACTACCTAAAGCTTGTGACCATTGGTGAGGGCAGGAACGTAGATCGACCGGTAAATCGAACTTTGCTGCATAGCTCAGCTCTCACTTCACGACGGCCGACCGCTACAATGTTCGCATCACTGCAGACGCAGCACCAATTCAGACTGATAATAAATCCCACATGCAGGAAGCTGTTGCTGGCTAACTCTACCCACCAATCAGAGGCTCCCTCTAATAGGTAGGCATCTGTAGGGGGTGCGTTGGATCGGCTCTTTAACTCATTCACTGCCAGCCATTTCCTGATCACTAACGGCCTTCGCTGCCAGCGTTTCTCACAGTTTTTACTGTTTTTTAAGAGTCACAGAACGTTGCGCGCTAGCATGATGTCGATGCCAAAACAACCAAAACAAAGAGGAGACTCACCTCTTACATCAGGAAGAAGCCCCGTGTTTCGAGCGTTATCCGTTCTTTCATAATCCGTTGTCGAATTGTGATCGGCAGAAGCTTTTCCGGTCCGCGCCTCACTATTTTTACAGGAACGGCCCAAAACGATCTCCAAACACATGGATGTGTTGCTTCCTGATCATGTGATCTGTGACGTATGCGGATGAAGATCGGCTTCAGGGCTGAGATGTTTGTTCTCTCAGCGCGGGGGCTCGTTCCGATGCTCAAACAGTAAAAAAATGAAAATGACGACTTTAGTCGTCATTGGCAGTGAATGAGTTAAGAAGCTGACTGCTGAGGAGCAGGTGTGAAAAATTAAGTCGGCTGAGCACGGAAAAGACCCAGATTACACAGATGTGAACACATTTACCCTACCAGGGCTGGGCCGACCCAGATGTGAAAGCCCTAGTAGTCAACTGACCTCATTCTCGGAGCACATACTGTTGCTGAACCTAGACCTGAGCAACTGCAGCAACCCCAGATTTCACAGCCAGGCACAATTCTTGAGCAGACAGAGCTGCCTATTTGGTTGTTTTTGCAGTTTGTTTTTCTTTTTGTGGCCGATATAATAATAATGCCGTGGTCGTCTGTTTCTGTCACTCGTTTTCTGTCCCTTACTCAGAACCGAGAGATGATTCACCGGCTTCCTGCAACAGCACAGCAGGATTTACCACAATAGCACTAAGAGGACTTGAAAGTGCATTCCTCTTCATTTAAAAACTAGATAGAATTTTTCTGATGGAACAAACCATTGCAAAGTTACGGTAATTCAAAGTAAGCATGGAAAACGTTTCAGAGCTACGCAAAGACTGAAAACTGTCCAGGTGGCACTAAAACAATGTTAGGGAAACTCTGCATGCATGTTTTTTGTTAATTAATACATTTAAAAAGTAATTTGTACCTTCAGTTTTCTCCCTTGCATTATTAGAGTACTAGCTTTTAAAGAGGACCAAGAATCTAAACCAACAGTTCTCGTTTTTTGTGATTAAAGACAGCTTGGATGGTCAAAAATAGCATGCCAAAAAGTCCAAGTCGTGTGTGACCCACTTTTTATGTCATTTAGAAAGTTTAAAAATGCAAGAGAAAACTTCTTTTCTGAGAAACCTCACATAAAAACATTACAATTTGGAGTCTCCGGTGTCTGAGGCCTCCTGGTTTAAACCAACCAATCAGCAAGCAGCTCAGTAGCATATCCATATCCTGGCCACGTGGGAAGGGTAAACAGCTCTTTTCACAGCAAGACTGAATTAGGGGGTTAGAATGGCCTGTACCAGGGCTCCTGGGACAGATGAAAGCCCAAAGAAAATGTCTTATGCTTCTTAGAGATTCAAAGCTCTGTTTCAGATTGCTGATTAACTGCATTCTTTCTCCCCTTTAATGTTTTGAATGTTTGGGTTAGGTGGCAATTCCAGTCATGTTTGCAAATGTTACTGCACATTGTGAATATTATGCTGAATCTCGATTTGAACAAAATCATAAATTGAATTAAAATAGCAATTTCTGTCAGAAAAATAAAAGTTCAGTTGTGTCGGTTTAGCCCTACAGCTCATCCAGCAGCAGCTGTGAGAACATCACAAACGTGGACGTTTGAAACTTCCTGTAGGTGTACGTATAATTCCTAACACCAAGCACTGAAACAGATGAGCATGTTTTCTCATGTTTTAAGAGTTTATAGAGGCAGTGCAATAGTCAACTATAAAAATGCACAGGCCTATTCAAGCTGTAAAAACGTGAAATATTTTTGTAACATTTACACTTTCATTTGACACACCTAGACACCCAATTATCAAACCTGGTTTACGTGATTGCCCACTTGATGGAACCATAGACGCTAACTATTTGCACATTAAACGTTTCTCAGGAGCCTTGATGCTTGGACATAGAGCCACGTGGAAATGGATCATTTGGCTCTCCCCCACGAGGATCATAAAACATTTATTGATCAACATTGTACATGATCAGTGTGTTTTGCCCTTGTTCTTCCATCTTCACTTGTTCTGACTGTTAAAATACAATCAGAAGTTAAGCATGCAGAGGGCTGCTATGTTGATTACATAGGTTTGTTACTGTTTAGAGCCTAAATTGATATTGATATACAAAGCTGCTTAGTAACCCTGAGAGGTGAGACAGCAGAGGGGCCATCATGGAGCCCTCTGCACGCTCCTGTTAGTGGCTCAGTCTCTCTAGCTTGCTTTAGTTAATTGGTGCTTCATTTAGCAACTGTTCAATGAGATTCATTTAATCATTACTTGGCTTGTGTACTTAGCTGTGCACAGCTTTGTTTTGTTGTTGCTGTGTGTTGTGTTTAATGAGGTTTGGGTGTTTGTATATCCATAGTATGAACCTTTATGTGGGATTAGTGTAGCAGTGTTTATTTATCCTCAGTATATGGCTGCTGCTTAAAAGTTCATCTTCTGTGCTACTTGGATGTCTGCAGTAATGATGATGTTTGTACTGCCCTGTGTGTATGTGTGTGTGTGTGTGTGTGTGTGTGTGTGTGTGTGTGTGTGTGTGTGTGTGTGTGTGTGTGTGTGTGTGTGTGTGTGTGTGTGTGTGTGTGTGTGTGTGTGTGTGTGGTGGGCTGGGACAACAAAGCAGGACATTAACCCTATTAAATGGGATTAGTGTTGTAACTGACACAGAAGTGATCTCAGTAGTCATGGACTTCCTTTTCCCGCCATGGATGTTTTCCATGGTACAACACTGACCCCTGCTGCATAAGACTGACATTGCACCCACAAACACAGTGACGCTATTTTAACCCTTTGGAAGAGTTTTATTGGATCGTCCATTGGGGGTCACTGTTCCCATTTGAAAAAGAGAGCGTCAGGCCTCTCCTCCTTCTGACATTTTGTCTGTCCAACCTAAATCATATCAGGCTCTGCTAAATTAAACCCAGGCTGTAGATCCTTTCCAGGTTCCATCACCATTGCCTGCAGTGTCTTGCAATGTCTGCTTAATGTGGCTTCAGAGTGTTGCCATGAAAACAGCATCATCAGAGATAATGAAATCCTGCCCAAGCATCAAGGCTATGTCAGTGAAATAAGCCGTAGCGTCAGTCATTGAGACGAGGTTAAACGTGTTCATGTAGCTCAGCATGCCCTGAAATTAGCGTCGCCTCAAAGTAAGCTGGTTTACGAAATAAGATTTATTTGGATTGTCATTCTCACAATGACTATTTTTAAGGGGATATTGTTCACATTTATATGCTTTCAAGCAGACAGCATGCATTTGGTTCCTTTTTGCTGCCTTTAAAGGCCATTCGCACAGTAGCAATTGAACCAAGGGCTGTAATTGTGTTTTCATGTACTATGGATCCTGTCATTAGGCCCCTGGGTCTGCAGGCAGTTATACGATGACAGCTGACAAGGGGGGGCAGCTCCTTTGAGGAAAAAGGAGAATGAGTGGTGGTGGAAGTGTTGGGGGAGGGGGGAACCACATGCACAAAAGCCACAATTACTTCCTGGACATTCCCCAGTGTTCAGCAGTTAGAGTGTCTATGTAAAATGATGTGGGAGAGGCTATTTGCAAAACAAAGAGAGGGGCGGTTGGCTGGTGAGAATGGAGTATGTATGCCCCGAAGCAGGAGGGTTAAAGTGGCAGGCTGAGGACTTACACACCCCCTAACAGCCCTCAAGGAGCTGGATCCAGATGGGGGTGTGGTTTATGTGGTTTATGGGGGTCAGGGATTCTTTTCTGTACCTAGATGTGTAGAGAGCAGCCCTCTGTGGACAGGAAGTGCCCAGCTTGTTAAGCTAAACATTGCAGTTTAAAGGAGCACTAATGATTATCTTAGTCCTACATTTTGGTTTGTTTCTGTGTTCGGTGTTTGTAGGCAAACAAAGACTGTAAAATGTCCTAACCTGGTTGTGTTCTGCTTTGTTCGTGATTTTCAGTATAAAAATACCCCCTCTGTTCATCACAGGTGAGGAGCTGGACTCATCCTCTGTCCTTCACTGTGAACAGGATAGTTGTCGTCTTTGTTTTAAAGGCACCTTGCAGTTTCTCCTGATTTTAGCACCCCCTAGTGTCGGTTATTAATTCTCTGTGGCCAGGGCTAAACTTGTCTCCTCGCTGTAAGTTTATCTTTTTAACACCTGACCCCGGCTTTCCACAGGAGCCGTCAGCAGCACGTTACTGCAGCAGCGCGTCATAGCTGCTGATAGGAACCGCTGTGGTCAACAGAACCTTTTCCACTGGAGCCGTCAGCAGCGCGAGTCGGCCGCGTCTCAGGAGCAGCATGTCGTGGCCCTTACGCGCCGGTTCTATTTTCTACGCGCGACGCCTCTGAAACGGGTCAAGTTCGAAATTTTTGGGGAAGGAAAGACAGGAAATGGAGAGAAGCTCCCGAGATTTTCAGAATAAAGAACGTACTGCCTTCCGGTTGCTTTACTTTTAAAAACAGTTACTAACTGTGCGGCCCCATGAGAAGTTATCACCTAGCTAGCGGTCTCCTTTGTTTTTCAGGTCCGTATTGGCAATTATAAAACGGACAGAACATAAAACACAAACCATGTTGTAGTTTTCTCCTGCTTGTGTTTGTGTTTACTGACGAAGTCACGCGTGTGACTTCGTGCTCTGTCGGTGACAGCTGCTCCCCTGCTGCTTCGCGTCTCGTGGGAAGGGCCAAGCAGCAGCTTACGCGAGCAAGACGTGCTGCTGCTGTAACGTGCTGCTGACGGCTCCAGTGGAAAAGGTTCTGTTGACCACAGCGGTTCCTATCAGCAGCTATGACGTGCTGCTACAGTAACGTGCTGCTGACGCTCCGGTGGAAAGAAGGGGTTAATGTCTACAGTTAGTGTCTACAGGAGTGATTCATCACTAAATTAATAAATCAGCTGTTTATGATGTAAAACGTGCAGGGAACGTCCTGTAATCAGGCTGCAGTGCCGGGTATGTCCCAAAAGAGCGGGCCGCCAGTCTGATGTTGCAAATGCAGCGTTCTGGCCACAGGGGGCGGTGAGGATCTGAGTGACATTTCATTAACTTTGCAAAGGGTCATTTTAGCTCACGCTGACACTAAAGTTGCATAGTATGGCTTTAATGTTTATGCTAAATGTATTAGTATTACATTAATGAAAAAAACAATAAATGATAAACGAGCTGCTCTTGTGTAGCACCTTTCTCCAAATCAAAGCATTTTACACTACAGCGAATTATTCACACACTGATGGTGATGAGCTACATCGTAGCCACAGCTGCCCCGTGGGCAAAGCTGACACTGACGGGCAAAGCTGCTGTACACAGGCTCCACCATTCTCTTTAACCACCACCTGCAGGCAGGTGAAGTGTCTTACCCAAGGACCCAACAACTGGCATGACTGCTGGGGCCTGGATTTGAACCTGCAACCTATCGATTATAGTGTGAACCTCTAACCCCTGAGCCACCTTCACCCCACAAACAATAATGCTTCAAATATCTTTCAAGATGAATTAATTTGAAGATGTATTCATTAAATTATTCCTTTTTTAATTTAACATCTTTAGGCATCACGCAGGCTTTCATAGTTGGCAAACATCAGGGAGTACAGGAAAGGTGCGACATGTCAAAGGTCGGTCTCAAACTGGGACTCTGACAAGTAAACACAACATCTCCAACTAGCCGTGTGTGGTTCCAGCACCGATCTGATGATATGCGAGAGGCCCAGTGAGCTGTGAGAAGGTTGAGCAGGGTCATAAAGCTGAATTAGCCGGTTCTCGTGAAGTTTCATTAATGAGCTGGTGGAGGGAATCGTGATACCGATGTGGCACAACACTGCACGTAGGACAGTTTAGGTTCTTGGGTCCCAACGGTCCCCCTACCCAAACGCACAATGTTCCCAACTGCTGCAGGCACACAGGATATGGATAGAACTGGTGTGCATTAAATATTTACCAGCAATTTCCTCCACATATGAAATAATACCTTGAACTGTTTACACACCAATGTGAGGTGCCAGTGTTTGGTTTGGGATGTTTGGGGAGTTTTCTATTTAAACTGCTCTTATGGAGAAAGTAACACACCACCAATTGTCAATTCATGGGTTGAGGTTATGTTGGCCAACCAGTCCAGAAACAATATTGTTCTTTTTTTTTTAAGAGTCAAATGTTTGTTTCATTTGTATTAATGTTATTTTAGTTAAAAGGGGCAGATAACATAAGTTTTTCTTCTTTCTGTCCCCTTTTTCATTTTGGCTTTTAGCAATTTAGTTTTGTATTTTTATTTTAATGTCAATAAATGAAAGTAAAGTTAAAAAAATAATAATTAAATGAAGAACCAGATCAGCCCAGCGCTGGCAGAAGTGTGGAGATATTTCCTAGTGATACCTGGACACCCGCGAATGCATAAACAAAGACATGCTTTAAATAACTCAGACACAAACACATAACCCTCTGACCGATCTGTTTCAGATTCCCCAGCACACTCGGCTCGAAATGCGTCTGCAACCAGTGGATTACACAAGCTCTGGGTTTACACAGTGACATGCCTCAATCTGATATCCACTGCCATTAGGCTGGCTTCAGCTGCTGGATGCCTCCCCAGTTTGATGCTGCCAGAGATGCTGAGATCTTATCAGGCTCTGAGATGCCTCCATCAACTGATACACCCTCTGGATTAAGATGGAGGATCGCCTCTGGCTGTTCAGTAGTGGGGCAGCATTGCAATATGTCTGCAGAAGCTGTTATGGGTCGATGGACACACCAAGGCTCCCAGCTAAAAGGTCTTAGGTGTGGTTTGGATAACAAACAAATCAAGAGTGTTTATAGCTGTCAGCTACAAACACACAAAATTATTCAAACGCCTGTGTTTGGATTTTGTTTTTGCTCAAAGTCAAAAGCAGCGAACCTTGCAAGTGAATGTGGGCTACATGGTAGCACGATTCCCTCTTGCGCCTGCTTTCTTCAGAGCTGACAGCAAGACATTAAATATTAGTGCTGTTTCATGGCATGGCTCCTAACATGGTTATTCCAGTCACTGAACGTGCATTTCCAGTGAGCATGTCCACTCTGCTCTTTTGTTTTACAAAGCAAACGCGTGTCTAGAGCTTCGGGGCAAGCCGTGCTGTCAGAACACAAACGTATATTTAGACACAACAGTTGCACATGAAGATATCACATAAACATCACCCACTGAACACCAGAACTATCAAAGTCTCGCTCTATTTCCAATCAAAACATCGTCATCAGTTGATTTTCCTCTTACATTTGTAATCATTTCACTCACCCTCTGATAGGTTTTATTTCAGCTGATGGTGGAATATTTAGCCACAGGGTTTATCAGCCATCATACAAATCAGCTAGAGGAAAATTGCTCTTTACTGTGTTTAGTTGCTGTCGGAGAGCCTTCAGCTGAGATTATTCAGGTTCAGTCAAGCACACATCTAACACCAGCGGTGATGTTTCTGATGTAACCGACACTCAACAGCGTTAAGTGGAAAACAAACAGAAGTACCGACCTGGGCCCGTTTAGATGCAACGCCTGGCTGTGAGAATCTCCTCGGATGGTCTGAATTTGTTTTGCACCCCTGCAGATTTTTTTAACAACAAACTTGATTAGACACACTCTGCCCGGCTGTCTTCTAAAAGGGAAAGGCTCAACAGGCAGTAGCATATTCAGAGAGAGATTTTTTTTTTATTTCAAATAACGTCGTTTGTTTGGATAAAACCTTATAAGATCACTAAATAATAGATACTTTCAATTGTTTGATCTAATTTGCAGTTAAAGGTCTACTTCACTGAAAAAACGACTTTGAATTAGGGTTGAGCATGAAAATAGTCTCCTACACATATCTCCTGCTTTAGCTTCGGATAGAAAATAGACGATGGAACACCAGGATTAGAAAATCCTGACAGATCTACGTCACACTGTCACTTAATATTCATAGACTCATCCATCTTGACTCATGATGAGGAATGCTGCTGGTTTAAAGTCCAGGAAACAGCAGAGAACATTCTGGCTACTAGAAGCTAACTGTTAGCATTAGCGATAAGGCTAAGCGATTCTGGAAAGTAATCTAATTGTGATTTTTTTTCTTCAATATTGCAATTGTGATTTAATTCACTAACATTTTCTCAAGGGGCTTTTCTCATTTTTCAACCAATGGAAGCAAAACATCTATGTAAGTTTTACTGAATACAAACAAGTTTATGTATCAACATATTTATCTACATATCATATCTACAAGTTTATTGTCTACATAAATGTAAACACTCACAAGTAAAGACAATGGGTGTGTCCGAACCATACATAACTGGTCCATACTGGTTTTGATCTGTAAATAAGTGTAACGTATTATAAATAATCTTGTCTCCTTACTTTTCATTTTCTGTTCATGTAACATGTTCAAAAACATCTGTAATAATAAAACTGGTGATAAAATCAATGACCAGAAAGGTATTAGTATTTGTTTTAATAAATGTGTTCAAATATCAAACAGCTAAATAGCATTAACATGAAGACAGTAGAAGGCCTCTCTCCCAGGAGGACCACCAGGTAAAGCCTCTCCTGACCCTGGGCACCTGCAGTCATAAACAGAGAAGATCAGATCGCAGGTGACTAAAAGGCAATAAACACATTTTTACATTTATCCACATGAGAAGATAAAAATTATATTCTTCACACAATTTTTACTTCATTAAAACGTGTCAGCTGTGTAAATCCCTGAATGCAAAACTACTTTTCACTGCAGAACACAGAAGAACTACTGTACTCCTGTGTAAACAGCTTCACCTCTAAGCTTAATAAAAACGCTCTGTTGTCCCTAAAACAAATGACAAGTTTAATTACACACACACACACACACACACACACATACACACAAACGGGCCCGCGATACAAACTCGTTCTGGCTGATTTCTGCCTAAAATGTAATTTAAAAAACAAATATACAAACAAAAAATATCTATAAACTGAACCACTGTAAGCTTTTAAGGTTTCTACGGCTAGTTTTTAACAAACTTATGTTTAAAACTTTGTAGCTCTCCCCATTTTCTCTGCCTGTTGAAAATCCACAGCCAGCGCCCAAAGCATGCTGGGATAGCCTTGTTCTGTGTGGATACAACATACCCGTCCTCGAAATGTGGGTGGAGCGAGGACGCGTTTGAGGACGCGAGAATGAGTATTCTTGAAATTCGGACAGTACTCGTCGCTGCGCTGTGAAGTCATCGACCTCAAAATGCGCTCTTACAAGCATCCTTCCCATGGATTCGGACACACCCAATATTTTGTATGTGAAGGTGCAATGCTTTGCAGCCAGGAGCACATCCCTTGAAAGATCATAGGTATTAGCATCAACTGTGAAAATTTATTTGCAGGAAAGAAGTGTGCCCCATTTATTGAAGTCTTTTGTGTTTAGAGTTTTTGACGTCTTGTCCATGCAGAGCTTCCGTAGTTCAGTTACGTTCATAACTGCTAGCCAAAACTCTGTGGAGTTGAAGCTTCTTACAGTTTTCTGGCTTAACTCAAATATCTGACTGTACTTATTTGATTGGCAACAGTTTTAACTTTTTATTAGACTCCAAATGTAATCACTTGGCACGTTCCTAATTCATAATTTGTAAGAATGTAATCTGCGATATTAGCATTAGCATCCCTATGGATTTTTCCATGTATATTGGCATTGTGCTAACCACTCGCTGCCAGTGAATTTGCAGCCTTTGCATTAGAAAATCTCCTTTTGTCACATTGCAATTTAATTGCATATGCAATTAATCGTTCAGCCCTAATTAGCAACGTCACCACACAGCAGAACTCCCTCAGGCTTGTGTTGTTTGTACAAAACATCAGCGTTGTAGAGCAGATTCTGTGGTAGAGTTGTGTTGCTGTTATCAGAAAACAGGACTCTAAATCAGGCCATCTGAAGTTCATCTCTGTTCTGACTCACTTCTAGCTCCTGAAACAGGAGCACCAGAGCTATTTTTCCACAGAGCTCTACTCACAAGGCATCCATTTATACAAGAGACCACTGCACGTGTGTTAAAAGACAAGTGAAGCTTTAACATCCACATTTCAACCTACATCTTTTAAAGGTGGAAGGTCCAAGCTAAATTTACTTTAGCCATCTGAATAAAGATTGTAGCCTGGTGTTAGCTAGTTAGTTAGCCTCTCTAGTCAGTCTGCAGAACCGTTGTTATGAATCAAACATACAGTTCAAAGCTAACAAACCACAAGACATGTTCAGCAAAACCATTTGGTGGTTTTTACACCACGATGTACCTCAAAACCAAACTGGCTTGTGTTTAGTCATGCAGCTAATGCAGATTACTATTGTTTCCACATCACTAATATTGACCCAGTTCTGGTTTTAGTGGCTTATTGGTGCCTTTAGTTTTGCCTTTTCTTCTTCTGTATATTTTCACTGTTTTTCTACTGAGGTTTACCTTCACTTGGACCCTTAATCGCACGCACACACACACACACACGCGCACACACACACACACACACACACGGGAACATGATTATCATGACTTATGTAGACCAGATCTTTCTTGTCATGCAGAAAAAACTACATTTCTACATTTGTAGTCCATTTTCTATGTAGATTTTGCAGGAGAGATTTCATTTCAAACTATTTATTTTACAGAATAAAGATTATAATTCAGTTTGTATTAATTATTTATTAGTTACCCTGGGCTTTAGAGGCATGTTTTACTTCCTGTGACAGAAACTGTTTACAACAAAACAAAATGTTCTATATCTAGAGCTGATAATCATACACCTACTGGTTCTTTTATTGTAGAAAGAAAATAATGAAAAGCATCATTTTGATTTCTGTAAACACTGACATGGGTCACATGTTCCAACTCACATACCATTAAACACCTAAGTTGTTTTATTACCTCAAATTCCCAAAGGAAAATTATTAGATAGTTAAAGTCTTAATTGACCTGTATGGATACCAGGAAAAACCAGATATTCTAGTTAAGTATCACCCAAGTTCCTTTCTAAACATTTTTTGTTTGAATGACTGCAGACACTTTGTCGCTGTTGCTCGTCCAGCTGTTTTAAACAGCTGTGTTGTCAGAGCAGATGTTAGGAACTATAAGGTCATGTAACCAAAGGTTTGTGACAACTATAACCCAGAGACCGTGTTAACAGTAGGCTGGACACCAAACAGGTCAGAGGAGAAAACATCCACAGAAACACCAAAACATCCCAACTGAAAACTTATTATATCAGAAATTCTTTATCATAGAAACTAGAGCAACATGCTGAAACTACAAGAGGGTCAGTGTTTAACGTTTTACTAACGTTATCATTTATACTTTTTGGGGGTTTGTTGACATTTTACCCAGTTAAAAAAGTTGATACATATATGCATGTAAACATACAGGAAGGCTTTATTTCTGCTGATTCTGAAGCGCTGGAGCTCTAATTTGTAATTATTACAATCCTGTTGTTAGTTGCACGATACCTTCTGCTTTGTTCTGTCATTCAACAGTTAGAGAAGTCAGTTGTTCCACTGATTATATTTTATTTCTGTTTTAGCTTCAGAATATTTTATAGAGGAACAAACTTGTGGGAAATTATGATTTAGGATCCGTCTTTTCTGAGTCCAGTCCAGAGGCAGATTATTATTATTATTATTATTATTATTATTATTATTATTATTATTATTATTATTATTATTGTCATTATTATTACTATTATTACTATTGTTGTTATTATTATTATTATTATTAATTATATTATTTAAATTTTTTTCTCTTTGATCACTCTTTGGCTGCAGGAGTAACGTTACCCAGGGCTGAACTTTGAAGTCGATGTGCTTCTGCTTTAGACTGTACCTTGAGGTTGTTAATTAACACCAATAGATGAACAAGAGGTTTCACCAAAAGCAGGGGCAGATGGGACGTTAGTTAGCTAGTCAGAGACGGAGTCGCCGCATGTCTTTGTACACGACATCCCTACTGACACCTCTGGCCTTTGGGTGGCGCAGAGGGGTTTGTAGCAGCAAATGACATTGACCTCCCCAGTGCTCCCTCTCCCCCCGTCCCCCCACCAGCTCTTGGTGGAATTGATTAAACATAATTGGAGGGAGTCAGAAGCTGAGGCAAGTGGTGCTAAATAAATTTGGATAGTGTTAATTGCAGATTCCGCTGTGTCTGTGTGTGGCAGTGTAAGGGGTAGAGAAACACTTAGCCACTGGCTGACAATAGACGATTAATTGGTCTCCTCCAATGAACATAATTAGACTGATTGTTGGGAGAGATAAAGCAAAGGTTTTATGAGAGCAGCAGCACTGTCGGTACTATAAATGTCATCCTTCCACTTCTTCTTCTCTTCGATTCCCCTTCTGTGGCACACTCCCTTGTACAAATTTAATGCTCCTTATTCGTCTTTTAGCTGTAAGGGAGTTGAAATCCCTTCACACATGATGGGAGTACATCACAGGTTCATGGTTTCTGAGCCTTATACTGCAGCTCTAATGTCTCTGTAGGGAAAAGTCCAATCTTCTATTAAATCTAGTCCACAGACACATGTTTCTTGATTATATCAATTATTGAATCTGTGCATTATAAATACAGGGGAAAGAAAATCCTTGGCTTAAAAGGAAAACTATCATGATTATTAAAAAAAGAGTTGTCAGCGTTCCACATCCTCTGGTTCCAGATGTAGCAGGCGTTCATTCCAAATTATTACCAAGTGGGAATGATCTGGGAGCCCCTCAGCATTACTCAGGCTTGGCCTACGGTGGACAGGAAGAACACAAAGGACTTCTGAGACTCAAGGCTGGATGAGATCTAGACCCAGTTTATCGCCATAGTAGTGTGCTCCAGAAGGGTGAAGCAGAGTATTAGTAGAATCATTTCCTGTAAACGTTGTCCACAAAATATAACGTCCGAGGCTTTAATGTCGTCACCCCATCGGACCAGATTCATACGGGGTGTCCTCATTCAAATGTCTTCCATACATCTGGTAATTTATTCCTGCAATCTGATCATTTTAAATCCTAATTTATCTTAAATCACTAAAAAAAATCACCTTTACTGAGAGCTAATAACTGTAATCGCTGCCTGGCTGTGATTGTGAATTAATTAATATGTAAATGTTTCATCCGGGGGTCTGTTCTTCTCTCTGTTTGATGAAGTCATGCTTCACACTCCATCATTCACTCAGGAGGGAAGACAGCGCGGTGCAGACTGACCTTACTTGTTGAAAGCATCCCTTGAAATCTTCAAAAGAACTGGAAACATCTGCACAAATGTTGTTTCCATGGACACCTGTCATGTTTCTGCCTTGCTCTGAATGAGAAAACAATGTCGGGTTTCTGACCTGAACCGATACTGAAAAAGCCAGCTTGCTTCCCTGACTGACAAGCAGGCAGCCTGGGGGGTTGGCTGAGCTGAGCAGGGCTGCCGTGGGCTCGGGGTTGAAAACCTTGACTCCTGCACCCGTGGTGTGATGGAGAGACTTGGCCTTCCAGCTAAACGGAGGCTTCTGCTCAAAGCAGAGGTACCTCAGGGAGACATTTTGATGCGTGATGGGTGGAATAAAATAAAATAAAATGGGATCAACCTTGCTGCTGTGGTTATTGGTGGTGGGGGTGTGCTAGCTGTAGCCCTCTGGCAACACTCAACCTAAGGCTAGCCTTGCCTTCTATCATCTAGGTTTTACTACACCAAACTCCCACCGGTGCCCTGGGAGAGAACGGCCTGTTTTAAGATGTTCAGAAGAAATACTTGCACATCGACGTATCCATTTTACTCGGCTGAGCATAAAACGGGAAAGTGGTTCCCCTTAGAGGAGATCTCGCTGACCTTTGCAAGAACTCTGAAGGATTTCACTCCTTGCTTTTGTGGCACATGTTAGCATTCAAGCTGTACTTTGTTCTGTTTTCATCTTCTTATTCGTTAGTTAACTGTAGTCTTTAGTTGATCACCGTGCAAATCCTTTTATCTGTCACTCTGTTATACCTCTGGGTTTGTGTTCAGCTCTAGTGGCATGGCTCTTTTTGGAGACGGGGTTAAGGAGCAACATGACAAACTACTTTCAGATAGTTTATGGACTTGAAGGCTAACGGAGAGAGAAACATTAGTGCATTAGTTCCTGTTTGTGGGCGTCTTGATGGAACATTGTTTCCTTAGTGGCTCTTTTTATCAAAGCAGACACAAGGAAGCAAGGTGGTGGTGATCCAGAGAGTTTATAACACAAGGCCATCTCAACATTTTGCCTCAGAAGTTGTTTTACCTTGGCCGCTGTGCGGCTTCCACTTGGCCCCAGTGGGGGAGAGACCACTGAGGGTTGGCTGGGAAGTCACGGCCACAGATTAACTCTGCTATTTATGGCCCAAGCCCGTCTAACTGCTGCCCCAGAGATGGGAAATATTGCTCACACTTAGCAGGATTACTGGGTGCCGTAATGCCCCAAAGGCCTGGTTTATGGCAGGTCATAAATGTTCCCAGAGAGATGGCGCGAGAATCAGATTGATTAGCGTTCTGGTGGAAAGTCGATCTGTTACCCACGCCCCACTGGGGAACACTGTGATGGATGCTTCCGGGATGCAGAGAGAGGCACCGAAAGGGAGAGGCCACTTTTCTCTGCGTCACGCCTGCCCCACACATCCCCACGGTGACACAAGATAGAGGGCTCCTATTGCTCGCAGGGCCGCGGGAGGTTGTCAGGCAGCCGCAGAGCTATCGCCACTCTCTGCAACGGCCCTTTGCCATCCCACTGGCAGACAAATGAAGAGGCGACCTTGACACATGCTGCCATTTACCAAAGTCCCCCTTGACGCCTTGCATCCCCCAGGCATCTGTCATTTCAAAAGACAGATCCCCCACTCCCCCACCGCCCCTATTGGGCAGTCACGCGGCGCAATCAAAGGTGTAATGTACATCCTAGAGCAGACACTTTTTATGTTCCCTTGATGTCACACTTGCTTTTGCTCAGGAATAAATTATTAGTGTAAGCCACGCTTTCTCCATGTGGTCTTGTGCCAGTCTGTGCATAAGAGAAGCAACGTGAGCTCTTGTGTTAGAGGCGAGTCATCATCAGTTTTATGAGCTTGGAAGTCAAGCCAGTTGAGAAACCAGCATTAAAGTTAAAGTCGCCTCGACCCCCGCCCTCAGCCTGCTTTTAGGTGTTGCTCCTGTTCTACTTACAGAAGGTCAGCCGTGACAGCAGCAGATACATGAGAACATTTACCAATCTTTAGTGCAAATTTACAATTAGGGTCCCTTCATAAACATTACTTGGTGCATTATTAAGCAGTAATACACTGTTAAATACAGTAATAACAACTGCTTAACCATATTATGTAATGCATTACTAAGCAGACCCCTCCATCCCGTTGGCCTGACCTTACGGATACTAAATAGTTTACAATACCAATAACATTAATAAAGGGATACTTTGTTTATCAATGCTTAATAGTGTGAACGGAGAGACCCTTACTTTAAAGTGTTAGTTAGTGTTAAAGTGAATTTTCCACCTTCTTGTATGAGAACTTTAGTTTTCTTGTCTTTGTTTCATAACGATAATCAGTTTAAATGCAGTCGGTTTCAAGAGTTTAACGTCTTTCATTCATAAAGACTTTGCAGACAATAGATGCACACTGGTCCATACATGTTGTGGAGTGTTATTTAATCCAGTTTACTTCATTAATCTGGATCTGGGTAGAGGCCGTCTAAGCAGACCTCAATGTCCCGACTGAATTCAGCCACGTGATCCGTCCTGTCTGTGCCCTGGGGCCTCCTGCTAGTCAGACAAACATTAATATGTGATATCATCTATTCATTAATTTTAGCATTTAGCTTTCACCAGTTGAGGTTAAACAGCACCTATAAGAGGTCAGCTCTAGCAGTAATAAATACTACCCACCACATGAGATCTAAATGAATCAGTTCCTGCTCGCCAGGTAGCACTGATTTCTTCCAACGTGCTCACTGGACCTTTCACCTCATCCTCCCGGCACCCTGCTGGCCCTCATCCTCCCCGACGCGCAGTCTCGGTTTGAATTTGACTTCATGTTTGCATGTGTGTGAGCGCCTTTGATGTGTAGGTTTAGCAACAAATCATCTACCTGCAGCTCTGCAGTGAAAATGTACCTAGAGGTACTGCATCACCTCCAGTCCCCATATCTGCTGTTTGGTTGATTTCACCGTGAGAGATGTTGAAGTGATCTAACCTCCAGTTAGGTCATTTTCTAAGTACTCTCACACTTTGTCTGTTTTTTTTCCCCACTAATACAAAGTCTGATTTGTTATCCAGTAGACTGTAATCTCTATGAACTCTGTTTTTATCCCCAAGCTCAGTCCTCATGACTTACATCTGCTTTAGATCAAATCTGTTCAATAATGAGTAGTTTTATTTGATTTTTAATCTTTGTTTTTGCCTAAAATGCTAAAATCCCTCCAAAAACCCATTTTACACACTAGCATCTAAACACTTTCTGTATTTTGTTGTCGTTTTTGTAATCGTTGGCCTCTGTGCCTGCCAGTTTAAGGGGTTTTACCCAGGCAGGAGTTGCTTTTCTCGTTTAGCGCGTTAAACAAGAAAATCAAGAGAGAAGAAAAAAAGCCGTCAGCTAGATAAAAGTGATTACAGTGCTTATCAGATACATGTGGGTAATTATGGTGGTAATGCAAATGGAACAGCAGTTTGATAAAGCAAAGCTGCTCTGCTATCAGAAGGCATAGCAGGTGATAAAGAGATAGCGAGCAGGAGGGAACAAACACCCAGCAACTGGTTCTGGTGACACAAAGCATGCCACTTACCAAAAATAGCTGGTTAGTAACCACAGGAACCTCCTGAGTAGCTATGAGGATATCTGAAAGCATCCAGAATAGAAACGCCAAAGGTTTTTGTAGATGTTTTACATTTCTATCGTTCCTGGAAAATCAGTCCAAGTTCCTTCATGCATTAAATGTTTATTTGGATTGTTGTACTGGTACCGCGGGATCGCTGATAAAGAGCTTGTGGTGAGCCTGCAGGTCAACAAACACCTCTACAAGCCTGGGCAGGTGTGTTTCTCTAGCTTGTAGTGTGAGAAGTCCACGCCCTCTAGTGGCAGGAATGTGCAAATTGACTAATGATCATGTACCGATTAAAGCCGTTTAAAATGGTTCATTCAGGTACGTCAGTCTGACACATGTCAGCTAGATCAGGGTGTAGAAGAGCGTCTCTTTGAAGATTTAAACCGTTTTACTCTGAGCTACGATAAGATAACCACACCCGTCCTTCCACTGAACCCCAAATGAACTTGCGCGGTTATGAGAAATAAATAAAATGCCTGCTCACTAAAATGAAATCAGAATGTTGTTGATAAGCAGTCTGAGGCTCCTAGTGGAGTGTCGTATGATGAAGGCAAAGGCTCTAGTGTTTGTGGTGCATGTTCGTTATTTCTAATCTCGTTCTCAGCTGAAGAACAGTTGCTGTAGATATTTACTTTTAACCACATCTTCGTAAACAATCCATCTAATCATTATGGGTTTATAACCGAGGCCTTAAGCGTGGTGTGTGTGGGGAGGACCTCCTCCACTCCTAATCAGGAAACAGAAAATGGGATCTCTTAACGTTTTGCCCTCACTGCTGTGTTTGCGCTGCCATTGATCTGACCCAGACAAGCAGGCATTCGTATCCTTGTAAAAACGCTCCGCTCAGAGGTGTGGAGCAGTGTGCCGTGTTGTGTTTACGCTCTCAGATCCCTAAAGCCTGGATTCTCTACCATTTATCTGAAGTGTTTGCACAAGGGGATAATTTAGGGTATTCACGGATGACTTTGGAGATAGAGCAGTGGGACAAAGGGGAGGGTTTTCTTTTATTTTTGTGCCTGCCCAGTTCCAAAACAGTAAAGGTTTGCTAATGTAGGTCGGACCGGCTCAGTTCATGACTGTAGAACTATCGTAAGACTATGTTATGAGCTGTTCTCAGTGAAACATCATTATTCTGTTACTCACACTCCCTCCAAGTCTCTCCGAAGGGCCTTTAGAGGTGACACATTTATTTAAAGGAAAAGTCATTTACAGAAAACATAAATGTGTAGAACCCCTTAAAGTTAATGGTTAGAGCTAAAGGAACCAGCAATGCAGCAGTTCTCTATTATAAATGTGCCATGTTTATTTAGAGTCGAACGTCTTTACAGAGACAAAAGCTGCACAACATGTTGACCAATGTTTTTTTGTTTTATTCCCTCGGCACAAACCTGATGCTTAAAGGTGTGGCACACTGAAAATATTTTTTATGAATATTCTGAGTTTAACAGACTGAACATGCAAATAGTCTCCTACACCTACATCCTGCATTAGCTTCTGTTGGAAAATAGACGGTGAAACTCTAGAATTAGAAAAGCCTGACAGATCTACGTCAAGCGGTCGCTTGGACTCACCCACCTTGGCTCGCGATGAGGATGGCTGTTGTTGCTTTAGCGTCCAGGAAGCAGCAGAGAAGATCTGAGCTATTAGGAGTTAACTGTTAGCATTAGCAATGGCACCACACAGCAGAAGCTCCTCCAGGCTTGTTTTATTTGTGGAGATCAGACACCGGCGTTGTCAATGGTAGGGTTGTGTTGCTGTTAGCCAATCAGAGGAGAATATCAAGAAATAAGAGTTTAGGGACTGACAAACTCGTGGAATGAAGAAAACCATCAGAAAGAGTCAAACCTGTTAAAGTAGAAACAGCAAACAAAAGGCTGCAAAAACACTGTGATCACTTCATCAGTCTGTATTTCTATGTGTGCGTGTGTGTGTGTGTGTGTGTGTGTGTGTGTGTGTGTGTGTATTTGCATGTGTGCGTGTTGGTCTTGGCTAAGACTTTGAAGGCTACTTGTTTGGATTCAGCAGACAGAGTCCTCCTCAGGGAGCTGACATCATTAGGGCTGAGAGCAGGTCCCACCTCCTATTCACCCTCAGCGAGGGAAGGAGAGAGAAACAGAGAAAGAGAGTGATGGGGAGAGGAGGGCAAGTTTAAGCAATGCAAGGTCAAGACTGCTGCACAATTACCCCGGCAGTGTTGTGCCCTGGGAAGCTAAAGCCTCTGACTTCTCACCTTTCCAAGGTTGCTCGGGCTGCCCCCCAAGACAATTAGCCTCCCCAAATCCTCCCGTCGTTTTACCATTCACCCCTCATCTCTGTCTTTCCTCCAACGTCCTCTCCTCCTGCACTTTCCTTCATCTGCCGAGAATTTGGACCTGTTGTTTTCCTGCTGTGGAATGTGCTTCTTCTGCAACTCACAAGTTCAAACAGAGTTGTTTTGCAAGTTGTTGACATGAGCAACAGATCGATAGATCACAGTGATGTCATGTGCTGCAAAGAAAAAGAGATAAGTTTAGTGGATATTGGATAGTGGTTTAGAAATGTTCATAAATACTATGACAACTTTGCAAGGGCTTTAAATTACTCATAAAATAACTGAAAGTCATCCAAATGTCACTTTTTGAAGATCACTGAGGCGTCATTTACTTTAGCTTCCATACAGTCGTTCACTATGTGGGTTTTTATTATATAATAACATCAATTTACCAAGGTTTAGGTATCACACACACACACACACACACACACACACACACACACACACACACACACACACACACACACAAGGCAGATTCCAGCACATGTCAGCATTCTGAGGGATCATATAGATGCAAATGCAGCCCTGTAATTGCAGAAGCCGTAGATCTGCGTTCTCCAGGCTGGATGCTGTCATGTCTATGGCTGATTCCATCTGCTTTTCGTCATTACTTTATTTTCCCTCTCCAAGACCTGATTTCCATTCCAAGCCATTGCTTTGGAACCATCTTATCTCCGCTCTTCATCCTTTTCCTCCGCCAAAATGTCCTCCTTCCTCTCTTTTAAACTCCTCCAGCAATCTGTCTTTTCTGGTCCTATCAGCAGTGATGGAGCTGACAGCAACGAGGCAAATGTCACAGCCGAACACTAAAGCGACAGGAAGGAGGGCTCCTCCTGCATGGCGTCTGTTCTGCTCCCTTCTCTCCTCCCATTGATTCTCCTGAACGTCCTTGTCTCACCTCTCTGTTATCTGACGTGTAGAAGCTCTTTTATATGACTGCAGACTTCAACTCTCAAGCCCCCCCCCCCCCCCCCCCCCCACACACACACACACACACACACACACCACTGTTCAGGCTATAGATGGCCAGTGTCCACATCTTCCTTCTCAGCCCTCTCTCCTCTCACCTCTGTTGACCTCCTACTTGACTCGTGGAGATTTTAAGAGTTTATGTCAGAAAGCAAAGTTTGTGTTTGCTGTAGGGAATTTAAAACACATTTCTTTATTTTCAGTGACTGAATAAAGCCGAAAAAGTGAATTCTGGCACAAAGACCAAGAACTGAGTTTTGTAAAGCTTCATTATTACGAACACCATTAAGTTTCTCCCGACAACCAGTGAGTCGCTGAAGCAGCTGTGTTTTCCTGAACATCATTTATTTTCCTAAAGCAGAACGAGAACAAAATAAGATGATGGTTAATGACAGCCAAAGGAAATGGAGCGGGATCAATGTGTCAATCAGCTGTGGTCCTGGAGTCCATGAAGCTATTAAATTATTCAAAGGTTTGCCAATAAGGCTAATTAAAACCTCGGGCTGGCTGCTGACACCTTCAGGGAGCTCCAGCGACCCTAAAAGGTTAGTATAAAACATTTCTAGCGTCGTCAAAGAGGGAAAATCTACTCCAGAACTTTTCATGTGAAGAAAAACTAAATCTGAAGCATTCTGAAAGATTTGTGGTTTCAATAAAGAAATGTAGAACTTTAAGATTAAAAACAATAAATTATCTCAAAGAAATAATTCAGAAAACAAAATTCAAGCATTTCATCACCACTGGTTCTGTAAACCAGTGACTTTCCTTGTTAGAGAGTTTAGTAAGGACTTTAAAACAAATTTAAAAAATCAAGTTGGAAAGTGTTTTCTACAAGACGCAAACGCCTACATACTGACACACGTCCACCTAGCGAAATACAAACTTTTTTAATATAAAAAATATATTTAGAATGAATTACTTTGCACCGTTACCTTTTGAAAGGTGGAATAGGTGGGGAGAGCAGAACAAGGAGAGGGTGATGAAGGTCACACCAAAACCAGCTTGCACAGGTGAGTCTTCAGCTGCTTTTTAAAGGAGACCACTGAGTCCACTGATCTCAGGCTCAGGGGGAGAGAGGTCCAGAGTCTGGGGGCCACAGCAGCAAATGATCTGTCACCTTTGGTCTTTAGCCTGGTGCTGCACAACCAGTAGGCTTTGGTCACTGGACCTCAGGGACCTGCTGGGGGTGTAGGGACTGAGAAGATCACCGATGTAAGATGGTGCTTGTCCATGTAAGGCCCTGTAGACCAGAACCAGGATCTTGAAATGAACCAACAACAACACAGACCCACTAGAACACACCTGAGTTGTGTTGCTGACTGTTAGTGACAATTAAAACCTTTTATTTCAGCCCAAATCTTTCAAGTTGACATCTGATTATAAGTTTATTTTCAAGTTAAATGAAGCAAAAGGGAAAACATGTCAAACTGTTGGTCCTGTGCATTTTTCCATTTCACCACACATACAAGAACGAATACACACACACACACACACACACACACAAACACACACCCTCCTTCAACTAACTTCAACAGTTCCTCCAGAATTTGCAAGCAGTGTGTGCTGTGCAGGCAGGAGATAACGTCCCAGAAGTTTTCCAAGGGCCGAATGTGTGCTCCGAGAGCTCAGACATCAGAGGGAAGCCGCGACGAGCTGAAGCCGACTCTCTACATGTGTTGCATCTGCCTTCTATTAAAAAGCCAAAAGCACTCTGGCAGCCTCTCGCACTCTCACTCAGCCTGCAGACATTCTCACTCTCTCTCTCTCTCTCTCTCTCTCTCCCTCTCTCTCTCTCTGTCTGACGCTCTCTCTAAACTTCTTCCTTTTTTATCTCTTTCTTCTAAAGTTTTTTTTCCGGAAGATGTGGTCCAACTCCTAAATTTGGCAGATTAGCTCTGGCAACTGGAATAAAACACAAAGTTGAATCATTGATTTCACTTTTCAACATTAAGTGAGCAACACTTAAAACAGATGGTAAATCAGTATATTGTGTTTTTCTAGACTGCATGGTGGTGCAGTTGGTAGCACTGGTGCCTCGCTGCAGGAAGGTTGCAGGTTTGAATCCCAGCTTTAG
The DNA here is from genome assembly GCF_043380555.1 of Nothobranchius furzeri. Taxonomy (NCBI): domain Eukaryota; kingdom Metazoa; phylum Chordata; class Actinopteri; order Cyprinodontiformes; family Nothobranchiidae; genus Nothobranchius; species Nothobranchius furzeri. The sequence goes on along the minus strand of NC_091757.1, from coordinate 32,191,924 downwards.
GCGTTTTGCATGGAGTTAGGATGTTCTCCCCATGCAGGTGTGGGATTTTCTGGGTGCTTCAACGTTTTCCAACAGAACAAAAGCATGCATGCTATTGGTGGGTCTAAATCATCCCCGGAGTGAGGGAGGAAGCGTGCATGCGTGTGTGTGTGTGCGTGCGTGCGTGCGTGCGTGCGTGTGTGTGTGTGTGTGTGTGTGTGTGTGTGTGTGTGTGTGTGTGTGTGTGTGTGTGTGTGTGTGTGTGACTGGTTGCAAATGTCCCTCTGATGGACAGGAGATGTGTTCAGGGCGTCCCCAGCCTCTGGAGATAGGCAGTCACTCCCGACGACACTACTGAGGATGAAGCAGTGAGGATGAGAGAGTGAGGATGAATGAGTGGTTCTGCGTTGCTGCCATTTTTAAACGATGCTGCAGCTGGCTTCTTGTTTTTATGGGAACTCTACTAGCTACTCAGTCTAACTAGATGAATTTCCCTAAGGTTTTCTGTGAACCCTTCCTGTTTGAGCCATGCTGGCGTTGAGCTGCACGGTGGAGCGGTTGTTTAGCACCATTGCCTCACAGCGAGAAGGTTTGATGATCTGAAACCCAGCGGGGAGCTTTCAGTGTTGGTGTTTGCCCCGGTGCATGTGTGGGTTTTCTCAGGTGTCCTCCCACAGTCCAAAAACAGGCTTGTTGGGTGAAATGGAGGTTTGAGGTGTGAGTGGTTGAGTGTCTCTGTGTGACAGACTGGTGACTGGTCCTGGTTAGACCCCACCTTTCTCCCAGTGAGTGATGGGACAGGCCCCTGTCCACATAAACAGGTTTAGAAAACGATTGGATGGATTTTGGTGTAAGAATAACTTCCAATAATGATTTCTGAGTAAAGTGACATGTTGTTAATGCTGTGTGTGGAAATATGTTTATTATTCATCAGACAATAGAAGCTGGCCAACATGGCCCTGAACACAGGAGGTGTGTTGGGATTCATTCAATCTTCATGGGTATTTTAGTAAAACACGTCTGTGTGGTTTAAAGAACAGACAAACATGACCAGTTGTCTGAGTTTATTTTTAAACATCAAATATTGACATCATCATCAGCAGAAGAAGCACATTTGTGGGAAGTGCTTTCATCAGTATCTGTTGGTCGAGGTGTTAATGTGTCATATCCTGTTTGTTTCTGCCACATTTAAAATGTCAGTACTTTGCTCTGTTATATGATGTGTTGGCCTTTAGGGCTGAGGGAATATGGACCATATAAATGAAGAGTTATTGTCAAAATGTCATTTATTAATACAGATTTTATAAGAAACGAAGAGACTAGCTGCCTGATGGAGTTCTGTTTCTATTTGATGCAACTTTGCTAAAAGGTGAGTTTATCATAAATGATTTAAGCTAACACTCGTTTCCTTGTTCTTAAACCTTTGAAACAAATGTTACCTACTTGTTCAAGATGTTAGAAAAACAATCCGATAGGTCAACTGGTGCTTATGTCTGTTTCTATTGGTCAGATTAAAAAGCAACAACAAAATGAGCCCTTTAATAATCTGTCATGAACTCACGGAGCTTCATCACTTCCTTTACCTCAAATCTCATCTTCAGTGTTTAAATTATCTTGTGATGAAAGACAGCTAGTCTCTCTCTCTCTCTCTCTCTCTCTCTCTCTCTCTCTCTCTCTCTCTCTCTCTCTCTCTCTCTCTCTCTCTGTGTGTGTGTGTGTGTGTGTGTGTGTGTGTGTGTGTGTGTGTGTGTGTGGTGGACTTGTTAAAAGCAGCCTTTTTGCAGCACTTATGTCGGCTTTAGCTGATAATTATTTCAGATTACATTAGAGGAAATTAAACATTTCTTAAAGTACGTGTGAGGGTGACAAAGTTATCAAGTGCAGACTGGGGAGAGGGTGTGAATGTTGCACATCCAGAATTGTAATTTTTTCGATTGCTAATAAGATCATTTTCAAGTGTTAAAAATTAATTAGTGGTGTCAGAGCGGCTGAGGAGAACGGCCGTTTTTGTGCGTGGATCGGCGCAACATCGTTCCAAGAGATGAAGCCTTATCAGAGCCAAAGTGAGACATAAGAGCAAACAGACATGAGCTGTTGGAGTGTATTTGGACTCTGGTCAAATCTAGGATTGTCATTTCTATTGTACGTTTTTCACTTAACTCCTTGTTAAAGAGCCAATAAAAAGGCTGATGTACGTCTTCTTGGTCGTGATTGGATTGGACCGTCGTTCCAACGTCCTCATCATTTGCAGTCAGCAGTGTTACCATTGAGGTGAAGCCAATTTGTGAGTTCAAGTTGTGAAAAACTGTTTGTAGTCAGACGTTCCATCATTTCGACATCTGTCTGGACCGTTGATCTGTCCCAGCGACAGACTCCTGATAAGAGTGTTTACTCCCGCCTTATCTCTCTCTATTTAAGGGTTGTGGCCACATGAAGCAGAGATAGATGCAGCCCACCATAAGTTAAACCAGCAATAAAAACAGGTTGACCTGTTTGTGGACTGATGTGAATTGGGGTGAAAACAGAATTAGATGGGAGGATGGAAAGGCACTCAGCACAAATATTAAATATTATTTTGCTCATTTTTACTGGTTATTGTTTATTCTCTGCTGCAGCCTTTTAGTGGTTGGGAATTAGATTTTTATTTTCCACATTTCCTCATAATGGCTGATTGTGTCTGCAAACTCTGATGAGATAATTAACAAATTCAGAGTTACATACTTGAAAATGAACAAATTAATCATTTTCTCTCATGCTCACTAAAAGCAAACTGAGTGCAGGCATAACATTTCTATCAGCATGGACCAAAATTTCCTTTGGACATGCTTTTTTTCTTGATTGTATGCTTGTCAAAGTTCACTGTCATTAGCATATAATCATGCAAGTTAGAAAAAGCATCAATACAGTCCCTCAAGTTAACATAATGTTTTAAAGGATTGCATAAATATTTTGCAAATCACTGTCAATGCTAATAATGTACATAGAAATCAAAGCGGTGCATTTGTAGACGATAAACGAGAGTTAGAGCCGCATGTAAACGACATCTGAGACAAGGAGCCAAACGCAGAGCCAGGACATTTCCCCCGCTTGATTCCAATAACAGTTTTAGCATTTTGACACGACTGGCCTAATTGTAATTGGTAGCTTTGAGAAGTCGTTTCCTTAGAGTGGGAGTGGAAAGGGTGAGGAAGGGTGAGGAGGGGTGTGTGTGGGGAGGATTCTGCTCTGAGGTCTTGTGCTTATCAGTGCAGGACAGATACAGTTCCTATGGTTCTGGCTGACAGGTGAGGTGTGTGTGTGTGTGTGTGTGTGTGTGTGTGTGTGTGTGTGTGTGTGTGTGTGTGTGTGTGTGTGTGTGTGTGTGTGTGTGTGTGTGTGTGTGTGTGTGTGTGTGTGTGTGTGTGTGTGTGTGTGTTGTTGTTGGTGTACCCTGGGGACAGGTGCTAAGGGATGGTTTTGTGTTTGGGAGCAGGTGCACCTCCCCTTCCCCCTTGTTCCCTCATTCCCATTGGAGGCATATGGTGAGAGTGATTGCAGAGACCTGGGGCCCAGAGGGAGTGCTCTTCCTCACCAGTTCATCTGTTCTAGATGCTGTCCCGTGGGATTCTCCGGCTCCTCCGAGGTCCCTGTTGGCAGAGAATCAGGCCGCCGCTTTCAGGTTGACTTCTTTGTTATAATGTTGGGCAGTGGCGGGCGCCACCCCTCTGGCTTTACACGCTGCAGCATTCTATATAACAATTCTGTAAAGAGGACAAATGCCAAACGGCTTGTAGGTCACACCCTCCAATTTGTTCACACCATACTTTATTTGTACGCATTGTTGCTTTTCATCTGCTCCCTCTTGCCGCTGCTGTCTTTGCTCGAAATGGAAAACACCATATTGCTGTGATTTGTAAACCAGCTTGTAAATGGGATGCTTTTCCCTTCCTAGTGCAGGAGGGGAGTGTTTTAGGCCGCGTGTATTATCTAGGTTGCTTTTCTAATAGGCATTTGTTATAAATCAAACCCTCTGAATAATGTATGATTAAAAAGGCCTAATTGATGCAGTGGGACTCATCAAAATAAAAGCAAAAATCCATTTGCTCTCCTTGCTGTAAATCCACAGGCTTATCCTTGGGCTAATTTCCAACTTGGGAGTTGGTGGGGGAGTAAATGCATGTCTTGATAGCAATTTCAACGGAGGGATGTGTTGTTTGGGCTGTTAAGTGAAGGAGTGTGAGAGCGAGGGAGGACGGAGAAGGAATATGACACATAAAGAGAGAACAAAGCCAGGAACAGTTGTTTTCTCTTCATGAATCCCTTCTTTACCCGACTCCACCTCAACTCTGGTTCTGCCATTTCCATCTCTCACCATATTATAGCTCCTTCCCCCCCAGCCTCCGAGCAGCTGCCACTTCTGAGCCTGAAGAAAATGAAGGCAGATGAATCAATTTGGCCTGTGGCCCTAAAGTGCACTTGTCTGTGCCCCAGCTTGGGCGTGGGGGATAATGAGCCAATAGATTGAGCTGGTGCCGCAGCCCAGCTCTGCCAAACGCCTCCGCCTGCCACACCATTGGGCCGACCTCTCTCACGTAGGCACACACATCCACACACAGACCGCTGATGCCTCCCTTAGTAAAGGCAGCAGCTTGTCACTGGGTTAATAGAGGTGAGGGTCCTTTGCGCAGGACACTTTTCAGATCAAATTAGAGAAATTGTCTTTATCCGTCATCTTCAGCACGTCCTGCAATGCCTTCACCATGTCCTGTGCCTGGGAAACCCAGAGCGGAGCAAGGCAGAAGAACATCAAGAGAGCTTGACAGGAAGAAGCAGGTGGGGGTTAAGGTCCAAGATCCTGGAGTAATGAGGATCGACACTGGGACGAGACGGAGGCGCAGCTTCCCTGAGCGCTAATGACAGGTGATGGCTGGCTCAGGAGAGTCAAGTCAGAGTGAGAGGAGCTGGAGCAAGAGGGGGAGAGAAGTGAGGTCAGAACTAACAGCCTCTCTGATCCGGGGAGGAAGAAGGTGGGAGACCACACAAGCTTCTGATGCCCCTCCAGAAACCCCTGCAAGGTGAAGAAGGAGGGAGGATCAAAGAAGCTGGACAACAAAGCATCTCCCGCCAGCCTCCAGCCAGCTCCCTGCTGACACACTGCAGATTGATTGACACTGCAAGGGCAGTGAGGAAGACTAAAAGGAAAGCAAAGTTAGCCAAGCCTAGCATGTTGTAAGCCACTGCTGTCTAGACAAGGCATTTCTACGCAGGGGGTCCGTGTAACTTAAGCCAGGGTTAGAAGGCTATAAATGAGTAGACCTCAGCCAGAATTACTCAACTAAGGGGAAAATTAAGATGCTGGAGGGTCCTGTGCAGATAATTAAAGAGCACAGAGGAGCAGCCTCCAGAGACAGACCGCAGACACATTCAACACCAAGACTAATAGACCTCATTTCCAGTACATAATGTATGTAAAACATAGGCCTTCACTTAGCCGTACTCATTATTACTTGACATACATCTGTAGACGTAATGTATCCAATGAAAATCAACCTAAGGTTTGTTCGATTTTTCTGCTCACGAAATGATGATTGGCTGAAATGTGTTCCCTCAAGCCTATCCAATACGCCTGACAAAGAATTAGCTTTCATTGGACAAGTTTTGCCTCAGATCTATGTCACCATTTGAGAAAACGGGTTGTTCTTTTAATATTAATGTGTGGAAAGAAAACAAGAAAAGAAAAAACATTCCATTACAGCTGTGCATCTGGGAGCTTAGGGCCAATTAGACACCTCCCCAGGCAGGAAGTTAGTCCCTAAATAATCACAGGCAGTCAGGGTTGCCAATCTCTTGTCAGAGACGGTGAATTCTTGCCTAGATCAATTGCTCTTCTGTCCCATTGAACTGCAACATGGGGAATGGTCCTTGCACACTGCATCATTAACCTAGATGCCTAATTAGAAACTGTGCTCTGATCAATTGCCAAATTGATTGCAGACTGGGTAATGTAACCCTGGGGCCCTGAAGGAGATGGAAACACTTTGGGTGTCTTGAGGAATTTGTCAGTAACACTGATGCTGGGTAAACAAAGTAATCAGCGGCAGCACTTGACACAGACTGTACCTCGAAGCTCTGTCTCTGCAGATGTGCTCGCCTGCCTGCCTGCCAATGAGGGTTGCTCTCTTTGTGTTTTGCTTGCAAGCAGGAAATCTAAAAGGCCACCTTCTATTTTGAGATTCAAGAACTGATTAGGCTGACAGCTAGTCTAGGGAAACTGAGCGAGCCAGAGGGAGAGGAGGGTAGATGTGGAAGTCAAACCTGATTAATCCCACCTGCCAAGTCCCTCTTCCTTCCATCACTGCATTCTGATTTCTAGGTAGTACACCCCCCCTCCCCCCAACCACACCCCTTTTTGTTTCCAAATTCATCCCACCCACCCCCTATGCTGTCACTACTGACCTAAGTCCACCATTATGCCCCTAGCCAATCAGCAGGCTTGCCCTGGCAGCAGCACAGTAATTAAAAGGGAGTTGTGTCTACTTGGCATGTAAGCAGTTGGGCACAAGTGTAGACAAACACTCTCTCTCTTTCTACTGCCCAGCTTCCCACCCTCTTTCCTAGCCAGGTGGTAGCGTACAGGACCTGTCAGATTAGCTGATGACCCTTTTAATTCTAGCCCAGCCGGGGGCCATAATTGATATTTACCAGGAAAGGTTAATTGTAGCAGTGATCTGCTTAAATTACAGTGGAGATCAGGAGACTAGGGCCAGACACCACACTTGCCACCAGGGGAGCTACTACATGCTCACTGCTAGTCAAATGGATTACACCCCCGCGGCCATCGCTGCTGTACTCCAAGGTGGTGAAGCAGCATGGGCCGTTTTGATTGGCTACTCCTGCACCATCCCTGAGTCCTACTTGCTGAGTTTGCCAGCCTCCCATCTGGCTGAGAGTTTGGACGCATGCCAACTGTGGGGCGTGATAGACCGAAATAAAACAAACCATCCATGTTGGCATCAGGGTTACCAATGACATGGGTCAGAGAGCACTCAGACTTTTAATCGTACAAATTAGTAAAAATCTTTTATTCAAATAGAAGCAGAATTCATTTACTCATTCGTTCATCTTCCATAACCAGCATGTGCAAGGATGAGTCACTGGGGGGGGGGGGGGGGGGGTCTGCACCAGCTGTCATTGCGATGAAGGTGGAATTGCTCACCAATCCAGGAATCTGCTGTCACATTACTGTAACTTTAGATAAAGATATGGGTGGTCATGTTCCAGGTGTTACTGTCAGTCTGTCCCAGTTTGCATTTGTCCAAAGTGCAAGCAGAAACAGAACTTCATGGCTCTAGAACAACATTTTGTTTGCTATCAGATCAAAGGGAGGAAGACTCTGGCTCATTTACAGTCAGCTGAAGGATTTGTGGTTGTGCTGTGTCAGGAAGCACAGTTTACATAGGCAAAGAATACGATGAGTCACACCAGAAAATAAAGAGACAAGAACGTCTAGGAAACCAGGAAAATACTGTAACCTGTCTGGCTTTATGTCCTTTGCACTATGATTTATTGCATTGAGCGAGTGAAGCATTTTAAGGTTCAGGTGATTAGAAGACAACTGGTTTCAAAGTCATTTGAAGATCAGTGCATGTAATGAACTGATGCTCGTGATTAAAAATAAAATGAAAATAAACAGGAACTCTGAAGGTCTCATACTTTCACACTTTTTCTGTGATCTCTAGTTTGAATGTCCTCCGGTGTCAGGGGGTAGAAGTTTAATAGAGTTTAATAACTTTGTGAGTTTTATTCATAATTTCATGAGATCTGGCTTCTGATTGGCTAACATCAGCGTTACTATTCTGCTGCGTTCCGCCACAAAACTCATAAAGCTGTAAAATATGTTTTCTTTGTTGAAAAATGCTATGTTGATGATTGTCGACAAATAACAAAAGCCAGAACCTGCATCGCCATGTTGTGGAGCTGCTATTGCTAATGGTTAGCTTCTATAAGGCAAGAAGCAGTCACAAGCCAAGATGGCCAAGGCTGTGAATGCTGATTTTCTCTGAGAGATAGAAGAGACCAGCTTTTTCTGAGTCAGTCGTTTCCCCATCTACATTTTCCGTCTAATACAGGTGTCTGTACCAGATCAGCTCGGGGTCCTGCGTCTGCCAGTTACGTTGCAGTAGATTGGCTGAACGTAAGACTTAGGCAAATTACGATACCACGTTCGTAAAAGTTACGTTAGCATGCTGACAATGATGATTTTGACTGGTTAGAATGAATTTACAGTTGTAGTCTTAACGGTTGTAGTCCTGTAGTCCAAAAATCAACACTTTTCAGAGAAAACATGTTTGAGTTTCCAAAGAAAATGTTAAATAAAAGCAGATATCAACTGATAAACGTTGACCCTCAGAAGCTCTTGGTTTAGATGAAATAGAGCAAAATTAAATATGAGAACTTTATTGAAAAGACAACAAGCAATATGAATGAATGAATGAATGAATGAATGAATGTATTTACATAACAACTAAGGAAAAATATCGAGGAACTCCACATTAATACAAAGAGATATGGCTTCAAATATAAGAACTGTTGTTTGGGCAGTCTGATGTTGGTTGTATGTTGTTTCACATTCTTTACAAAACAAAGACAATATGGTGTTTTATTAACAAATTACAATTATAAAGAAAACATTTAGGCGGTAACAAACAAGAATCTATTAACACAATTGCTGATGTTTTTCCAAATCTTAAGTGTGAAAGCTGAGTGGATTTGCCGTAATGTGATGTCATCAGCAGGCGCAGGACCCCGAGCCGATCTGGTACAGACACAGGCACTATCAATTATCCCAAAGCCATACTAATCAAATCTTTTAGCAGATATAGATCAGGAAAACATTTGTATTTGTGGCTAAATTCATAAAATTTGTTAACTTTAGTGCATATCAACACCTCTTTTCTGTCTCTTGTCATGTACAATGTTTATAAAAACAAAAACTACCTTTCTGCCATTTTAGAGAGCTTGATGAATGTTTTTATCCACCCCTAAGTGGAGTTTAGTCTGTTGCCATGTTCCCTAGAGTCAGATCAGCTGGAAAACCCATTTTGCAACCAGCCCAGTCACCCTCCTAATCTAGCAGTTTTCTGTCTGCTGTAGCTTAGCATAAACAATAATAGTTATGATAAAGAGTCAGAGGACCCCAAAATGCTTTACACTATCATGTATCATTCATCCATTCACACACACATTCACACACTGATGGTGATGAGCTACAGAGTAGCCCCAGCTGCCCTGGGGTGAAGCTGCTGAACACTGGCGCCACAGATCCCTCCAACCACCACCAGCAGGCAGGGAGGGTTAAGTGTCTTGCCCAAGGACACAAAAGCAGAATTCTCTGCCAGGAGCTGGGATAGAACCTGCAACCATGCAATTACTGAACAACCTGCTTGACCTCCTGAACAACTGCTGCCCCTGTTAATGGTAACAGCTAGCAGTTGTGAAAAAGTCAGGAAAATTATTGACTAATGATCGTTTAATTTTTCTCAGTGACCTGAATTATCACCAACTGCAAACAAAATAGTAATGGGATGCAGTAAATAATAATAGTAAGGAACACAAAAGTTATTTAAAAAGACTTGGGAGTACATTACAACAGAGCACCGCAGTAAACCGCCGCTGCAAGGTGCAAGGACATGGTTGAATTGAATGACTGAAATGCTGACACCATTCAGTTACATTGCTTATGCTAAGCTAAAGTAAACAGAATGCTGTCAGATTAGGAGGTTGGCTTCATTATTTTATAAATCTCTTAGTCTCTCCAGGATTCAAGTTCAGTAGGAATTTTAAAAACCTTTCTAAAAAATTAGTTGATAGACAGCAACAGTTTGCTTTGATCTTGATTCGTTCAGACAAACTATTTTCATCTTTAAAGTATGAAAAATCCCTTTAAAGGTGCGGAACACTGAAAACCCTTTTCTTTAATGATTATTTCTGATTATAAACAGTCACTATGAGTTTTAAAGCAGGCTGAACATGATACAAATAGTCTCCTACACCTATCTCCTGCATTAGCTCCTGATAGAAAATAGACAGTGAAACTCCAGGATTAGAAAAGCCTCACAGATCTACGTCACACTGTGAATTAACATTCATGGACTCGCCCATCTGGCCGTTACTGGTATAGCATCTAGGGAACAGCAGAGAACGTTGTTGCTAACAGAAGCTAGGCATTAGCATTAGCAACTCCACCACAGAGCAGAACTCCTTCAGGCTTGCGTTACTTGTGGATATAAAACATCAACGTTGCAGAGCTAACTGAGTCAGTGGTAGAGTTGTGTTGCTGTTATCCAATCAGAGGAGAGATGTCCAAATATCAGGAAATAAGACTCCAAATCCGGTCCTGTTCAGCTCTCCTATGGTAGCATTCTGCTAATTCCTGAAGCAAACACTTCTGGGCTCCCCCCCCAACCCCCCCCCCCCCCCCCCCCCAAAGTATGACCATTCCTACTAGAGACCACCACAAATGTATTGATTAAACGAGTCTCCCACACCTTTAATGCCTCTGCAGGGACCACAGGTAAATGTTTCCTAAGCTGTATGTCCAGTTTGTATTTAGTTAATTAGATTAATTAATTATTTGAAGATGATCTCTTCTTCTGTGTGTACTTCAGATCAAACCCTTGGCACTGCGCCCAGTTAAGGTCAGCACAGAAGAAACGTTGCAGGAACTCAGTCGACCAAACAGGAGCAACTCCAAGGAGCAGCTCAGTGAGGTGAGTCCATGAGTGAGACCTTTCCTCTTTTCCCAGACCTCCCAGAGAGGCAGGGTTTCATTTTCACAGGCTCAGACAAGGAGCCCCCAAGGTGGAATATAAAGAGCAGACAGACGACAGCAGCGCTGGGGCTGAGATCAGAGGGCAGCTGATGCTGTGGAGCTCCTGCTGGTCCCTGCTCCCACCTCATAAAGCTCCTGTGCATTGAGAAGAAGACTGGTTGGTGGACAGTGGACAGACAGGAAATAATTAGAGTGGTTACACAGGATCCACTAGATGGCTTGCCATTACTTAAGGCTTAGCGCAATTAAACGCAGACATGACCTAATGCAGTTCAGCCAGGTGTTGGCTGACCTTCCCAACCCCAGAATGGAACAAGTTACAAAAATTGTTCCAATTATTACTTCACCTGCACCCATATGCCAGCCCATTTAGTCAGATAAGTAGGTGGCCAATCAAAATGGAAGCCAGGCGTTGCTGCAGCAGAAGGGATAAAATAATGCAATTTAGAAACAGGGAAAGTAATGAGAATTTATGCAAAATCCCGAGCGTCTCATTCTGAATGAATGTAAAAATATGCTTGGTAACTAATGCCTGTCAAGCAGGCCTCCCAAATCTAACTAAATTCAATCTGATAGTTCATTTAGCCGACAAAAGCATGAGGAAAGGGAGAAGAGGAGCAATATGCTAGTGTCTCTTCTGGTGGAGGTGAAAAGATGGAAGGAAAAGACAGTTTCTAAACCTTTAAAATGTATTGTTTTAAATTATTCAGCATTCAATCTAAAAGGGGGAGACTAGCGTTCTCCGGTTTTGTTCACTCCTTTTTAGCTGCTCTTCTCGACTTTGCACTAACCCCCAAACCCCCCCCCCCCCCCCCGTTCTTCCTATTTCTATCAAATTTGTATAAAAGGCTGTCTTCTAATGAAAAAGTCAGGAGGAAGAGGCAGGCTTGTCAGATAAAAGACCAACGCTTGTTGACAGCTCTGACAGGGATATACGACAAGTACTGAGAGAGGGGGGGGGGAATGAAAGCAGTGGTGGTGGTTGTGGTGATGGTAGTGGGGGAGGAGGGGCACCACAGAAAATTGCGCACTGTAATCGCCGACAGTGTTAGATGTGGCATGTCTCTCTAATCTGCTGCCAAATAAATGGTGCACAGACTCTGATCGCTGTAGCCACGGCGTCCGTATCTATCCATCTCCCTCCCTCAGCTGTTTCTCTCCCTCCATCCTTCATATGTTGCTCTTTCTTTTTTTGCTGACTGTATCCCACTTTGCGCTGGCCTGAGCGTGACGCGCAGCAGCATTCTTCAACAACCCTCCCTCACCGGCTCTCTTACACTTCTTGTTTTGTTCAGCTCCATGAAATCTCCACCACCACACTGAAAGTGCTGCTAATTTTCATAAAATGTGCTCCACCACATCAAAGTGGCTCCCCAGCTCTAAGAGCTCTCAACTAATGATGCTGCATCGGCAACGAGTAAAATGGATTTCTCTTGTCTTACCGCCAGAGGAAATAGAGACAAATGCGACATGCGGACGCGCCCGCCTGCCCGCCTGTAAAAACAGTCATGCATCAATTTAGGAGCAGGGGGTAAAAAAAAATTGCAGGGGATGTTGTTTGTTCATTGCCATGGCTGGGTCTTTATCTGCTTATTTTGACTAGGTGATTGTGCCTGCAGAGCAGCGGGGCTCCGTCACTAAGCCACACGGGGATTAGGGAAATGTGAGGTGGTGAAGGGGGTGGCTTCCACTGCATCTGTGTCCTGCAGAGAAGAGGGTGGCACTTACGGTGCTGCTCTGGGGCTCTAACATCCTCACCAGTACCCTCCCACGTGAACCCAAAACCACCCACCCACCTGTCTCATCCCTCTACCACAGGGGGAGCACGTTTCCATCCCTCCATGAAGCTCCGACTGGCCTGCCTCCTTGCATCCCTGCAGTGGTTAAGACTACTTGTCTGGGTCAAAGGAAGACTGGACACTCCCCTCTTATTGCCGTGTTTTTCTTTTCTTCCTTTCTTTTATTTTTTCTGTGAGGAGAGTGGAGGAGGGGGCATGAAAATGGGGAGAGGATTAGGGGGTGGATTTAGCAACATTTCTCTTCTCCAGGGCTGTTTAGTTAACCCTTAAATGCTGCAGGCATCCGCCCCGTTCCTCTCGCCATCAACCACCACAGCCACCACACACACACACACACACACACACACACACACACACACACACACTTGTCTGCCACCATCCCCCACACTCCCTCTCTGGGGTGGGTTCTTAAATCCTTTTGAAGTCCTAAGCGCTGCAGAAATCCATTGAGAGCCATGTATAATGGCTTTTAAGAGAGAGTGTTTAGCTGTATGCCGACCCTATGGCTTATGAACCGCTGGCGTTTTAATGGATCCCCCTTTCCCTCCCTCTTTTCTCCCTCCTTCACCAGCACTAAATCCAATGGATTGTCCCTCATTATCATTTAAATAAGCCCCTCTTTCTGCTCAGAATGCTCCAAGTTGAATGAACTATACATAGTAAGACTAATACCAAATGGCCTTGGCCACCCTCCACCTATGCACGTAAGCTCTCATGCAAACACACATGTATGTGTAAATTGGCTCACAGCATGCACACACAGATCCAAACTACATTCTCCCTGGAGCACACTTTTGTGTCCACAGATTTTTGCCTTCTGTGCGTCGTTCCTGCCCTGCCCTGTGGACTCCTCCTCTGGCAGTGGCAGTGGTGAGGGCTTCAGAGGGGTTGGGGAGAGTGGGAATAGCCTTTTGATTCCCACAGAGCCTGCTTTCCGGTTCGCGGCAGGACTCCTCCGTAATCGGCACCACAGGAGCTGTCCTGCAAATCAGAAGGGCACACAGGCGTTGATGAGGGCTGATGCCTCAAGCAGGTGTGGGTGAATGGTTAAGGGGCATTGGGAAAGTGCAGAACAACGACGGCAGTGGCAGTGAAGGTGTGGGGGAGGTCGTTTCAGATTGAAGGTGGACCTATGGATGAAATTGGTCTAGCAGAAAAGTCCCCTCCAGAGACCGGGGGGAGAAATTGCCAATCTAGACGAAGGAATAAAAGCAGTGAAAAGTGGAAGTGGAGGGAGGGATTTGGAGATTGGTATTCGTGCTGTGCACTGACACACGGAGCTAGAGAACAGAAGAAAACCCAGCCTTTTTTAGTCCCAACCCTGCCTTGTTCAGCATTTAAAGAACCGCGTTAGAAAATGCAAGCAGAGCTGGACGTGCCAAAACACTTCTGATGCATTCTACAGAAAACATGCTAAAGAAACATTAATACTATTTATAATAAGATATAAAGTACATAAATAAATGGGCATAAAGTCATTTTTTTACAGTTTAAAAATAGTTTGTGTCGTGAATTTCACATAATTCATAAAAAACCTTCTTAAAAAGTTGAAAATGGATTTTCTTTTTTAACCAAGAATATTTTCATGCTCTTACTTTGAAATTTTTTGTGTTTCTGTGCAAAGCTAATGCTTAAAAAAAGTTACAAAACACGACATAGGGGAAAAAGCAAAAAACGGCTTCGTCAAATGAGACGAAGTAAATCTTAATCTGTGTCTGTTTTTATTTATATCCACTGGAACTAATTTGTTTTTTCATATTTTGAAAAACCACCAACTGAATCCTTTTTTACGATCACAATAAGTCACTGGTTACCAGTCATCTCTACAGGAAAGTGCATGTCAAAACATTCCAGAAACACAGAGAATACACTCAAGTTCTTTGCTTTTAATTTATTTACGACTCGCACTGATAAACACGCTTAAATGAAAGTCGTGAGAGGAGCGTTCTAGACGGGGTTTGTTGGAGCCCTTTAGCCGAACTCCTCCTGCGGTCGGGCTGGATTGAAGCGAGGAACGAGTGCAGGTGTGGGGCGCAGGGCAGGGTGGATAAAAGGTTAACGTGAATATTGATATTAAAGCGATGTTGCTTCATCATGTCTGTGTGAGCGAGTGAAACACTGTTTAAAGGTCACCCGTGTTCTCCTCTCTCTCCCTACAGAGTTCCACTCACTCTCTGTCAGGCCGCGGCTACTCGGTAAGTGACATTTTCATGCTTCATAGCTTTACGGCAGAATTACAATCTCCAACGACCCGCTTTATGGCCCTGCCGCTCAACATTTTAATTATGTTAAATAGAGTAATGGAGAAAAAATCATGATATTAGGACCATTAATTCTGAATGGCTGACTGATTAAATTGCGGGAAGGTGTCCTGCGCTACCTTGGCGAAAAGTGCCTCTTTTTATTGGCATCGATCAGCGCTGCTCACCAGCGGTGCAATTTGTCTGTCAGAGCTTTATATCTTCTTGCACTAACTGTCAGTAGGGGATTTCTTCTGCTCGCTGTGATATAAACACAACATCCCATAATTGTAGAAACCAATATGCGTTTGCTGCACACCTTCAGGTAGACCTGAAGTCTCCTCAGGTATAAAAACATACTTTAAAGAATGTTAGACGAGTTTGTCCTGTAGATGAAAACACACTTAAAGGAATATTAAGTGACGTCTTGGAAAGCATACAGCTGCTCACTAATTGTCAGTGCAGAACTATTTTTATCCCTTCAAAGTCTCCGCTTCCTTAACTGACTGTGTTCTCAAAGTGTAGCTTTACGCTGCTCACCGCCTGTAGTTTCCATCATGTGTCTAGTCCCAGGGTAGTGCAGACAGCACTTGTCCTTCATGTCCTTTGCTGAAAGGGAAACTCACGAGAAGAGCGCTGCTTAAAGTGTGCTACTTTTACTCATGAGTGGCATATGGCAGGTCTTATTGAGGCTCGGAAGTAATCATCTAAACAAACAAAACAACTATAAATGGTCTGTCATCCTTAAACTGCCTCAAAGGACTGCAGCTATGGCACTGAACAAAGATGACTTCAGAAGGCATTGATCTCTGTGCAACGGTTTGTTTTTAATGCTATTTTAATAGAACATGTCACTTTCCCATCCCCCTGGGGGTTCGCACGCACAGATGGATGAAAACAAACAAGACCCCCAGAAAAAGCTGCTGCAGCCCTTTGGCTTGAGCTGCCAGTTTGAGTCGGCAGGGAACGGGGGCTTCTCTTTATCTGGAAGGAGAAGGGGAGGAGTTCAGAGTGAGAGAGAATTGGCAAACATGGAGGTGGAGTTGGCTTGGAGGTGCTGGTGTGGGAGGAGGAGGAGGAGGCAAGCAAAGGAAAGTCTAGTGTGCAGGGCGGAAGGTTCCATGTTGTCTGCCTCCCTCTCTGATATGTGATGCTGCTATCTGTAGCCTTTAGGCACCTCCTGGGTAGTGAGCTCTGACTCTCAATCTGCTCTGCTGCAGGGTCCACTTTTCTGTAAGGGCTTCAGGCTTTTACAGTATGATGGTTTTGGTGTGTGTATGCGGGGAGTGGGGGGGGGGGGGGTGTCAGGAAGGCTACAGGGAAGTGTGAGACAGATGCTTAGAGGGTATCGGAGGAAAGACCAGGGGCTGGATAGATCTTTACAGAAGGGTGGATATGGCACTTGCACATTAGCATCGGCTCTACTCCGCCTGGACTGGGTTTGGAGTCTTCTCCTTTAGGTAGCCTTATTCCATGCACAACGTCTTTTGAGCCCTTCTCTGGTCCAACACACCCACTGCTGTCTGATTGGCTGGCTCAAAACCATGCCTACCATTGGGCGGGGCCTCCGATTGGCAGATAAAATAAGTCCGCGGGGGCTTCCCACATAAGTGATTCATTATCATTCTGGATGCTGTGGGGTTAACGAGCCTCTGACTGAAGCCGTTTTTCTCTGTCTCTCACTGCTGTGAGGAGGCGCGCACACACACACACACACACACACACACACACACACACACACACAGTGCAGCCAGACACAACAAAGCAGGATATAATACCAGATCAGGTCTCCAAAAGCAAGACACCGCAGACATCTCTGTGCTCTTTTTCCCCACCCATGTGCTTGGAAATGCAATCATGACATCACATATTTGTATTTTTCACGCCAATTTTGGAGCACGTCCATGTGCTCAATCACGTCTACATCCCTAAGGCAGTGTGGAACGAACGCGGCCAGGCTGGGGCGGGCGGTGCGAAGTGGAGTGGAGTGGAGCTAGTGCGTAAGTGGCATAGTGGTGGGTCAGGAAGGGTAAATGAACTGGATGTCAGGGTACCAGCGGCCACTGATGGTGTTGACAAATAATGGATGGAGGGCCTCAAGAACTGGTCACGGTCCTCCTTAAACAGAAGGGATTTAAGCTGCTATGCTGGGGTTAGCTGGGAACATGATGGGATGAATGTTACAGCCGAAACACAACAGCCCCCCCCCCCCCCCCCCCCCCCCCCCTCTGTGTAAATGAACGGGACCTTTTTTTTTTGTTTATGCATTTATTTACTAAATCTCCTTTTCACTTGTCACCTTTAGGCCCCAAAGACGACACCTTCTCGGTATTCTAGAACAGACGTACTAGTGATGTTTTCAGTGAACCCTGGCAGAGTCCGGCCCAGGGGTCACAAACATGTTTTGGTCACTGACGAGTGTTTTTCTAAGCAGACAGGTGAGAATATGCCGTTCAGTGAAAATGCCATTATGGTCTGTTTCATTTATTTAAACTGGTGTCATAAATATCTTTATCGGGCTCTTTTTAAATAGTGTCAAACTTTTTTTTCCCTTTTTTTGATTGAGACCATTTCATTGAATCTTTATGTCAGTCCCTGTACATATATGCTATTTATTTTAAAAATGATAATAAATCTCAAAACATAGGATGTGAGGTTGATTGTATCCAATAGCGAGTGTCAGAATTTTGGGATTTGACAGCTTCAGTATAAAAACAGAATTAGTGAACCATTAGATGCGATTTACTGTGGATGAGGCATGGTTGCATTGGGCAAAACATGGAACTAGTAATCAGATTTGTACATTTGGGCAGAGATGTCCTGTTTTAAATGCAAAACAGTGGCTGATAGTTGATCACCGCTCAGCTCATTAATGCTAATTTTGCTAGCTTCCAGCTAGTTATAGTAACCCATCAGCTTAGCCTAGCTTCCACCGCTGCAACATTCCTCTATTTTCTTACCAAGACTCACTCATTTGTGATGTCAGCTCTCTAAACGGGTGCAGGAGGCAGTAGCATGGATGCTTTTATGTTTGTTTGTAGCTTTTTCCCATTTAAAGCAGTGTTAAAAATTTGGACACTTTCCACAACCAAATTAATTGATTTCCGATAGTAGATTAATTTTAATTTTGGTTTTTTAACTCGTACTCTACTCTCAAATAAACAGTTCTGTTTCAGAGCTGGTGGCCTCCCATGTTGGAATGATTTCCCCTTGTAGCTATAAACTGCCTTGGGTTGCTTATGTGGAACTTTATTTCTCACCTGATTGCGGAATGTGCGGCCCCCTTCCAGCAGGCGATGGAGGGTTGATGAGAGGACTAATCTAAGGAGCGTTGAGTTCAGAACTGATATGCAGCAGCATGACTGATCCTCACTATCTCAGTCTGTGTGAAAGACTTGATATAGAATTGTTTATCAGGTCAGCGCTTTCCTGTCTACTTTGCGCAAGCTTCATTATAGCTTTAGCTGTGCTGGGGAGACAATATCTGCGCCTGGTTTCCTGCACGGCTCCCCGCCTGTTGTTCCAGCAGAGATGTGTCTGGGCACAGGCGATTTATCATACTCTCAGGGGCTCCTAGATAAAGAACCCAACATCTTCCTCTGCGCCTGCGATATAGGTGCTGCAAGAGACAGAAATTGTCACAAAATCTCTCTGCAGCTATCTGCCCATCCTGTCTCTACCTCTGGGCTGGGTGCATTTTATAAGAGGTGAGGGGGTGAATTTAGCTAAGCTTACAAAACAGCACACAACACTCTTTCCTTTCAGATGAAGTGATTATGCGTAAGTCTCCCAGCCTCCATCGTTTGACACCACCCAAGGCCAAGCTTTGGCTCATGTTTTCATGGATGATAAAAGCACAGAGCTTTGTCTGTGACAGTATAATCTGACTCGTCTGTTTGGGGAGGGTTTATCTCTGTAATGTCAGGGAGTAAAACCTGAGCTGGGCTGTTTTGGTTCAGCAAGAGTGCTTACAGCTCTCAGACACACCCATTCTGCATTCCCCCTGTTTGGGCTGTCGTAATCACGTTTACCGCTAAACGAGTCTCCTCTCTGAACAGAGCCATCCCACGGTTACGCGTGCGTCCCCAAACATCTTTGTTTAAATTAATTTGGCTTTCACAGCCTCCACGTTGTGACAAAAACATTGAGTTCTTGAGTGATGAGGCTTTTTAAACGATCTTTATCAAGAACAGGGATTATATCACTTAATTATGATAGAAGCTATTAAAAGCTTCACGCTTTATTTAACAGAGCGACACAGAATCACTGGATTAAATGCTAAACTCAGCAAATGAAAGGTAATTGAGTGTTGCATCTTGTGGGAAGAATCTTTTCTTCCTCTGCACCAACTGGAGTGTTTTAACCGTCTCTTATTATCCAGGATATTGTTCTGTCTGCTTCCTCTTGTCTGTTTACATTTCAGTGGCCTTGCAGGTGTCTCCATAACACTGTCTCTGCACATTGTGAAAATTAGTGACAGAAACCAGAAGCCCAGCAGGACTGAGCCGAGACGCTGACTCTGTCCTGGTGTCAGGGTGGGGCACTGTGTGTCAGGGCCCCTCTATGAGGGCTGTCCACCTTAAGAAATCTATTTGTTTATCCCTGTGTGTGGTCCAACTTCAGATCCTGGGCCCCGCTGCTCTCTGCGCACCAGGGACCTGAGCGGTTGCTGCTAGCAACAGATAAAATTGCTGTTAACCACAGCAGGTCCCACAACACATCAATCAGCAGGTCTGCAGATAAAGGCTGCAGGCTTCTGGGGCCCAGGCTGAATGGCACGGTTGAAAATCCCTTTCCAGTGGCTGAGCACACACAGCTCAGAAGATTGAGGCCTGCTATCATTCAGAGCTGAGGGGGGAAACTTCACTTTCAGCAGGGCAACTGAGGCTTTGTTCTAATGGAGGTGCGTTAGCGCTGCACCAACCCAAAACTATGGAACTAGGATTGGGGCAATATTACATTATTACATGTAACTTGTACCAAGCTTTGTAGCCTGTAACATGTTTTGTAACTGTAAATTTCGTTTTGTAGCGTGTAATTCTTGTTTTGTAACACTTAACTTTTGTTTTGTAACACGTAACATTTGGTACGTAGCATGACACTTTCATTTTGTAACTTGCAGAAAACAATCAATGTACAAGTTTCAAATCCCAACTCCCAAAACACACATCTATTCTAGCTTCCTTCCCAAAGAACCAATGACTGGCTTTGTCAAAGGCCAAAGGTGACAGATCATTTGTTGCTGTGGCCCCCAGACTCTGGAACTCTCTCCCCCTGAGCCTGAGATCAGTGGACTCAGTGGTCTCCTTTAAAGTGGACAGTAGAGAGGGGGGACAGGTGCAGGGAGGGTGCTAGTTTAGAAGATGCTCTCTGAAGAGCAGGGTCTTCAGGAGTTTCTTGAAAATTGAAAAGGAAGCCCCTGTTTTGGTATTGCTTGGTAGGTCATTCCACATTTGTGGAACGATGCATGAGAAGAGCCTCGATTGTCCTGAGCGTGGTGTAGGCACTGCTAGCCGACAATCCTGTGATGACTGGAGCGGCCGGGCCGAGATGTAAGCCTTTGCAAGAGGATTCAGGTAGATGGGAGCCGTACCATCTCGGACTTTGTATGCTAGTGTTAGCAATTTGAATTAGATGTGTGCTGCTAGCGGTAGCCAGTGGAGCTCAATGAACAGAGGGGTGACGTGTGCTCTTTTGGCTGATTGTAGACCAGACATGCCGCTGCGTTCTGGACCATTTGAAGAGGTCTCACAGTAAAGGCTGGAAGACCAGTTAGAAGGGTATTGCAGTAATCGAGGCGGGAGATGACAGTAGATTGCACCAGGAGCTGGGTGGCATGTTGTGTTAGGTATGGTCTGATCTTTCGTATGTTATACAGAGGTAACATGATCTTTAAAGCTCAGGTGTTCATCAATCACAACACCCAGATTCCGAACTGCCTTTGAAGGAGCCAGAGATAGGAAGTCATTTTGGATTGAGATATTGTGCTGTATGGATGGTTTTGCTGGGATGACAAGTAGTTCAGTTTTAGAGAGGCTGAGTTGGAGATGGTGGGATTTCATCCATTTTGATGTGTCAGAGAGACAGTTTGATATTTGTGCAGAGACAGTGTGGTCATCTGGTGGAAATGACAGATAGAGCTGGGTGTCGTCTGCGTAGCAGACAATAATGACCTTACCAGGTAGTGGTATTTTAAATCTAACCGTTCACTGCCAATGACGATTAAAGTCGTCATTTGCATTTTTTTTTTTACTGTGTGGACCTCGGAACGAGCCCCCGCACTGTGTGAACAAACATCTTAGCTTTGAAGCTGATCATCATCCGCATACGTCACACGTCACGTGATCAGGAAGCAGAAAATCCATGTGTTAGGAGATCATTTTGGGCCGCTGCTGTAAAAAAGTGAGGCACGAACCGGAAAAGCTTCTGCTGATCACAATTCAACAACGGATTACGAAAGAATGGATAACGCTCGAAACGCGCATATTCTTCCTGATGTAAGAGGTGAGCCTCCGCTTTGTTTTGGTTGTTTTGGTTGTTTTGGCGTTGACGTCATCCTAGCGCGCAACGTTCTGTGACTCTTAAAAAACAGTAAAAATGGTGAGAAACGCTGGCAGCGAAGGGCTTTACCGATCAGGAAACAGCTGACAGCGAATGAGTTAAATATCTTTTTAATCATTTTCTAAATCCTTTTTTATATTTTTACATTTTTTGTTTTTGTGAAGCGCCTTGTGATTTTTATCTTGAGAGGTGCTATAGAAATGATATTTTCTTCTTCTTCTTCTTTGTCTGATCACCCAATCATGAGTCTTGGATTCCTGTTGAAGACAATTCCTGTTGGAAGCAAGCTATAATTGGGACAACATTTTTTTGTACTTGTAGGCTTGAGTTTTGTAACTGTAGACTGAGATTTGTGATTCGAAACTTGCACATTTATTTTGTAACTTGCAGTTAAAATCAAAGTTTCGTGTTACGTGCCGAAGTTACATGCTACAAAACTAAAGTTGTCTGTTACAAAACAAACGTTACGTGTTACAAAACGAAAGTCACAGTTACAAAATATGTTACAAGTTACAAAACTTGGTACAAGTTAAATGTAATATTGTCCCAATCCTAGTTCCATACAAACCATCCTGCAGGATAAGTTATTTAAATAAAAAGGCAAGTAAATCCTGACAAGTAAAAAAAAAGCTGCAGCATAGTTCACTTATTCTAAACAAACCTACATGCTTTTATCACTTAATGATGAGGCTTTGAATCGCTCACATAACACATTTGTTTGACTGAACTGAGAGTAGCTCTATATAGAAAAGTGTTAGTGCAAAATAAATTTTAATTTACTGTAGTTTACTTTCCCCCAGTGAATGTGACTTCAGTGGTGCGTTCCAACCTATTTTAGTTTCACCGTACCAGCCTTAAAGCAAGTACGTGATGATGACTTTGGGAGGGAAAAAGAACAATAATGACCTTTTCTTGTATTAAATCCAGTTAATGTATTCCCTCTCGGAGCTCTAAGCTATCACCCGTGTGGAAGTTGGTCCAAATGAAACACCGGCTCTCCTGGGTAAAAGCCTTACATTTATCCCCATAAGCCCAACCTTGATTATTATCGTTCCTCGTTTGTCCTGAATGCACCGTCCCCTAACTCACATTTGCCCCACTTTAAACAAATAGGCCTATAATGTAACAATCAAAGTGTGCTCTGAGGATTTGTTTGCCAAAGGCTTTCTCACCATTAAGTTTCACGGACACTGTAGACAAATAAAGTGGTAATTCCACTTTATCATATGTTACATATACCACAATCAAGCAGCAATTACATGCTCCTTCCATTTGTAAGAGCTCCCAGTGCTGACATGGATGTTTTAATGAGGGCTGTAATGAACGCTCAGGGTGTTTGGCAAGTCTCTGAGATGTTGCTGGGGCTTTTATGGCTCCCCATTATAACGTACAATTTGCATCAGCAAATTACAATCCTCCATATCATTATCCTTCACCAAGGCCTGATCATAAATTAGAGCTCCAATTACAAACATCTATCTGGGAACGAGGAATGAATAAAATGGCAGCTCCCCAGAAGCAGACAGAAGGGAGAGAAAGTCTCCTGTGGACTGTGGGATGAGGCTTCCATGGAGGTGTGATATTGTCATGAACCGTCCTTATGGGAAATTCAAACTTCCAAATGGAATGGACCATTTTGAGAGGGGAAGGGAAAAAAGCGTCTGCTTGTTCTCCACAGCAGCTCCATATGTCATATTTCATGGCATCGTGCACATTAAAGTTGTTCATTATTTATTTTCATTCTCTTCGCCATCCCAGCCCGACTCCCACTGATTTCTACAGACTGATTGTTTCACACTTCTTATTCAGAGGCATGTAAATCAGCTCATTCAGCTGTGTCGAGAGGAAGGGCCTCGTCTGCTGTGTCAATTGATAACCATCTCTGTCCCCGTCC
The DNA here is from genome assembly GCF_043380555.1 of Nothobranchius furzeri. Taxonomy (NCBI): domain Eukaryota; kingdom Metazoa; phylum Chordata; class Actinopteri; order Cyprinodontiformes; family Nothobranchiidae; genus Nothobranchius; species Nothobranchius furzeri. The sequence goes on along the minus strand of NC_091757.1, from coordinate 32,168,641 downwards.
GTTGTAATGGTTCTGATTTTGTCTCCCTTTCCCGTCAACTTGATTCTGCGCTGGAAGGCATAAATCAGACATTAATTATGCTGCAGCTTATTAGTTTTGCACCATAAGAGCGGTGTTTGTCTAATCTAACACAAAGTCAAGGAGGTCCTGTCTTCCCCTGCGAGATTCACAGTAGTTTTTTTGTAATTGTGATGGAATTTTTGGGGGAAAATAACAATACACACCCTTTAAATGCTGAAGAGCAAGAGTGTGTACCCACTGCTCTGCGAGGCATCAACAGTTGTGAGGGAGACGAACAGCAGTGTGCCTGTGATGGCTGTGTTGCCTGTAATCTGCGACCTGTGGCCAACTCTTGCACAGAGAGGTAGAACAAAAGGCACACGCCAACAGATTGCTGCGAGCGCCAAGCAGAAGCCACCTCGACAGATGAGACAGAATGCCTGCAGGCCTTCTGTAAACCCACAAGAGCTGCACAAACATAGCCTGAAATTAAGAAGAGCCAGAGGCGGGCCCATTTCTACAGCAGATCTAAAGTGATTCTCCTTCATGGGCTCTGTGCATCTGCAGGATGGAGTTGTGACGGGGTGCAGGAACGAAGTGCTTTTCCGTTTTCAGGCACAAACATTCAGAAAGCCGATTTCTTATGTTTTTTTTGTCTTTTGATGCTTCTCTGTCTGCACTTACTTCAAACAACCCTGGGGGTTATCAGAACATTTTAAAACCTCACCTGGCGGGCTTTTCAAGGTTTCAGTACACGTTTCATTCGTAGCTTTTTGCACTCATTTTTCATGCCGATCACGGATCAGTAAGTGTTCTTGCTGACGTTGGAGGAGCACCGATAATAGGTTGTTTAAACAGAAGGGGTCAAGTGAAATGAGAAGGTTTAGCTTCCCACAGTCCCGGCGGAAGCTGTTCTAGGTACTTGTGCAGCACTAACAGCACCTTAAATCCACGAGGACTTCCCTCCCACCTGTCTCACTAACGCTGCCTTTGTGAGCACCTTTTCTGATAACTTGTATTTTAAAAAGTTCTACTAAGTAGGTCATGTTCTGCGCTCTTCTTCTAATCACTCAACGAGGAAGAACAAGATTTTCCTCCGCCGGAGCCCCTCAGCAGAGCTCCTGGGATGTGGGATTTTTAACACACACTTATTTGATTTCCTGGCATGTTTTCTGCTTTTGCGTTCTCTCTGTACACCACCCGTGTTACTTTGGTTTACACGTATCTGACAGCACACAAGCAACACGTACCCGGCTCTCGCTCCACCACAGCCCCTCCTCCTCCGCGTTCCTTTCTCTTCCGTGCTGTCTCGTCGTCTCGGTGGAGAAAGTGTCTGACAGTAACAGCAGGTAAAGTATAAGATTACAGGAGAAGCAGGGGCAATTATACCTCCAGCTGATGCTGGTGTGTTTGTGAGGAGAGTAACTGTTAATGACAGTGTTGTGGTTTCTCCAGAGTCCGGAGGATAGCTTTGGGGAAACCTGCTGTTTCTGTCAGCTCTGCCTCATTTGAAGGTGTAGACACATTTTAATGTCAGCATATCTGATTTATTATTATTATTATTATTATTATTATTATTATTATTATTATTTTGTGTGCACTCCCACATCTTGGCAACGGTGACATTTGTGAGCTGAGACTGACGTTCTTCGCCTTTGCTGTGGCGCTGACTTTAATCGGCTCAGCGAGCATTTGGCTGCTGATGAGATTGCAAACAAAAACCGCCTCTTAAGATCAGCTGGGCTCGTTTAAGATATTTGTAAACACACAGAGATACACACAAACGCTGGTGGTAGCTCCTGCAGGTCTGTCAACAGGGTTTATGCTGGTTTGCCATTCCCCCCCCCCCCCCCACGTGCTTTCACACACGACAGGCAGATCGGCGATCGGAGAACAGTTTGTGTATAGATAAAGGAGCTTAATCATAATTGCCTGGTGTTTCCAGTGTCTAACACGGGCACGCTCCCAGTCTCTGCTCTCCTTGGCTAATGCTTGGCTTACAGATTTTAGCCCTTGGAGCTAAAATGGAGCTGCAGGCAGCATAAACGCTTCAGCTGAAATATTTTAATAATGTTAAATATTTAGTTCTGTAAACGTGATCAAAGACCCAAAGTGGGTTCATTTATCAGTGTTTTCTCTAAAACTCCCGTGATTTTAGGATTTCTGAATAAACTCTTTAACCTTTAAGTTTACTGATATTTTAATACATTTGCAGTGGTCTCCAGTAGGAATGAATGCCTGTAAGTCGTTCTCTGGGGGAAAAGGCTCTGATTTTCCTTTTTGAGGATGTAAAAGCCAGCTGGAGGAGAAAGTTGCAGCAGACGGCAGGACTGGGAGTCTTATTTCCTGATAACTAGACATCTCTCCTCTGATTGGATAACAGCAACATGACTCTACCACTGCCTCTGTTTGCTTTGCTTTGCAAAAGCACAAGCCTGGAAGAGTTCTGCTGTGTGGTGGAGTTGCTACTGCTAACGGTTAGCCTCTACTTGGCTGAGACGTTCTCTGCTGTTTCCTGGACGCTACACTAACAGCCTTCCCCGTCGAGAGCCAAGATGAGCGAGTCCATAGACGTTAATTGACAGAATGACGTAGATCTGTCAGGCGTGTCTGAACCGAGCGTTTCTCCATGTGTTTCCCATCAGAGGCTAATGCAGGAGATGGGGTAGGAGACTATTTTCACCTTCAGCCTTCATGTTAAACTCAGAGTGACTGGTCATTTTCAAAAATCCAAAGTAAAAATGATTTCTCAGTGAACCTGCTCACTTTGAATAAAATAGCTAAACATCTGACGACGTAGACCAAATACAAAGTCACCTCCATCTTTTGCCTGTGACCATCCACACCCCAGACCCCATGCTCGTGCCCTCAGCGTGTGCTCAGCATTGGCCCCGATCACAGCGAGGCACATGGGAGATTAACTGGGCTGGCTTTCCCACTCAGCAGGTTCCCCGACTCCCCTCCACTCATCCTGGCCCAATCTGTCAGCTAACCTCCTGCTCTGCCGAGCCATGGCAGCAGGGCATCACAAGCCCGACCTGCCTTCATTACGCCTGCCAGATGGGCTGAGAATTAGATTCCAACTCCCACCATGGAGGGAGAGAGTGAAGAGAGATTGAAGAGGGAGGAAAAACTGAGGTGATGGAGAAAAAAAGGGAGGAGGGAAGAACGTTGCAGGGGGGAAAGGAAAGGGATGTTTTTTGTTTTCATTTATGTTGCAAGTTATTACATTTTAATGCAACTCCCCTGGGACCTGGCAGCATTAAATGCCTGTTCTTGAATAATTGACACTAACTTCAAGCAAATGCTGGGGAGAAATGAAATTAGTGAGCGCAGCAATTTGGCACAGTGATTATCAGCTCCTCTGAGGCATTTCCTGATGATTTAAGAATGCTAACATTTAAGCAAGTCAGATCTCATTACTCTTCAAGGTTAAATTGAGCTGTGTTGGAGGGGAGGCAGATGCTTGATTGGAAGTAGTGCTTCCGTGTGTTCTGTCTCTCTTCGTCGCTCTTTGTTCTTGCCGATGTGTTTCACTTTAGAAGCAACTCACTACAAGCAGTGAAGAGTTACCTCTGAAGTCTGTCATACCCCGTTGATACCTTTTTGTCTGCTCTTAATTAGATCAGCAGTACTCGCGTCTTGTCCGTACCAAAGATCAGGTCTTATTGTGGTTTCACATGTACAGCACGTCTCCTTTAAATGCACGTATAGCTGGACTTGAATGGACAAAACAAGCGAGCTCTTTGAGTCCATACAAAATGGGGAAGTGTTTATTACATGTCAGGCTGTGCAGCAAATGTGCCTTATACTGTATTTTTTCCTACGATTCTCACTCATTCTGGGGAGGCTGAAACAATTTTCAAAGCAATTTCAGCTCTGGCATCTTCTGGTCCAGTGTTCACCTCGGTTGCCCGTACACATCTGTTCTCCGCACAAACTTGATCCAATTAGGTGACACCAGAGAAAGGTTTAGTCTTCGAGAAGCCCAGCACAGCACCGGGGCCCCACAACAATACGGAAGTGTTTTTCCTTCCATTACGGAGCGTCACATCCTCTTAAAGGTGTTTACCTGCTGTGGATGTGTCAGGCACGGTTTCCAAACGGGGTGTCATTGGGGAGGGGAGGGGGGTGAGCGAGGAGGATAATGATGATTGGATGCGGTGTGACTGATGCAGATACTCTTCACCCTACGCTGCACCCCTGAAAGTTTAGAGACAGATGGGAAGACGGGTCGGACCGTTATCCCCGCTTTCTGTATTCCAATGAAATCGAACCATTTGTCACTGCAGTGATTATTTACAGCGAGGCAGCAGTAACAAAGCTACCTTAGGGAATATGTCTGTTTGTTTTTCCAAGCTGTTGTTTTCTTATGCAGCAGGGAAATCATTGCAAGTCAAATGTAATCATTCCACTGCAGGGTTGTGCTCTGTCTCCAGTAATAACAGTATTAGTTTAGTCCCTGGTATTGCATACATCAGGCTTGTAATTTTAATTTCTGAGACATGAGTTACAGGAAGGAGCATAACCAGTCACTGCATTTTTGTCCATAACAGTGTGTCTTGTGACACATTTAGAAAGTCAACAGCTTGAAATCAGTATTATCTGAGTTTTCATCCAGCCAATAAACACGGTGACTCAAAAGTGCAGGTTCTGTTTCCACCTCCTCCTATGTTCTGATGTGATGTCACTGGACCATTCTAACAAGGGTGTACATTTCCACATGAAACATCAATGCTTCGGTGTGATTAGCAGAGGTTCGTGTAGGTTTGTGTGGCCTCTTTGCTATTTAGAAATGGACTGAGGGTAATCTTTGCTCAACCCAGATCACACCCACTTTTCAGATTGATTCAAACACAAGTTTTTATGTCAGTACTGGAGCCATGACCCAGAGCTGCCATGAACAAAACTGCCACCACCCAAAACCGTTTAATCGGTGGAAAACATTTGGTGTTTTCCAAGACTTCTAATGGAGCACATGTTCAAGGTGTGATTCGCCAGTGCTACTTGGAAGGCTGTCCAGTGGTGAGGTATGTGTAGACCAAGGAAAATGGGTTGTATTGATGTTTTATACAGCTGGGTCTTATACCCATCCCTCAATGAAATCTGACTTCTCAGATCAAATACTGGTCTGTTATCCAAGCCAGTCATGTGAATCCACCTCTCTGTCCAAGCCATTCTGCTCCCATGCATCCCATTTCCATATCATCTCCGCATCATGTATATGAGATGGAGCCCTCCCATGTACGCGATGATGTGATCCCCAGATAGATTCATTCGTACATAATGATAAAAGATGGGTTTGGACAGAGCTACTTATTTGACAATCATTGAAGTGCCACTGTGATGGATGATGAGGAGAACCTCCACCCCTCTCTCCTCCCACCCCATAACCATGGCTCCCTCTTCTGATACCACCTTATTTATTTTCCCCGGCTAAGCTCAAGGTCTCGTCTCAGTCTAGAAGACGAATATCAAATTGAATTAAAATTGCTCACTCACCCAAAACAGGGGCTTGTGCTCTTTTTAACATCACACACACACATCCAGCCCCCTCCTTCGTTTTCTGTGGTAATGTGAATAATTCATTCCAACAGGGCCACAGAATCGTTTGTTTTGTTTAAGCAGCTATGACATAACTGTTGGAGATACAAACGCCTACGCATGCTAGCAATGCTAACACATCTGAGGAAGTAAAAACACTGGATCAGGTGGACGCTATCAAGACATCAGATTTAGAATATTTTAACTGAAGATGAGCAGTTAGAAGAGGTTAAATTCTGGTATAGCTATAATATTTTACTACACGTTATTGTTTATGAAGAAGAAGAATAACATATAATTTCTATAGCGCTTCTCAGGATAAAAATCATGAGGTGCTTCACAAAAACAAAAATGTTAAAATATAAAAAATAATTTAGAAAATGGTTAAAAATATTTTTTAAATGAGCAAAAAATAGACAGTTGTGATTAAAAAATGTTAAGAAAGAGCGAGACTGAACAGGAAAGAGGGAAATCAGTGGTTCCTGAGGAAGGTGGAATAGGTGGGGAGAGCAGAATAAAGAGAGAGTGGTGAAGAAGGTCATACAAAAGCCAGCTTGAACAAGTGAGTCTTCAGCTGCTTTTTAAAGGAGTCCACTGAGTCCACTGATCTCAGGCTCAGGGGGAGAGAGCTCCAGGGTCTGGGGGCCACAGCAGCAAATGATCTGTCACCTTTGACCTTTAGCCTGGTGCTGCACAACCAGTAGGCTTTGATCACTGGACCTCAGGGACCTGCTGGGGGTGTAGGGACTAAGATCACCAATGTAAGATGGTGCTTGTCCATGTAAGGCCCTATAGACCAGAACCAGGATCTTGAAATGAACCCTGAAGTTGGGTGGCAGCGAGTGGAGCTGGGGGAGAAGCGGGGTGATGTGGGTGTATTTGGAGGACTTGGTCAGAAGCCGAGCACAGGCATTCTGAACCACCTGTAGACGGTTCAGGGAGGTTCTGCTCAGACATGTGAAAAGAGAGTTACAGTAGTCTAAGCGTGAGGAGATGAAGGTGTGGATAACTGTCTCAAGTTCAGAGCGGGACAGAATGGGACTCAGCTTAGCAATGTTCCTAAGATGGAAGAAGGAAGAGCGAACAAGAGAACTGACATGAGAATCCAGGGTGAGAGCTGGGTCAAAGGTCACGCCAAGATTCCTGACAGAAGGTTTGGTGTGGGAAGCAAGCTGACCAAGAGAGACTCTGACTTTGGGAACCAGCTTGTCTGGGGCACAGATGAGGATCTCAGTCTCATCTTCATTCAGCTGTAGAAAGCTCCCAGCCATCCAGGTTTTGATAGAGTTTAAGCAGGTGTGTAACAGCTGCAGCTTAGACATCTCATGGGGCTTAAAGGAAATGTACAGTTGAATGTCATCTGCATAAAGATGGTAGGAGATTCCTTTAAAAGAGCTCAGTATGTGCTGAAGAGGAAGCAGATAGAGGAGGAAGAGCAGAGGCCCCAGCACAGAACCTTGTGGGACACCATGGGTAAGAGAGGTGGTGGAGGACCTAAACTTGGAGACGGCCACAGAAAAGGAGCGCTCAGAAAGATAAGAGGAGAACCACTCCAGAGCAGATCCTGATAGGCCTACCCAGTCTCTCAGCCTCTCCAGTAGCAGGTGATGGTCAACAGTGTCAAAGGCTGCAGTCAGGTCCAGCAGGACCAGAACAGAACAGTCGCTTGCATCACTGTGAGTCAGAAGGTCATTAGAGACCCTAAGAAGAGCTGTTTCAGTAGAATGAGCTCTACGAAAACCTGACTGTAAGCTATCATAGATGTTTTGTTCATCAAGAGCAGCTGTGAGATGTTTAGCCACAACCTTTTCCAAGATCTTGGAGATGAACGGAAGTTTAAAGATGGGTCTTAAGCTGCTATGGAGAGAGGCGTCGAGACTCGGTTTTTTAAGAAGCGGGTGGATTACAGCGTTCTTAAAGAAAGCAGGGACCTGACCAGAGACCAGAGAAGCATTAACTATAGAGAGCACACTGGGACCGATGGACTGAAAAGCACTTTTAAACAAAGATGAGGGTGAGATGTCGAGGGGGCATGCAGATGTCTTCATAGAGTTAACTAGTTTGGTTAACTCAGGCAAAGAAACAGGAGCAAAGCTATCTAGGATGATGGGCCTGGTTGGAGTCGGGAGAGGCAGCGATAAGGCTGAAGGAGAGATGCTAGATCTGACCTTACTGACTTTGTCCACAAAGAAAGACAGAAAGTTCTCACAGTCTGCAACAGAGTGGACGGAGGCTGTAGGAGAGGCAGGAGAGACAATGCTGCTGATGGTGTTAAACAGCACCTTGGGGTTCCGTTTGCTCTGGGACACCAGGTTGGAGAAATAGGAAACCCTAGCATCTCTGACTGCAGAATTAAAGGATGTCAGAAGATCCTTTAGGTGCAGCAGATGGACGTGGAGATGGGTTTTCTTCCACAAGCACTCAATTTTTCTGCATTGGCGCTTTAGGCTGTCATTAAACCAGGGAGTAGGGTTCACTGCAGGAACTGATCTGGTTCTGACAGGACAGATGTTGTCCAGAATGGAGAGGCAGTGTTCGTTAAACTGAGAAGTTAAGGAATCTGGGTCGTTATCAGAAGAACAGGGTAGATGAAAAGCAGCAGAAAAATTGCTAGCTGTGCTCTCATTAAGAAAACGAGAACTAACCATACAGCGAGCAGGAGGTGAGGACACAGAAACTGACAAGTTAAAGAAAATGCAATGGTGATCTGAAATATAAACGTCCTCAGGACAAACACTGTCAGCATTTAGACCCAGGGTAAAAACAAGGTCTAGAGTGTCCCCTGGTGTGTGTGGGGCCAGAAACATGCTGGGTAAAGCTGAAGGAGTCCATAAGGCTGGAGAAATTCATGGCAACGTGTATGTCTCACAGAGCTGCAACTTTCCAACAACAAAAGCATTTCAAAGGAAATATCATTTTTTTCTCATTTTTATACGTTTTATTATATGTATATAATATTACATTAGGGATGGACAATATATTGGCATCAATTTCGGTATTGGCCGATGTTAGTCATTTTTAACACATCAGTATCGGTTCGCTAAATAAAACTGGGCCGATATTAACAACCAACATTTTTTCCATCTCATCTTCATTTGTTTGCCTGTTTCAGAGGGTGTGTGTGTGTGTGGGGGGGGGGGGGGGTGATTGTTTATTCATGTGAACTGTGAATGAAATCATCCTCCTTACCTTATCCTCCTGCTTGCACTCTAGTGATGCTGCTTATAAGGGTCTTTGTCGTTTTGTTCTTCGTTGTCCATTTAGGACACATAGAAGTGTGATGTATCGACAGTTGTCCTGGTTCACACCTGCTCTCAGAAGACAGTTTCACTGGTTTCAGTTCATTTTTAAAACTGTTGACATTAATTATCCGGATTAGCTTAAAAAAACATTTAATTCCCTATAATTCACTTTACAGCCTGCGGCATAATGACCAGATCTTTTTGTTGTTCCCAGAGTTAAAAGAGAGGTAGGGAAACATGCTTTTGATTTTAAGGCTCCATGTGATTGGAATAATCTTCCTTTATTTATTCGTTGTTTATCATCATTCACAACTTTTCGAAGGGCTCTGGTCGATCATCTTCAGGAATAATTGTCTATGTTACTAATTGTATTTGTTCAACTGGCTGTTGCTTTTGTTTTGTCCATGTTAGTTGGGGTCATGTCGTGTGGGGTGAAGTATTGTGAGCCTTTGAGGGTGTGTGGGTGTGGCTGTGTGTGTGTCTGTAAATGATTGTTGAAATGTTTTGATTTTGATTTTTGTTCTTTTTGTTGTAAAGGAGGATCCACTCGAAAATGAGATGTTTCATCTCAAGTGGTTATTCCTCCGTATAAAATTATGTTTAAATAAATAAATCTCAGAACCGTAAATGTGTGTGTTGTGTGTACACAATAATGTAAATCAGCTTTAATAATTTTCATTCTATACAAAATCTGTTGATTATTGTCATTATATATATATATATATATATATATATATATATATATATATATATATATGGCGGAAGGACTTAGCTAAATAAAAATGACTATATGTAAGACTATAACTTTTACAGATTTCTAAAAAAAATCCTACATAATTCATGAAAAGGGGTAAAAAAAATCCAGATTACTGTTCTAAGGCTAGAGGTAATTTAATACCAATAGTCTACGAGAGGCTAATGAAATGTATCCGATTCATTTTTAAAGACTCACAGTGTGTTCAGTTACTGAAACAGTCCTGATTGTAATCTGGAGGATTATTTTTCACATATTTTACTCCTGTATCATTAAGGATAACTGAACAAAGTTTCACCAACAGATTATTCCAAATCTCTGAGCAGATTACCAGTCCTCTTTGTAGCCAGCTGCCAGGGTGTTGGTTTGCATTAGCAGGTATACAAAGTGCTTTTACCTGAACCAGGAAACTCTATCGCTGAGCTTCTTTGTAAGTCAAAAGAATTACTTTGATTGTAATCTTGAATGAAAAGCATCATTTTAGCTTGTGGAAGAATCCGTTCACAGTGAATAGTGCTGTATTGTGTCGGTCCAGAGGGACATGCCGTCATTCAGCTCCACTTTCTGTCCCTCACAAGTGTGCACTGATGGCTGAGACTGAGCTGATTGACTGATATCCAACCTGTCACACAATCACATCCTGCAACTCATCTCTAATTTGCAGATTCATGCAAAGAAAAAAAAGTTCTCACAGAAATGATATTTCTTGATGCTGTAAGCTGATCATGCATGCCAGTATAATCCGGCGGTGTTGGTGTGCAAAGTAAACAAGAACAGAAAAGGGGGAAAAAAGAAAAGATTGAGCAGGGTATGAAAGTATTTCCACTGACAGTTTGTGTTAAACCGGTCTCAGAAATGCTCTTTGTGAAGCTTTTCTCGCCTTTTCAGAAACCGCCCGTGTGTCTGTAAAGGTGCTGGGTGAGATGAGCACAACTGATACTGTGGTTCCCACACGCCTTGCTGTCTGAAATTTCACAACCGATAGTGGTTACTGACAGAGGAGGCTTGATAAAATCTCACCTGATTAGAAAAAAGAACCTGAGCGAGCGAGGCAGTGAGAGAGTGGAGATGTGGTGAGTAAAAGCTGGAGGAGATGGCCGGCAACAGCAGCGCTCTGAGGTTGTGTATAGGTTTCAGTTGACACATCTCTGGCTGGCCCAGTGTGCAGCACGCTCTCCACAAGGGTTGAGTACGACTAGCGGATCACAAACCGCACCAGTGCTGCTTCTTCTGCTGATTGCGTGTTTGAGACAGATTTAACAAAACAGTGAAAAATGGATTGGATGTATTTCACGCTTAAATCAGAAAAGAAAACGTTCCATGATAGAAATACTAAACACCGACTAAATAAACAGATTCCTCCTCCGTCACCTAGTCCTCTGACCCAAACTAAAATCCGGCTCATGGAGCTCTCCCAGAGCCAAAAGATAAGCCCTTCCTTGGTACGCAGACGATTTGGCCCTAAAATAGCTACCTTGTTTGGCTCCTGGGGGATGTTACAATGAAACTGAGCTGCTAAAAGAGATAACATCACAACCAAACAACAGCTCTTGTTGTTGAGAAGCAGAAGAAAGAAGGGAGGCTGGAGATGGCGTCATCCTGTTTGTTGTTTTTCAAAATAACTGCTGTGATTATTCTGATAATGTCTGATTATCTGTGATTTATTGTGCCCTACTTAGCTGTTGTCATTCAAACCGAGGTGACATGATGGGGTGTCTTAGCTCTGAACTAGCAAAGAGAGTGGTTCGACTCGCTCATCAGTGTAGGAGGTGTGAACATGAGGCGACCTGCACACTTTTCTAGCGCGAGCTGTCTCTCAGAAACACTCACTACTTAGAACGGAGACGGTTGAAATAAGATTTTTATGTTTGAATCTCTGAAAGTTGGGCTAATTGACACGTGTCACCAAAGGGCCTCCCGGTCCCCCCGCCTCCTCCCATTAGAGATGCTTGTTAGCAGAGTTGGCAGAAGTTCTCATTACAGCGACAGCTCAGTCACAATCTATTACTGACTGGAGGCCTACGCTTCGCATAACTGGCACCAAATATTGGTTTTGCTGATAAATTTAGGGGTGGAAAAAAATCATTATTAATGATGAAGAAAGTAAACAGGAGTGTTGTTGGCAGGGAGTGGGTGGCTGTCCCACGGGACAGGAATCTTAAGGAATATAGAAATAGTAACATCCTCACCCAGTTGGGCTTCCAGCACCTCACCGTCGCTCCTGTTCCACCTCGCAGCTACAGAAGCACTTCAGCGTTTGCAGGAAGACAGCAAAGTTTTCATTTAGCATCTACAGAGATCCCCTACAGAAAACATGCCTTCAGGGTAATGTTAGGTCTTTTCATAAGTTACAAAGATGTAATTAGACAAATTAGCTCAGCAGACACTCGGGGTTGCGTTTTAATGGCAGCATGTTGCCTAGGTTGGTAATTAGCAGGCAGCCTCTGCTGCAAAATCACACATTGCACCCGAGGCTTTGCATCCATAACCTGACGACCAGTAGCTGCACAGTAATGAAGGTTTATGTCTCCCACAGGCTGGGTTCCTCTCCTCCGCCTCAGCCAGGTTGGATGTTGGGATTCGCACTGAGCCACTGTGCAAATCTCTTGTTTATTCCCACGTATCATTCTCTTCTAGGCTGAGAATGTTGTCCTTTCGCCGTGATGATGTATTCAAATCAAACTGATGTGTTTTTGCCTCAGAGGCACAGAATTTCATTTGAGCCAATCACCTTTATGGCTCAATTCATCAGGGCTGTGGTCGACATGTCCAGGTCTCTCGTCGAGAGCAGCACCCGAGGAGGCGATCAGCCATTTCCATACACGCCGCTCCTCTCACGCTTCTAATGACTTGCCGATGGTGATTTTGCCTAAGCGTGTGTGTGTGTGTGTGTGTGTGTGTGTGTGTGTGTGTGTGTGTGTGTGTGTGTGTGTGTATGTGTGTTTTATATTAACTCTGAATAAATGTCTTTTCTCTCTGACACAAGACATTCTCTCTGAGTTGGATGGGGTGGGCTGAATGCCAAATGAATGCAGATGAACTTGGAATGGAATTGATTTGCCTATTTACTCTGTGTGACCATAGTAAATTTGTCTATTTATCAGAAATATGCCTTCGTTGGAAGCTTTTCACAGTCAAAACGATTCTACAAATGCAGAAGGAAATTGATTTTCTCAGTTTTCCATTTATTTGTGTGCAACCTGAAGATCTGAGGCATCTTTATCCGAGACAACGTCACATTCAGGTGGGTGCAAACTCAGCGGGCCGCTACATTCAGCAGCAAACATTCAATTATTGAACATTTTAATGAATCCAAGCCTGTTGGAAGTAACTGTCTGCAGGTAAATATAGATTGTGTTGTTTTCGTTAGCCTGTCACAGCCTTTGTCTTTTACGCGCTGTCGTGTTCGTGGCAGCGTTTGGCTCCACGTTGTGCCCTAACTGACATGGGAAGGAGGTGATTGGAACAATGTGTTGCGAGTGGATAGCAGCACACATCCACTGGAGCTTTGTGGACCATGGAGATAAGGCTGGAGCTTACAGCATGACAGGAAGAGCAGGATTGGGGAATGGAGGACAAGAGACTGCAGCCTTAAGGCCAAAAGACTCAGCTGAGAGTAATGAGCGCCAGCTCTCGCCAAGGATACAGAGAAATTTGCCAGAGCAGGGAAGGAAAAGGAGAGGAGGAACAACAGCCTCAGAGGGTAAATTAGCTGCCTCACCATAGCAGCTGACACGGTGTAATGTGGGAAAGAAACGGCGCGAATGACAAGAGAACATTTCAAGGTGGCTTCAGTCGCAACAGCAGGGATCTGAGCTGTTAGGGCTGACAAGATAACACAAACAAAATACATCAACGTAGCTCTCTCCAGTGTTCAGTCACCTCACATCGATGTAGCGTCCTCGTGTTTTAGTCTTTTTATTCACCTATTAAGTCTCAAAGACTTAGAAAGACAGAATTATGTAGTCCAGATCCATCCCACTGCTGTTTAATGTCTGTCAGTGCAAAACAGGAAACATGCAAACAAACACTGAACACATGTAAACGCCTCCAGCTGCACCCGCCCACCGACCCAGCTGAGCTTACTGTTAACGCCTACAGGAGAGCGCCTCAAAAACACCTCCTTTCATTTCACATAATCATTCAGATCTTTGACAAACGCATGAAGATATCGCAACATTTAGAGCCTAAAGTCAGAACTAATCAGTCCCGGGGTCAGCCAGCGTCTCAAAGTAAATGGAGTTTATGTGACTGGGACCGTGTGAGGATCCTCTGAGGACACATTCTGAGTTGAAAAATACTTTTAATTTTGAGCATCACGATCTTTCAGGTGTGGATTGTGAGCCATCAGTTTTCCTTTATGTCTTTAGATGGCTCTAATGGAATTTGCTGTACTTTCTCACTTTCATTTGCTCTGTCGTGTCTCACACACACACACACACACACACACACACACACACACACACACACACACACACACACACACACACACACACACACTCACACACTCACACACACACACACACACACACACACACACACACTGAACCCTCTGTGCCTGGCCTGCCTGTGGCACTAGATGTGTTGGATCATTTGATTCCAGCTAATAACCAGAGCTTTGCCCAGAGAAAAGCACAAATGAATTACGTCCTCTGCCTGAGAAGACCACAGCCTTGCAGTCAGACCAGTTTGCTCCCAAGGATCCAAACATTTATTTTCACGATGATACTTAAAGTCTTTGTGACTTAATAAAAAATCCTTCTGATATATTTCCCATCTTTATTTTGGATTATGATTATTTGTTGATTAGAATAGTAAGCAATGGTGATACGTGTTAGAAGTAAAATCTGTACCTCTAAGGTTGACACTGTTTACGCTGTCTTGCTGCAGCATCCAGGTGACTAGTATCTCTCCTTCTTTAAGCTCTTCTTTTGTTTAACCTATTATAGGAGAATGTGTCACCTGTTTTTTGTTGTTGTTAATTCATCTGTAGTGCAAAACCTTTGGCACAACTTTTTTTTTGCTTTAACAGACAAATCCACCACCATACACGAGTCTACAAACACAAACACATGTTTATCACCATGTTGGGTTTGAATCCTTGAACAATAACTTTCAAACCCACTAACACAACAGCAGAGCCACGCCCACACACACACACACACACACACACACACACACACACACACACACACACACACACACACACACACACACACAGAGATCTACCATCTCAGGTAAAATGAACTCTTTCTTGTTGACGCCTGTTACCTCTTTGCAGTTTGATTAACAAGAACAGGAAGTGGTAATGAACTGTGAACATGCTGTTTCCTTCCTTTTAGAGGCCAAGCCCCCCCTCCCCCCACCCTTAAAAAAGCTGTTTCAATGCTCAGTCCCAATTAGCTCCGACACGGCTCTTGTCTCCTGATCTTGGTATTCAGCACCAGAATCAGAAAGGCTATGTGCTCCATCTTATCCACGTGGATGGCAAAGAGGTGCCCCGTTGTGGATTTTCATAGAAATACATGAACACGCCTGGCTGTAACACACTGTAGTCGTGTCATTTCAGATAACCAGGTAGATTGGTTTTCTATGAAGACATCACTTATTAAGAAATTCTCATTACTGGAAAACAAAAGGTGTGAAATCACATTTCCCTGCTTTCACAGCAGTAGAGTCTACAACATTTTTCTGATATTAAAGATACAAAATAAGCTAGAGCGACTGCCAAATCCTCAGTGCTTATCCTGCTCGACTTATCGGCTGCATTTGACACTGTCAACCATGGTTTCCTTTTGTCCACACTCTCTAGCATGGGCATCACAGAAAAAGCACATGCCTGGTTTGAATCGTACCTCACAGGACGATCATTCAGTGTATCTTGGCTTGAACAATCCTCTACCGTGCACCATCTTGCCACAGGAGTCCCCCAGGGCTCTGTACTAGAACCTCTTCTCTTTGCCATATACACCACCTCACTGGGTGAGATCATTCGATCACATGGCTTCTCCTACCACTGCTATGCAGACGACACCCAGTTCTATCTGTCATTTCCACCGGACGACCACACTGTCTCTGCACGAATATCAAACTGTCTCTCTGACACATCAAAATGGATGAAATCCCACCATCTCCAAATCAACCTCTCTAAAACTGAACTACTTGTCATCCCAGCAAAACCATCCACACAGCACAATATCTCAATCCAGAATGACTTCCTATCTCTGGCTCCTTCAAAGGCAGTTGGAAATCTGGGTGTTGTGATTGATGAACACCTGACCTTTAAAGATCACGTTACCTCTTTTGCTCGTTCATGCTGCTTTGCGCTGTATAACATACGAAAGATCAGACCATACCTAACACAACATGCCACCCAGCTCCTGGTGCAATCTACTGTCATCTCCCGCCTTGATTACTGCAATGCCCTTCTAACTGGTCTTCCAGGCTGTACTGTGAGACCTCTTCAAATGGTCCAGAACGCAGCGGCGCGTCTGGTCTTCAATCAGCCTAAAAGAGCACACGTCACCCCTCTGTTCATTGAGCTCCACTGGCTACCGCTAGCAGGACACATCAAATTCAAATTGCTAACACTAGCATAAAAAGTCCGAGATGGTACGGCTCCCATCTACCTGAATCCTCTTGCAAAGGCTTACGTCTCGGCCCGGCTGCTCCGGTCATCACAGGATCGTCGGCTATCAGTGCCTACACCACGCTCAGGACAATCCAGACTCTTCTCATGCATCGTTCCACAAATGTGGAATGATGTTCCAAGCACTACCAGAACAGCGGCTTCTTTTTCAATTTTCAAGAAACTCCTGAAGACCCTGCTCTTCAGAGAGCATCTTGTAAACTAGCACCCTCCCTGCACCTGTCCCCCCCCTCTACCGTCCACTCCTTTGTTCCCTCCTCTCCGTTATTGATGTCAAGTTGTTGTTATTGTTGTTGTTAGCCTCAAGGGCAACATGCCGATTATCACTTGTAAGTCGCTTTGGACAAAAGCGTCTGCTAAATACACATAAACATAAACATAATTTCTAGAAATATCCATCAAAATGTTGTTGAAAATGAATCAAATGATGCCCAGTTGTAGGAAAATATGGGCGGCTTTGTAACGTACAAACATAAAAATCAGGTTGAAAATACATGAGAGCGGGTCTAAGGGTGTTTCTTAATGCCAAGGCACCACACCTTGAGGTCTTGGCCTCGCCCCGGTTGCCTAGGAGATACGTCATCAGGAACTGCCAAGGCATGTTCCAATGTTCATGTTCTACCGAGACGTTTGTTCTCCGTTTGTTACCCTTTAGCTAGCTGAGCAAGGATACACAGAAGGTGTCTTGTAGCCTAGCATTGGCCAAAAATTTCCCAGAATACACTGCAGTATTTTCAAAAGGATAGCTACAACAGGGGCAAATTTCAAGTTTAAATGTAAGTAAACTAATATAAAATGTTTTGTTTAGATGCAAAGAAGTTGGTTAGTTGCTTAGTTGTTGCAACTTCGGTGGCTAGCGGGTAGTAGCTCGCTAACATATTTCATTTTACCAATATATACACAATTTACCAATATATACACAATTTAAAAAGTAAAAGGCTCATTATATATTTATATTTAAACTGATACTTATAAAATTAAACGTTATCTCCTGTGTCACGTGACGTTACTTGACCGCCGCGGAAGCCGCTGTCACGTGATGTAAGTTTGCTCCATTTAGCCGTTTTCTTTGACAATGTCCTCGTAAGCAAGCCATCTGTATTAAAAGACATCGCCTCGCAAGGCCAGGCACCTTGACATTGAGAAACACCCCAAGTCTCTGGGCGACGCCATATTAGACGCCATGTTTCTTTCTACGGGAGCCCATGAGGACAAAATGCATTTACTGATTTGTAATAAACGGTTACAAAACTTTTGTCATTCTTAAACTTTGTATTTTTACACATTAACCTTTTCACTTGTTGCCAGTGATAAAACAGAGTTTGATGTTCTTGTTATTTTGCTAAAGTTTGCACTCCCCAGGGCTTTTTGACCCTAATGGGCATCCGTTGGTACGGTCCTACTCCAACAGAAAAATATTGCTGTCTTGCAACAATTTAGGTATCTACTGCCCCCTATCGCCAAGAAAAATACACACTGTCACTTTAACTACTTTTTAGACCCAGGGAGTTGTATTAAAGGAGCATGTGCCTTCTAAACAGCAAAGTTTTGAAATGACTGGACAAGGCCATCACAGTTCAGCTACCCCTGGGGAGGTTGGGACCAGAACCCTCTTTTCTTTCACGATTTTCTCCCCTTTTGTTCTTCAGTTTTGTTCCGTCTCTCCCTTTTTGTTTCAGATCGTCTCCTGTGGTTTCTCTGTTCCAGCATGTCTGTGCTGTGCATTTTCTCACAGCCTGTGAGGTCATTTTGGTATGGACCGCTTTGACTGACCAGAACATTTAAGCTGCTGTTGTGCAAATGATAAGAACACACACAGCATCCAGGTGCTACTGCATACTTCTAAAGATTGATTTTTGTCAAAATATATTAAAAAAGAACACGCAGTTGCTGAGATTAGTTGGAAAATGTGGTCATTCATTTCAAAGTACACAAGGAATTATAAAAGATGAGTAAGTTTAGGTTTGTTGGTTTGTGATTGGACAAAAACAAACAAAAGCAGCTTTTATACTCTCGTCTAAACATGTTTACTGTGTTTTTCTCGCATTTGAAAGTATTTTGACACTTTGTCCATGTTTATTCTAGCAAACATGATGGAAACTCGCTGATAACAGACTTAGAGCAGCTTTAATTATTATGTTATGTTAGAATTAATTATGGGTTACATAATTAAGTCAAAATAATCAGTGAGTGCAACTGCTCTGCAAAATACAACCACGGAGATGAATACTTCAACTACCAAGGACTCCAGAAATACAAAATAAGCATTAAATGCTCTTTTCACACACAAAAAAAATAATAATAACATTTTTTGGTGAAGGTTTTGTAGAATTTGGTAAATAAGAGCTCTATATATATTACCTCTACCTATGACCAATGAGCTGTGATACTCTATATAAATATAGAATATCAACCTGCTTGGTCTTCATGTGTTTAATCAGAAGATTCTAGGATTCTTTGTTTTATTCAGGGATTGTAAACACTTCGTTTTGCTTCAAGGAAAGAGTCAGGTTTGTAAAAGTAAGAATTTATTTTCCAAACAATGAAAACATGACAAGTTAACTAATATTTACTGTGATGGATGAATCTAGATGGAGTAGATGTGGTATATGGTGCCTATGTGTGAATGTGATGCTATCAGAACTTCCGTATCTAGGAAAGCTGCGTTCTGGGTGTAAAAGAATTTGGTTTGTGTTAAGCTATGAAGTTGATTCTTATCAAAAAGCATCAGACGCAATCACACTTCTACCTCACCCTTCGGAGACCCTCTTCACGGATCCGGAGGTGATCGAGGTCGGATGACCTCTGAGCACCCAGGTCCAGTAGACTGACCACAGTGCCGACTTCTCCAGTCCAGAGATGTCACCAGGCACACAGGTTGGATGGAACCGTTTGCGTCTAGACTCTTGAGGAGTCGGAACAAAATCAGCTTTGTTCTGCAGGAACGTTTGCTGTGTCAGCTTTGCAACAACCTTGACGGCGTGTCAAGGCTGCTTCTTAGTTAAAGAGACTTCACCATGGACGGCCGTTTCCGTAGCTTCCTCTCGAACTCTGTAGAGCTGGAACGCTGACTGATGTGAGCTGGAACTGGAACGAACTGCTGAATCACCAGAGTGATTCTGTTTTAATATTCTCATGTTATGATTTGCGTGGCCAACCCGAGGTTGACATGTTGAGGAATATTACCAAGACAACCTCAGAAAACACGCCTTCTTTCAGATACCGGATGCTCTGATCTGGGGTAAAGAAATATCTATGTGTCACGCGTTTGACTTAACTTTAACTTGTCCTTGTGTGAGTGTAGATGGTGATGGCCTTGTCATATCAACATTACTAATCTATATATAATCTATATGTAATCATAACATAACATTCATTTCAAACTTCAGTCATTCAAGCAAAGATTAATGAAAGCATTTCATTTATATTATAATTATTATCATAGGTGACAATAAACAAACGTTTATTTAATGATTATTTCACTTATAAGTTTTAAATATTCACATATTTAAAAGTTCCTTCTTTGAGTAAGCGACTAATCCGAGCTGAGAGTGTTCACTTATTCAGAGGCATGAAGAATCCTGTAGGACGATAAGGGAAGCTTGAGGCCTTGAGGAGGGAACATCATTGTTGACAGTACGTTATCATGTGTTCAGAGCTGCAGAGAGGCTCTGCACCCCAGCTGATGGGATGAAGGCAGGCTGATTAAACGAAACACATGAAGACTCCTGTCTCCATGTCAACCAGATATTGAAGCGTCAAACTGTACTTAAAAACTGACCATTACTGGACATTACAGCTTAGGTTTGTTTTAACCCTAACCCCACCAAACTGCAAACACAGATCATACAATCATACTGGGCAACAACATCTTCAGTTTTTTCTTTTGTTTTACACAAATATGTTCATCATGATGTCTAAATGAGTGTGTGGAGGCACAGCTGCTTACTTTGTCATAATAAAGACTCTAACACTGTTCCTCCATGCTGACCTCTCGTAGATATGTTTGAGGTTTGATTTGAAAGCAGCTGTATTCACAGAACTAGTCCTGAATGTCTCGTTGCACTTTGGAGGAGCAATCCCTCCCATGTGCTTCAGGTGGGATTTAATTTGACCTGTAACATCTCGTCATTCAGCACAAGTGATGAAATCAGACAAAGGCATCAGATTCAAGCCGCTGCAGGTCACTTCTCTGTAAACAAGCTGCACAGAAAGAGATGAAGATAGATTTTTAAGTACATTTGTGTCGTGTGTTGGAGTTAAGGTGGACCTGAATGCTACTTTATTCTGTAGGCATGTGTCGCATGACGGGGGCGTAGGAGCAGAAAACACTTGGGATGTTTGTTAACCTGCAGTATTATCACCACACGTGCTTTCATATTTCCATCTAACCTTGATTGCATTGGCTATTTAAATATCCTTTAGTTTGTTGCTTTGCAGCCACTTTCAAGTTGTTTTCCATCAATAATGCCTCAGTTCTCACATTATTCTTGATCCAGTCATTGAAAATTAAAGGAACGTTGATGTTCTAAATGAGAATGTGCTGAATTTATTAGCCTTGCATCTGTCCTTAAGAATACTGCCAAAGTGGCATTAGGATGTCTATTAAAGTGCATTGATTGATTAGTTGTTTGGAGTCACCACAGCTGAAGTTGTTTAAAAAATCTTTGCCTAATTGGAAATTGGAGTAATTTCTGAGGCAGCCTGAAAATGAGTGCAGCTGTTTGTGTAACAACATATGAATCATTGGCTCTTCCTCCTCTTATTCACACACCGCCAGTCCTCCGCAGACTCACCAACATATATCCTGCAACATCTCACTACACTGCACCCAGACAGATGGCAGCTATTATTCCATATTTAACTCAAAAGCAAAATCATTTCCTAGCACAGAAAGCAAATTAACAGTCATCAAAACATTTAGAGGATGGGATAAATTGGGAGATCCTTGTCTGATGGGGCTTCCTGCGTGGAAAATGTGATTTGGAATTTAAACAAAGCTGGAAAAGAAAAATAAATAAAAGGCAGAGCGGAGACAGCCTTGCTGTTGACCTCGGTGACACGTACACCGCAATGGCAGGGGTGATTATGGCGGCGTGTTCTTTGATTTTAGAACTGGGCCTACTTTCAGCACAGGATGTAATGTTTCAAACAAGGAGCGCGGGCCTCAGAGAAGAGGAAGTGTCTCCTTTATGGCAACGTGCTATGCAACTGCCAACGTTGTATTTGCCAGATGGCCTTTGATGGATGGGGAAGCAATCCAATGCAAGTCATTTCTCGTTCCTGTTGTGTTCTTAATCACAGCTAGAAAGTCTATTAACTTTACCAGAAGGCTGTGTCTGTTGAATGTGAACGCTACATTAGGAGAATACAATAACAAGATACCTGAAAAACATTTAGCAATATCAAGCTTAGCATTTAATAGCTGGCAGCTTTGAAGACCAACACATTTGCAGTGATCTCTAGTATAAGTGAAGGTCTTGTGAGTCGATCTCTGAGGGGAAAGAAGGTCTTGCGCTCCTGTTTCAGGAACTAGAAGTGAGCCAGCTCAAAGCTGACCTACAGACGACTAGGATTGGGCATCGAGCATCGATTGGAACCGGTTCCATGTTCCCATTTTATATTTACATACTCCGTGATGTAAACTTTAACTCCTGCAGCGTAGAGGAAACTTGTTAAAAGACGTCAACACGGTGGATTTAATAGAAGCTTTAAAGAACAAACTCTGGACGGCGTGAGGTGAGTTTGTCTCACTGCAGAAATAAAAACACACACGGAGCGTCAGCAGTCAGACGCAGCCGCTCACCAACACGTGTGTGTGTGTGTGTGTGTGTGTGTGTGTGTGTGAGCATCAGAAGGCTGAACATTAGCCCGAGAATAATTATCATGCTAGAGAAGCTTGTCTGTGGTGGACAACACCAGCTTCTGCCACAATAAATAATAATAATAATAAATGACACACAAAGTTGTGAACATTTTAATTTCCTTTCTGAACTATTTCTGTTGAGAGTTTTAGTGTTTAAATCTGTTAGATTGTTACTGACAGCAGCTACGTTTAAGTTCCTGTTCTGACTGAATGCTGCTGCAGCATGGAGGTGTAGTTCTCAGTCATCCTGGACATGATCATCCTGAGTGTTTTAGCTGAAAACAGCTGGACGTTTCTGGATATGTTGGAGACATTTAGCCTCTCATCCCAGAGGCTTCTTCCAGACTTTGGTTGTGGTCAGAAACAAACACACTGGTTGTGCTGCAAGTCTTTTTCTTTTTTTCTCCAAAACATGTTTTTGTCTAAATGAAGGTGTTGTTGTTCATAGAATTAAAATTCATGTTGAAGTTAAGATTATTTCATCAAGTAGGACCTGTGGTTAGCTGGCTCATGTAAAACATGTCATGTCTTGAAAGAATCGGAATCGATAGAAACCAGAATTGAAATGAGGAACTGGAATCGGAATCGTTCAAAATCAAACGATGCCCAACCATACAGACAACAGGATCTGGAGTCTTATTTGCTGGTATTTGGATATCTCTCCTCTGATTGGATAACAACAACCCAGCTCTACAACTGGTTCAAGTAACACAAGCCTGGAGGAGTTGTGCTGTGTGGTGGAGATGCTAAGGCATCTAACAGTTAGCATCTACTAGCCAAGATGTGCTCTGCTGTTTCCTGGATGCTAAACCAACAACAACTTTTTCTAATCCGAGCGTTTCCTCGTTTATTTTCTGTTAGAAGCCAATGCAGGACATTTGTAGGAGACTATTTTCTTGTTCAGCTTGCATGTGATGCTCAGAGTGACCAATCATATATCAGAAATAACAAGTAAACATTGTTCTTTGTGAACTTTGACCTTTAATAAAGTTATCATTCCTGAATTTAAAGTAATAGTAAATCTCTAATTATTGCTCTTATGTTGTCCAGGTAATGAACCAATTCTTGAATTTGGAGCAAAAAAATAAACTTTCTGTTGGTTAAAATTAGATTAACAATACATGTCATGAATACTTTTTTTGACTTTCTAGTAACGCGGAGACACAAACCAATGTTTGTTTCCATTTTCCTCTTTCTTTTCGTTTCACTGCCAAAAACCAAAGATTTTCCTTCCCTTTAGCTTGTTCCTCCTCCTCTTGCTCAACAGCTATATGTCAGGGTAATTAAGAGCTTTCTGTAAAACGATATCTTTGTGGGTTGTTGCCTAAGCAGCAGCCTACAAAGGTTTTATTGTAGCACATTCATCACTGTCATTGGGGGCTAATTACAAGCCTTTAAATCACTACTCAGAACCTGGATGAGCTGCAGCTGAAAAGCTCTGTTAAGGTGGAGCCGAACTTCAGTCCCACAGCACATTTGTTTAACTTTTCTTTTTTTATATAAAAGAAACCTGTGTTCCCCACCTGTATCTTTGTTGGTTTAGCACATGTCTCGCATTAAACGTTTTTATTCCACGTTGTTTCACTCCAAACTCGTTCGGAGCTTAAAGTGTGAACTCGACGCTCTGTGCAAAACGCGGGCCTTTAACAACTCTCACGCTGACTTTTACAATGATGGGAAGGTTAAGTTAGCACTGCGTTAGATTTATGCTGCCTTTCAAGCATCCTTCATTTCCACTTACTCGCCAGATCAAGCAATCCCCGGCCAGTCTATAAAATCCCACAGCTTACTTTTCTTTAATTAAATGCCACTTGTAATGCTCCCTGGTGCACCCCGTATATCTGCAGCCATGGCTGATTCTTTAAAAAAGAAAAAAAGCTAAGAGCCACCTTTAATGCAGAGTCCTGTCTGCAGCTCGGCTGCACCGAGGGGACGTAGCTACCAGACATTCATCTTAACAAGGTCACACCGTTTGATTTTTAATATAACGGTCACTGCTCGAGCCCCGCGTCTTCCTTTGAAATATTAGCACTCGTTAATGATGTAGAAGCTGCCGCGCCCCTCCCCTCCTCACAAAAACCCATCAGCTATCATTCTCCACATGAGGGTGAGCACACTCAGATCTGTGGTTAGACCTGTTCCCACTTACTGCCAGGGGTTGGCTTAAAGCATGCTTTACAGGCCATCTTTATGGCGTTCATTATGAACACTTAACAGCCACTGTAATTCTCTCAGATGGGATGAGGAATCGAGGCGATTAGTTGTTGGGTCTAAATGTGACTCAGACTTTGACCTTTGTCTTAGACATGAACGATGATGTTTTGGGCTCATGCGGGGAAATGTCGTGCGCTTGTTCTTTTGCCTGTATGGTCTGTGCTCTGCTCTGTGTTATGTCTTCTACAGTTTAGCACGTCTGCTTTGAAACATCTAATCAGGAACAAGTAGGCTAACATAAAGTCTTGTCTCACAGAAGCACGGATCATTTTCCTTGAGGCTGGTGTACGTGTTATTTTTCTATACGGCTGAGGCTGTGTTGGAGGGGCCTGCAGCACTAAAGCAGAGCTAAAGTAACTGGAAGTTGCATCCACTTTGCTGCATGTGAAATGTAAAAACGAGGCTTTGCGGGTCAGGGTTAGAGACATCTCACACTCCTACACAAACAGCTTAGAAGAGGCTAGCTTTAGAAGAGAGGTTTGACTTTTCTCGGCTTGTTTTCTGCTTCCCACTCACTTAATGTCATGCTGTGAAAAGGAGGACAAATATTAAAAGCAGTGCTCTGCAACGATCTACTGCACATTGTTGCTCTATTCTGAGCTTTAATGCCTTTCTTAAGAAAGTAAATTGATTCGGGACCTGATCGGTTGACCATTTTGTCTCTGTGTATTTCAGTCTGTTAAATCAGCACCTCCTCTCCAGTTGTTTCTAGAATAATCTCTAGAAACAAATACAATATTTACTAAGACATCACAATATAACTATAGACACATTACGTGTGTGTGTGTGTGTGTGTGTGTGTGTGTGTGTGTGTGTGTGTGTGTGTGTGTGTGTGTGTGTGTGTGTGTGTGTGTGTGTGTGTGTGTGTGTGTGTGTGTGTGTGTGTGTGTGTGTGTGTGTGTGTGTGCGTGTCTGTCTGCTCTGTCTTCTCGATCCCCAGTGAGTCGTGGAGGATGGCTGCTCATACTGAGCCAGGATTCTCTGGAGGTTTCTTCCTGTTAAAAGGGAGTTTTCCTCTCCACTGTCGCTGCATGCTTGCTTAGTATGAGGATTGCTGTATAGAGCTCTGGACCCCACGTGACTCTCAGTTAGTGGACGCCATTTTGGCATGCAAAAAAGGTAAACAAACACGGATGTAACCATGAACATGAACGGGATCCGCTTGGATTTTACTTCGTCGGAGTTTACTTCACACTTTAAAACAGAAGAAATTGTTTTATATAGTCAGAAATTAAATAAACTAAACATCTCCGACCCTTGCCGTGCCCCTGGGATACTTTTTAAAAACGCCAGAAGCTGTCGGAGCGGACTTCTTACCGGCACAACACCGGACCTGGCCGGGGGAACCCCTTGGGATTCCCCCGGCCGGAGGAGCTGGGGAGAAGGTCTGGGACTCTCGACTCTACTGCCCGCTCCGACGCCAGAAGCTGTCGGAGCGGGCTTCTTACCGGCACAACACCGGACCTGACAGGGGAACCCCTCGGGATTTACCCGGAGGAGCTGGCTCCGGCGGCTGGGGAGAGGGAAGTCACGCTACTGCCCCCGCAACCCGACTCCGGATACGCGGATGAAAATGGATGGATGGACGGACAAATAACAGATTTACACGTAAGTAGTCTCGGTGTGTGATCTGACAATTGATCAACCATTGCTTAAAAATTAAATACAGCTTAGCCGGTTAATTGCTGTGATCATAAAACACATAAACGGCAGCACGCAGAACTCACGAGGCAACGTTTTACGTGATGTTTACTTGCTGCTATGAGTAATAAGACAGAAAAAGCCACGCCAAAATAAGTTTAGGAAGCCCACTAAGAATCATAATAAAAGCATTTAAAATAAATACCATACACAGTTGAGGAAACGTTGGTTTAAGTACCTGATATGAAGTGGTCGCTGCATAAGTGAAAACCTTTACTCTCGGGGTCCCACAGCTTCATTTTCGCCCGGTCACTAGTGCGTTTTATTACAATGATCCAACGTTTGCGGCGCTCCGGATCTTGGGGAATCCTGTAGATGGCTCATTCCTTATGTCGTCCGCGTCTGTTCTGCATCCTGGGGCACAACAGGAATCTACCATATTTCCCGTTTGATTGAGTTTTCTGACAATAACAAATAGTCCAGCTGTCGGCTTCTGCATGCCAATATGGCGCCGTTTCGATTTGAACTGTTGCATGCCGGGAGAAGTGACGTCAACTCCCGGAGCTCTATAGTCACTGACACTAGTCAGTGACTTGATGCAATTTGCTGGGTTCCTTATATAGGAAACATTATTTCTGATTGGCTTAATGAACTGTGAATTGGAATGTTTATTATGTGAAGTGCCTTGAGACGACTCTTGTCGTGATTTGGCGCTATATAAATAAACTTGACTTGACTTGACTTAATAATCTTCATTTCCTTGTTGTGTTCTGAGTGCTTTCTCCTCAGTGTTCCTGTTCAGGTATGTTGTTGGCTGTGAGGAGAATTTTGGGTAATAAATCTGCAGCGACGACCTCATAAAGTGTGCTTGACCTCAGCTATGAGGAGCCTGAAGGGGCCACGCACCATTAGGTTCACACATGCCACTCAGGCTGGATTTTGATGCACAAACTGTATTCAGTCAGAATCAGTGGCTCTTTTAAAAAAGCACCAAATCAATAACCTTCGCTGCCAACCAAAGGGATCAGAGCTAATATTTGACCACAGCTTTATTGACATCATTTTCTGAGAACAAGAAGTTGGCCTTCTGGTAGCTGAAAATGTGTACGGAGGATGGAGGGGGGTCAAAATAAAGTAAATAACTGTCCGCCACTTACCACACTTTTACCACGAAATGCAAAAGCAGCATTTACTAAGAGGCTTTGCAGACACGCAGCACTCTCCAAAGGACAAATATGCATTTGTCCCTCTAAAGGTTGTCATTTTGCAGGCTTCTTAGTGGTCTAGAGGTGTCACCTCTAAAGGGGTCCTTCCTGCGTGGGTGCTCTCCAGGTCTTCCATCCACAGTTCCAAATCCTGACCTGTCTCCTCTTGCCTTTTAACTAATGAGGTACGCTTCACTTCTGAAAGAACAAAGCAGGTAAAGGCTTTGTGGTTGCCTTAAGCCAAAATACAATTTCCAAAATCAGACTCAAAAATGTTGAAGAAGCTTTTAAAGCCCAACATTTCTGCTATCTGCTCAGATCAGGTCTCCATCTGTTTTGGTTTGGTTTAAAAACCTCATCTTTAGACTTCTTTTGTGGCTCCAGATGTTTTGTCTTGTTATTTATTTAGCTGCTAAACAGATCAACAAAAAGCATCAGGCATCATTATTGCATGGGAGAACCATTGTTGCACATCTTAGAAAAGATAGCTGCTCTTAATTTGATTTGGAGGTCGGGGCGTTATTGCCTCTGAGAGGCGTGTGACCAAATTTAAATGCAAATCTCAACATTTTAGAATTCACTGGGGTTGATGCAACTTCTTGAATCAAGAACAGAAAGTCACATGTTTTAAAAACTTCAGATATCTTCATAATTTGCTAATTGTGTTGCTATTCTTTGATCATGTCCAGTACAACTGTCCAGTCGTCTGCTAATGCGCTAGCGCCTCAGCTGCTCAAATCCTAAAAGCAGCTTGTTTTTTTTTTTTTTTTCATCACCGGTGAAATTTTTTCTGCAAAATTTCATCTTCAAGTTTCATCAGAAACTAGTTTGACTTTTTGGCTTTTGCAGAATTAAAACATTTAGGAATTTGGAAAATCTCATTTTATATAGATGAATGCTGTTAGAAAAGCTTGTTTTGCTCCCACATTCTTTCTCAGTCTTTATTTTGTCACCCAGTTATTCAGACAGTCAGACTAAAAAACAAACTTGTGCAGAGGCATCCGGCGCACACACACACACACACACACACACACACGCACACAAATCATTCCTTGACGTATGGCAAGTCCTGATCTGAATCTCCCACACACTTCCCCAGAGAATTGATTAAAATCAGAGAGAGACAGGCCTTGAACATTGCTGCTTTGTGTGAACAAACAAAGGCTGCTGGTAATTGGATTCACATTGAGAGAGGTATTTAAAACAGTCTGATTACTAACACAAGCTGCTGGCTTTTTGCTCCAGCAATGTCAGGCTGCTACTTTTATAACCTTGAGAAACACTATTGGAAAAAATACCTCATTCAGAATAACTACTTTGGTCATTTCCCTCCGTTTCCTTTATTTGCCTCCTTTTTAGACACTTAATATTTGAACGTTGTAACTTGGAAGCTGCATATGAAATATTGCACGTTTAAAATAAGGGTTTACCTTCTGTGTTTGATGTTTAACGTGATTAAATGCAACTTAAAGACAAAGAGGCCCTGCAGGGGGCTGACATGACCTATGGGAGTGTAATCCAAGCAGGGCAAATACCACAAGTTACAGATAATTAAACCAGTGAAGGGCTGATTAGAGACAGCAAGACAAGAAATCAATGAAACATGGCCAGACAAAGTGTGTCTGATTGTTTACATACCTGGAACAGGGAGAGAGGAAAGGAGAAATGGAGAGAAATGACTGCCATTTTACGTCTGGGTTTGAGGTGAACGAGATAGAGATCAACTCCAGATGGCTGCAGTCAGAGGGCTCGGGGCTCAGGGGACACCATGGCCTCGCAATTTATCTCTAACTCAGACACAGACACTCCATTAACCTGGTTCTGAAACTGGATTAAATCCCAGCCCAACCATGATTGTCTTTCCACCTCAGTCCATTGTGTTGACAATGGCCTTCCTCTGCAGGTTGAACAAGCAGCTCCACCTGATAGCTGCAGCCTCGTGGCCCGACCAGGCCCTGAAAGGTTAACCCAGAAGAGCCCAGAGTGCTCTGAGGGGTAGATGATTACACCAAGATAATTGCACTAAGATTACTGGCTATGTTCAGAGTGTTTGTCCAGAGGGTTGACCTAGCATTGTGATAAACATTGTTAGCTCAGGGATGTTGAGAAGCTTTTTGATCTGAGTGTTTTACCTGATTGTGGCTATAAAGTGTACCTTTGCGTGTTTACATGTGAAGGAAGACTGAAAAAAACATGTTTTAATGATGATTTCTTATTATAATCAGACACTCTGTGTTTCATGCAGGCTGTCCATGAAAATAGTCTCCTACACCTATCTCCTGCATTAGCTTCTGATAGAAAATGGATGGTGAAACTGACAGATCTACGTCCCACTGTTGGTTAACATTCATGGACTCGCCCATCTAGGCTTGCAACGGGGAAGGCTGTTGTTGGTTTAGCATCCAGGAAACAGCAGAGAACGTTAGCATTAACAACTTCACCACACAGCAGAACTCCTTCAGGCTTGTGTTGCTCATGAAGATAGAACATCCATGTTGCAGAGCAAACAGAGTCACGCTGATCTTATCCAGTCAGAAGCAAGATGTCCATATTTCAGGTAACAAGACTCCATGTCCTGCTTCTGGGAGCCATTTTCTCCTCCAGCTGACTTCTACTTCCTGAAAAAAGCACATCTGAGCTTTCTTTCCTCAGAATACGACTTTCATTCCCACCAGAGACTGCTGACACTTATATGATGAAACGAGTGAACCACATCTACAAATAATGGTGTTTGTTGGATCAAGCTTTCACCTGATTTATGGACAGGATTCAGCTGTTATATAAAACAGTGATCATGTTGCGGATTAAGTGCACCAATCTGATGGATTTAAGATTTAGATCAGACTTCTCCGACATTCAGTGAAAACCTTGGTTGCAGGTGTGTTACAGAATCCTGTTTCTGTTGGGCCACAATAAAACAACACGTAAATGACGCCAACACATGGAATGATATATCTTTGACCCTTTTGGCCAACAGCAGGTTTTGGTTTTTGCAAAGATTGCCTTGTTTCCATAGTTTACTGAAGTAGAATTACAAGCATTTCAGATTTCTCTCTCTCTCTCTCTCTCTCTCTCTCTCTCTCTCTCTCTGTATATATATATATATATATATATATATATATATATATATATATATATATATATATATATATATATATATATATATATATATATATATATTATATATATATATATATATATATATATATAATCAATATATTTATATATATATATATATATATATCAGAAGTGTGGACTCGAGTCACTTGACGGGCTTGAGTCTCGAGTCATTACTTTAATGATTTCTGACTTGACTTGATAAAATCTATAAAGACTTACAACTTGACTCGGACTTGAACACCAATGACTTATGATTTGAATCGACTTGTATCTGTTGACTAGATGATGACTTGAGCATATCTGATATTTTAACACAAAAGTAACACGACACGGACAAAAATCATGAATCATTCTTGGTTCTGGGTTTGATCTTGTTCTGCTAACTGCAGCAGCACGTTGTTTATAATCAGTTTCAGTTGCATTTCCTGCTTGTTTGAGTAAATAAATGAAGCTTTAAGAAGTTTTATTTCTGGAATTTATTTATTATTATTGTTATTAAATTGAAGTTGGACAGATGACTTGAATGTGACTTGAAAAGTCAAAGTTAAGGACCTGGACTTGACTTGGACTTCCACATCATTGACTTTGGACTCGACTTGGACTTGGTTGTCTTTGACTTGGACTTGACTCAAGACTTGTTACTTACTTGTGACTTGCAAAGCAGGGACTAGGTCACACCTCTGATGTATATTACATCAGTATGAATTGACAACAGTTGTATTCACTTTTATGAGGGATATTTTTAGTGGTCGCTTTTCTTTTTAAACTCTGCAGTTTCACAGGCAGCTCATCCACCATAATGGATAATTGTCCGTTTGTCAGACATTTGGGGTTTTTGTTTTTCTACCCACCTTGAAGACTGAACATAAATTCTAAATTAGATTATCGTTTATGTCTCCCCCAAGACACGCAACTCTAAGAAATTTGCAAGGTGCACCATCACATTGGAAAATATGTAGTTCATCACCAAACTATGCTGTGATACATGCGGTACTATTTTACTTGTTGAGCGCTTTTAACACAGCACTACAGCTGACCAAAGTGGTGCACATTAAAAAGAAACAAGCTAAATAATGGCATAGAAAGTGCGTTAAAAAAGAAACGAAACAAAACCAAGCAGGCGATTAAACAGCTGGTGACATCTGTATTTATAGTCGAGTTTTAAACAGCTTTGTTGTGGATTTTCACACGTGTTTTAGATGAAACCCAAATATTTGAGCTGATTTTGGGCGTTATTACTCCCGTGTTCAGTTTGTAGGACATCTGTAAAGATTTGTCTACCCTCTCTGCACAATAAACTCACAAAATAATGAATATTTATGCTTCCGTTTATTCTGTGTGCATTATTAATTGTACCAAAATAGCCCTCCTAGAGGATCTCATTAGGGAGGGAAATTAGTCAAAGTTAATATTGCTCGTAGTTAAAAAAAGCATTTTTGAACATCGTTCTCCATCTCCTCTCTTAGTTTGCAGGCGTTGATGTTAATAATCAGCACCGTGCGTGCATTCAATAAAATCAGTATTTCATCAGGCTGTATAACGTCTCTGTGATTAAATAGTAGTCTGAATATAATTAGCATTTATTAACAAACTCTGCTATGGCAGATAATGAAAATCTTAATGAAATGCTTTGTTGGATTTTGTATCTGGAGGGGGTTGACTTTTTTTCTCAGGTTAAAAGTCAACGTGCCTGAGCTCAAAGATACAAACGTGTGTGTGTGTGTGTGTGTGTGTGCGTGCGTGTGTGTGTGTGTGTGTGTGTGTGTGTCGTGAGCTAAAATGTCGACAGCAGCTGTAAATGCACCATCCAGCTATACTGAGCCTGTTTTGAGTGGGTCTGTTACGTTCAGCAGCCTACAGTTAGTTTAATAGGCTCCTCTGTCTGGTGGAGCCATTACCAATTCCTGCACACACCATTAGGCCACATTGGCTTAATTACAAATTAATTGGCTAATTAGTCCTTCACTTTGTTTTTCTCCCATTTTCTCAAATGTTCTCGATCGTTCAGGCGAGCATTTGGTCATTTAATAGAGTTCCCTTTCTGCGTTATGTTTCTCGGCGCAGTGAGAAAATAGAGTTGGTGGTGTCATGATGCGAGAGGAAACTTGCCGTGGGGAGCAGTTGCTCCGTGTGGGTGGTAGGCCGTGGCTGAGAGGATTGATGGAGCCCTAGGTTGTCTTCCTCCTGTGTTGTCATGTTGACCCACAATGCACGCTGTGTTTGTATTTCTGCCAGCCCAGAAACCAAGAAGAGGCATGCATAGTTAAATAGTCAACAACTCTCTAGTCCGCAAGGTAAATTATTTATGAACTTTTTAAAGTGGTTTTATTCATTCCATCCTCATGTCCCCCCCACCACCATTATTGTCTGCTTTAGGCGTGTGCCTCAGCACTCTCAGATTGCTGCCATTAAACCCAGGGAGCCATCTGATGGAGTTATCAAAGTAAATGTTTGAAGCATTTGATGGCGTTTCAAATATCCTTCTATAATAAAGCTCTCCAGGGAGAAATAGGGACAGGCTTTCATGCAAATGGCTAGGTGTCTGATATCACACCGTTTGGAAATATCCGCATTTATCTCAGTGTTGTCAACAAATGCACAGACGACCTCTTGATTTGAAGCCTGATGTTTGCTTGTATGGGAGACAGAGGACTACTTCGCTATGAGACAGTGGGCCAGACTGTATGTAATGAAGTCATTAGCTCAGATTTGTACATAAATTCATCTGTCTGGCTGCAGCTTGAGCCCTTGGTGGTTTAACTGTGTGAGTGATGCACATGAGCTCATTTTACTTCTGCTACTTATTCAGTTAAATGGGGATTAAAAAGGCTTTTTGTTTTGAAAGCATGAGGTTGAAAACTTATATAATGTCTCACTGAGTGGCAGCACCTGCAGCTCATTAATGTAATTAAATACACAATAATAGATCATTAGAGTTGTTAATAATGTGACAGTAATGAATAATAATGCATTAACTAGCTTCCTATGATATCTATTGCTTTGGTCTTACCTGAACGTACACATGGGCACAGTTGGAAACCCGGGCTTGACTATTCAGAGTAAAGATATCCGATCCTGCTCCTTGTGGGCTACCATCTGCAATGTTTTTTTTTCCCCTCTACATTTGACCCATCTCATGAGGCGAGCACCTGTGTGATGTAAATAAGTGTCGTTTTTGTACTGCACTCTGTGAGACCACAGATTACGGCGTTGTGGCTGCATTTTTGCTGTTTGGAGTTTAGAAAGGGAGATTTTAAAGCTGCAGCAATGCAGCTTTTTTTTTTCTTCAAATTTTACAAATGCCATTTGTCTGGTGACGTCTGCCAACAGGGCTCGTGACCGTGACGTCATCACCGATGTGGCCGTCCTGTTGGCGGCCTACGAGTCCTTACTTGTTGCTTGTTACTACTGACAATAGTGCGCTCAGTCTCGTTCTTGTGGCTTAAATTAGTCTGTTAATAATTTTATCGGTTATATTACGCAACTATGGTAAATTATTGCTTTGTTGTGGGGTGCAACAGGTAATTTCCAGGAGAATAAAGGTGGAAAACGGGCTAACTTTTCACTGTTTTCCTGCTTGGAGGCAAAACCACGAGACCAAATATCTAGCATAACAAAGTCTCGCTTGGATTGCAGCTGTAAGACCAAACATCACCTTCCGGAGTATTTTCAGTCTGGTAAGTTAAAGAGGATATTTTATAAATATTGTTTCTTTCCTTCAACCGCGGCACACCCACACACACACACACACACACACACATAGGCTACAGTGGGCCACACACACACACACACATAGGCTACAGTGGGCTGCACACACACACACACACACACACACACACACGCAGGCTACAGTGGGCTACACACACACACACATAGGCTACAGTGGACTACACACACACATACCGGTAAGCTAATGCGGGCGCGCTGACACAACACAACTTTTGCAGCTACACTTCTGTGTGGGATGAATATTTTGATTGTTTTACTAGAAAAACCAGCAAATAAAACTTTTACCTCTCATGTGGACTCATCCGCTCACACCACAAACGAGAAAGCTGATAATGCTCGTCATGCAGAACTGCAGCAGCAACAAACTGTCATTGGTGCACCGGTCTTGGGTCTTTCACACGGATCCAAACCATTTATAATGCTGATTTAGTGCACGTACCAGTCATAGGCTTCTTTATTTAACGTATATTCCGCATCCTTTTTGGGATTTTAACATGTTGTTTAACACTTCCTTTCACCCAGATCCGCTTCTTCTCTGCATCGTTTTGTTTGTTTTTCACGGTTTGTTTACACTCGTAAGGCCATCAAAATGTCTGCGCACATCCCAGAATGCTACGCGTAACCACATGTGATCCCAAACCCTTTATTATTTCCCACTGTGCCCG
The DNA here is from genome assembly GCF_043380555.1 of Nothobranchius furzeri. NCBI lineage: Eukaryota > Metazoa > Chordata > Actinopteri > Cyprinodontiformes > Nothobranchiidae > Nothobranchius > Nothobranchius furzeri. The sequence continues at coordinate 32,134,012 of NC_091757.1, read as the reverse complement.
GTGAAATGCGGACATGTGCATACCACAAAGGTCCGGGAAAATCACTCGAAAGTTCAGAGAGTGGAAGCAGGTCTATGATGGCTGTCAAGAGCCAGAAGTGGCTACCATCAATGACCTCGTTCTTGAGCTAACATGACCTTCCCATGACCTTGTTGTTGTTGTTGTTGTCAAATTTTTGAAGAAGACTCTAGCTACTAGTATACTGCCTTTACCTGTCTGCTCCACTAGCAACCACCTAGCCAATAACCAATATGGAAACAAAACAATTAGAAGATGCAAAAGATTTGAACCAAAGTTCTTTCAGTCATGAATGATTGTTATTTTATAGACAAACTTGGTTTTTATTGGCTAATATTTTCACTGATGACTTCCAAAAGCACCTCCTAAAGCGACTTTAGGGAACAGAACGTGTGAAAACACAGATGCAGCTACGTACTAAGATGCTCCGCCTTAACGAGCTAAAAAATGGCTGCCTCTGCCAGGTCCTGATAGGTCCCCTACTGATTAGACAAGTTAAAGCTCGTTCCTTTATTATTCCCAGAAGAAGCAGCTTTTCCTTTTGTCTCTGTGCTAAACGGCCATAAAGTGTGATTACTCCAAGTGTTTAAATGCTCCTATAAATGCTGGTCTGCTTTTTTTTTTTTTTTTTTTTTATTCATCCAATTACCTTTGTAGAGGAGAGTGTTTCTTGCCAGCCGCTATGGGAAAAGAAGATTAAAAGGCAATGAGGAAACATCTGTGTCTCTGTTTTGCCACAAATCTGCATCTCGTTCCTACCACTGGCATTTAAATAGAAAGTGCTGCTGTGAAAAAAGCAAAACGCCAAGGCTCAAAGGGCTAGTGAGTGGAGGAAAGGGTTACCATAGTAACACATGGCTCACATGGGTTTATGGGCAGCATCCTATCGCATGCTATCAAGAATTACCATAAATCTTGTGGCTGCGAGGGCGGTTGTTAAGGTGCACCTCAGCAGTGAATGACAATGTGTTGATCCTCACCAATGTGGAGAGGAGGATTCAGACTCTTTAAATCAAGAGGAAAATGGCATCAGATTTAGCTTCGACAACAGAAGGATGGAGGGTGCCTTTAATGCGTTTGCTTCTCTGAGCTTGTGGAGTAACAGATACTGAAAGTCAAAACAGATGCTGACTATTTTACTCGTATGTTTATGTGGGGATTAAGAACCGTAAGGCTAGGTAAACAGCAGCCATACATTTCTGTGTGATTTCCGTTGCCTGGATGTCTTCAGGCTTGTGCTGCAGCTGTCTGCAGAAAGCCAAAGCCAGCGGTGACAATTGTGTCAAAGCGCAGCAGCGTATCAGTGCAATTTCCACAAATGGCATCTTTCCCCGAGCTCCCATCCTCTCGACCTCCGGCGCTGAGCGCCAACGCTGAGAGCATTATCAGATGTGTTTGAGCAGCTCCCGTCAGCACGACCCTGGTGGGCGGTGCTGATATCGAGTGACCTTTTCTGCATGGTTCCCTGATATTAATGCAATCTCCTGCCTTATTACCATGGGAACATTTCACAGAGTATTAGACTTAATAAATGACTCTTTTCTGGGCCTCCATCTCTTTCCTCCCTTCGTCGTTTTTTTTTTCCTCCTGATCGCTCCTGCTCTGCTCCCCTCGTTCTCTGTGCTCCTTAGCCGATAACCCGACCTCCCCAGAGGCCCACCCTCCATAATCGCGTCAGTTCATGGCCCTCTTATTCTTGCAGAATTGGTTAATTGGTATGTGTTCTACATAACTGTTGGAGTATTAGACTCACAAATGAAGGTTAGAACCTCGGTGCTTGTAATCGACTGAAAGAAATTGATTTGTGCTCAGCTGCCCTTCTGGGACGAGACTTTATGGTTCTGTGAAGAAATGAAGCTTTTATAATTGTGTGTTCTTTCCCCCTCTCCTTCGCCGTTCTCTCATTTTTCTCATTTCCGCCCAGCCTACAGCTTTGTTGACATTCATCAAACATCGAGGTGGCAGCCACTTAAATCAGCCCGTCCGTCTGACAGTGTGTACATTAAAACGTGACCCAGTAAAATGTACTCACCTGCAACAATCTACTCCCAGTTAAAGTAGTCTGTCGATTCAGATCTGACTGCATAACGTGTGTGACAGTGCGTTATGTTTAAAGCACACCTGAGCCGGGAGCTTATTTCATTATTTTCTGTTGCTGTTCTGCAACTGTAAACAACAGCTCACTTGCATGGATACACACCCCAAAGAGAAAAGGTGTAGAGGCAATAAAGTGTTGCAGACCTAATGTAACTAAATCATCTGTCCTTCGTCAGTGAGGATGGAATGAACTGGTCTTCACGCTTCACCCTGCAGGTTCGTTCCTGCAGCTGTCTGCCAAGAGTCTAATGCATGACAAGTCCCCCTGACCTGGGTGACCATAGATTATTTACGCCGGCTCTCCAGGTGCTCTGTGCAGAGGTTCGCTTAACGCAAAACACATCGCATTTCACGCTTGCACCAATGTCACCCGGCAAGTGAAGAGGAGTGAGTGCTGGCAGGTGGTGTTTACAAATGAGAGCACCCAGAACCACAAGCTGCCCTGACGCCAGATGCTGATTTGATTATGTGGTGGCGTGTAAGAGTGTATGAATGTATAAAGCAGCCCAAGTGGTGCGTTCAAACTTGATTAAGTGAGACAGAGATGACTGTCACATTTATTTATGCTGCTTAACTAAAACCTGTTGTCGTTTCTAAGACTGAAGGCTTTCGGCTGCAGGAGGAGCTGAACGGCGTTTACTCGCTTCAAATTTTATAGTGAAACTATGTTTTTTTTGTCTCTAGAGCTGCTTACTGCCTTGTGATTATGCATCTGTTGTGTTTTTAGATGTGGTCTCGTAGCTTTAGTTGCTATTTGTCTGATTTGACATGTGCTTAGTAAAAAAATAGCTCTTTCAGCTGTTTACCTCAGTGACAGCTTTCTAGAAATCGGAATGTTCCACCTCATTGATGAGAACGTTTTGGAAGGTATTTCTGAAATAAATCGAGAAATCTCCAAACAGAGAGTTTTCCGTCAACAACAGTGATTTTTTTAAGTGTAAAAGCAACATTTTGAAGTAAATAGTTATGGTCTAGCTTGGAGGGAGGGCCCAGAGGCGCTCCCAGCCGCTGGAGCTCAATGACGCAGCACATTCTCCTCAGGCTTACCCAAGGATCATGTTGGATGAGCCCGTTTCTGCAGGCGGTAGTCATGTAGATAAAGAGAAACACCACAAGGTCATTTTGTGTCAAATTCTTTTTCACCATGAGCACAACAGGAAGACAGGTGGTGACACGTTTACACGGGGGGAGTTTGGTCAAGCGCAGCGTCTGGCTTGACAAATACCCAAAGAACGGAGCTGAAATGAAACATTTCTCCTGTTGAAGGTGGAAATGAATCCGTGTTAAAATGTAAAATACAGTTCATTTTAAAAATGTTGGTTAAATGTTTTGTTGATGACGTGGATGATCAGGTGGGTGACAGGCAGCGCCGTCTCACACTAGCTGATTAAAACAGAGCCTCTTTTTATCACATCGCTAAAATCCAGGCCTATAATCAACTTGCTGTGATGTCACCGTGCATCACCAGCATCACAAGTCCGAAGCGGGACCTCTCTTGGTTCCAGGCCAGGATTTTCCAAGCCCTCAACATCTCAGCCAAGCTGGTTAACACCTGCCTTTATTGACATCTGCAGACAATCCTGTCGGTGCCGCGCGTCTTTATGGTTTTGACAGAGAGAAGGAAACCGTCTCACTTGGTTTATTAGACTTCATAATCCACCGGAACGAGCATTTGCCCTTCTGGAACCCATTCTTGTCAGTTTACGACACCTGAGGTGTTTTCTTGTTCCAGCTGGCTGTAGATCCAAAGTCTTGTGTTTGCTGCTCTTTTTAAATGTCTTGACAAGGTCAGTGTGGGAAACTTTGAAGATTGCCCCAGGATTTATCTAAATCATGAGGAATGTATCCTCTTAAGCAGGGCTGGCATTAGAGCTGAGCCATATCAATGGTTCCATTAGCCTAAATCCTAAACCAGGCTTGACAACATGACCGTTTTAACCTCGCAGATTTTACCAAGCTCTTAAATCCCTTGCTGTTTGGTTTGATGGCGTTGAATTTATCTGTTTTCTGCCCCAGCCAGGGAGTTATCTGTAGTATGACCCCGTGTTTATCCCGATGGGTCCGCTTGTTTTCTTGTTATTCTTTTCTTTTCCAGCACCTAGAAATGTGACATTGGTGATTAGAGGGTAAAAACCGGTGGTAGAAAATAATAAGGTATCCCGGCATTTTTCTAAATTTATTTTCACCTTTCCAGAATGCGCAGTAATAATTTCTGTAAAACAAGGAGACAAGAGAAAGAAACGAGCATTCTGCCTTCATTAGGACAAAGGCAGGGTGAGCAGGAGAGCGTCTGACAAGCCAGTAACGCCTCATTGTCCCTGATCTCAAGTTTCATAAATTTCCACGGCTCTCGTTAAAGGACGTGTTGCTGCTGTCACCAGGCGCTAACTCGTTATCTCCTCAACGCCGTAAAACGCTGTAATTAACATTCAACAACTGTAACCGATCCAGCGTTGCTCCTCTCGCCGATAATTGCCACACTATTGTGCCTTCTCATAAGTGGGCTTTTTGTGTGTGTGTGTGTGTGCGTGTGTGTGTGTGTGTGTGTGTGTGTGTGTGTGTGTGTGTGTGTGTGTGTGTGTGTGTGTGTGTGTGTGTGTGTGTGTGTGTGTGTGTGTACACACCTTTCTGTGGTTCATTTGGGTTGTAAATAAAAGTGAGCAAGCTGCTCTTCTGAGCTTTAAGGGTTTTTCTCCAAGCAATCCCAAAGTTTCCATGAACGACTCTTCTCAGTCGTTATGTCTGAATGTTTTTGCAGGTATTTTAGATGTTTTCTGCCCTGAAACTAAATGTGCTTTCCTTTAGGATGCTTTTATTATTGTCACCAGTATTTCTAACGTTGAAGACCATGGTGGTCAAACGGCAGATTCGGAGGCGGTTCCCGTGCTTGGTTTACCATCCTCCTGCTTCCGTGCTGAAGAGGTTCTAGTTGATCGTTTACAGCCTCCAGTTGGAATCGCGTATCGTTATCACTGATATTTAAAGGAACTGTATCATGCTGTTTTAAACCTTTTACAACAAGGACAGACCCATACATGATTGAAATGTAACTGTTGGTACTGTGGTGACGTCATTTGTTCTGGAAAATACGTTGTTTTTGAGACATTTTACCAAACCGGAAAAACGCTTGGATTTGATGAAGTCCCTCCTCTACCCTTTAATGACATAACCCTAGATTCACGGCAAACCATCGTGGACCATGAAGAAAGTGAGCCACTAACACACACACACACACACACACACACACACACACACACACACACACACACACACACACACACACACACACACACACACACACACACCACTCTAACAGAGAATAGGCAGCTGTGATGGTACCAAATTCTCTGGATGAGTTATTCAGTGTGTTTACATGCAGCCAGTAACCCTTTTAAAACCCGAATATTCACAATAACCCGGTTCCGCAGGTCCATGTAAACACCGCCAGAAACCCAGATATGCTCATAACCGGGTTTTTAAAAACCCGGTTACTACACCTGGGGTAACTCTTTTCTAACCTGAATGTTTGGTCGTGTAAACGCATATCGGGATATCCCCATCAAAGCGTGTGTTCTGCGCATGCTCTGTTCACAAGGAATCTTGATCTTTTGAGTAGCGAGACGTCTTGTATGCGCCAGAACACCGGAAGTAAACAACACGTTGGGAGCAACATGGCGAGTCGCGGCACAGCACCACACTTTCGGAGTGACGAGGAAACTAAAGCGCAAACAAACGCGGTCGCTATCTCTTCCAAACTGGGAAACATGTTGTTGTTTTCACGGATACCAGAACAAGAAGAACCGGAAATGACGCATATTGCGTCTGGATGTAGTCCATACATCCTGACGCTACCCCAACGTCCGCATTTACATCGGGTTACGCAAGTTAGAGGTAACTCTTTCTATTTATGCTTGTAAACGGGTTATTCTGATCAACTCAGAAACCCGAATACCGACCTTAACCCGATCATAACCCGGATATTGGCTGCATGTAAACGTAGTCAGTGTCCTAGTTCCTTACGCTCACCCTCCAAACTTTTGACACATTCAGTTAGCAGCTAGCGGTTAGCATTTTGGTTGTGCTCACCGATCTATCCTACACATCAGCTGGTTATAGTGATGGTGGTTTGAAGAATCAATCCATCTGAAAACCCGCTCTGGTCCTAGCAGTGGTTTGGCAAGACATCTATCACATCTCCGTCACATTCCAGCTGTGTTTTTGAGAGCTGAATATTAAGTCCAACCATTTCTGCTGATGAAACTATCCTTCAGGAACACTGGACAGAGATCCTGTTTCCTCTCGCAGACAAAAATGCCGTTTTGGGTTCTTGGCATTATTTAAAGTCGTGGTTCACTCTTTTAATCAAAGTAGCTTCAGACAACAGTGTTATTATTTTTTATGTTTGGACATCTCGTCTTGGACTGGATAACAGCAACTTCACCTCTGATTTCCAATGTGGATGTTTTATTTCCACAAATAACACAAGTTTGAAGGAGTTCTGCTGTGTGGTGGAGTTGCTAATGCTAACAGTCTTCTACTAGGCTAAGACTTTCTCTGCTGCTCTTGTAAAATGTGTTTTTCAGTGTTCTACACCTTAAAAGCTCAGATTAGATAAGAAAGAAATCACTTCCTCACAACTGTAGGGATTAAATTTCCCACTAGTAACTTGGAGAGCGTGGGTGTTAGTGTTTACAGTCCGGGGCGGAGAGATCTGGTTTCAACATCACCTGGATTGGGATGACATGCATGATGACACAACCATGCCCCTATCCAGCTGTTTGCAATAACTTTGCAAAGATAAAAGGAAGCTGCAGCTCATGCATGTGGTTTAGACGCATGCGTGAAGGCAAGAAAAAAGTAACGCTTTGAGGATGTTTGAGGAAAAAATTTTACACTGTCAAAAGCTCCAAAAAGTGAATTTTGCATGATAGAGTCTCTCTAAAACAACATTCTGAATAGCAAGACAATATTTTTTTGTTTTAATCATTATCAGTTTAATTTGTTTACCCTTAAGCTCTTGCTGCCTATCTTTAATGGAGCAGCACTTGTCACAAATAAAGCCGCATGAATAATTGGTCCGGGTCAGCTGATACTCTCTGGCTCCACACACCGCTGCCATCCACACTGCTCTGTCTCCACCAGCCAAAAGCCAATGAACTGTGAGCAATTCTGCTCAATTGAATCAGCTGAAGTCGATGCAGCTCTTGAGGTTTAAACTGGCTAGATGTAAGTTGATACAGGTCTGCCCCTGAGGCCAAGTGCATGGCCAGAGAAGGGATGTCAAATTAGCAGTGTCACGGGGGCCATGTTTGGAGGCCGCCGCGGTGGTCTGACACAGATATGCAGCGGGGCTTTATCTGCATGCTGCTTACCCGCCATTTCATTCTCTGAGGATTAGGCGAATACCGGGGTAAGGTTTCTGAGAGCCAAGACAGCCCCAGGAGGACAAACAAAACCAAATAGTTTCCTACTGTTTCTTGTCCCGGTTTCATGTTTGGGTCAGAGGAGATGTGGTGCAGGTGTCCAAGGATTCAGGTGTAAATTGGCAGAAAGAGCTACTAGTTGCACAATATGTTTGTGTAATGTTTAAACAATTGCCCCTCGGGGATGATTAAAGTTTTTTTTTAATTGAATGTGTTTGTGAGAAGACGTTTTATCCATCTGTAGATGGCAACTTTCTCAGTAGCGTGACTCATTGTTGAAAAGCGATGCGCAGCATAATTCTAAGGCAGCATTCTTAGCAATCATGTAAAAAATCTCTATTTTAATAACTTTAACTGACATTAGGTTTACTTGCAACACCCGTGCTACCTGCAAAGCTTTGATTTAAGTTCCACCTGCCACCTAATAACTTTTTCCACTGTGTCGACTTCTCTAGCAGAAAGACAGGCTCGCGTGATCCACAGAGCCACGGTTCCATTTGTGTCGGGCCGCGGTTTAACCCTACACGCAGATAACCTGCAGTGTTAGCGACTCACAGCAGCCTTCGTGGTTTTTCCACGTTTGCACAATAGGCACATAGGTTGTGGTTTTTCTCACATCTCACAACGGATCACCACCAACGATCCTGCTGTCACTGCAGAGTGTGAACTCTCACTGCCTCTGCTTCCTTCCTGTTAGAGTGATATAGAGACTAACGCTACATGAGATTAAACATCAGCTAATCTCCAGAGAGACGACATCAAGACAGCCAGACTCTTGACGCACTTGATAAATATTTTAAGCCCATAGGCTTCATTGGAAATCCTTTTTATGGGGGGATGAGTGTGTGTTCTTGTTCTCTATGTGATAAATGTTTCATTCCAAACAGGCGCTGAGACTTGGGTTGTTTTTGGTTTAATAACCTTATCTTTATAAAGCAGCCGCGTCAGCTGAGATGTGGGGAAGACACAAAGGCACACTATCAGATAATCTGCTAAATTGTGTGCTTAATTCATTTTCATGCTCATATTGCTTCTAATGTGACCAATGAGGTTATTTAAGGTCTCTAAACTTTCTCTGCTGGACAGAGATCTAACTAAAAGTGTGGAGTTTTATATGCGGTGCACACGCTGGCAACTCCATTAGTGCAGAACTGTTCTTTCACAGGAACCGTGAACAAAGGCAATTTTATTCTCCTTGGGGGATTGAAGAGGAGAAGATAGAAGGCCAAAATGAGAGAAAGTGTCATCATATGGCTGTTTTTATTAGATTGGTAAAGATAGATCTAATTTTGATTTGAGCTAATGGGAGGAACACTATCCACCATTGACTCGGAGTGTCTCATGACTTACTTGACGTACTTTGTTCAACAGTCTTGTGCTTTTACTCTGCAGTTTCAGTTCAGAGACGGGGCCAAGTGCAGAAACTTGAGTTATTTTAAAAGCTCATTTCATGAACTTGAGCACCACTCCTCCATCCTTCCCTTCATTTTGTAAAAGTAAAACTTTTTCAGGACCTCCCAGAAACAGCAGGCTTCTTTATACAAGCTACTGAGTCAGTCGCTGGGAGAGCGACAGGCAGACAGATTTCCTTAGGAGCACACTGGTTTACACGCATTCTATTTATCGTATGGAAATTTGGAGCCGTCTCACTGCCCTGTTTTATGAGCTTTGTCCTAACGCTGGGACTGGTAAAACATGAAATATATGCACTGCAGTGAAAAAGGAACATAAAAACATCCCAGGATAGTTTAGGATTTATACCCTGTCTGAGGGAAGTGGTTACTTTTATAACATTATTACACCAGAGATAACATCTCACAGCTTACATAAAGTTGCAGGGTAAAAACGGGACGTTTGTTTTATTTGGTTCATTCAGTCATTTGATGTTTTTGTTTCAGTGTCTGTCAGAAAAGTGTCGTTGCAGCAAAGCAGGTGAAAAAAGCAGAGTGAAACCTCATGTACCCCATCGTAGACCTCTGTGTGTGTGTGTGTGTGTGTGTGTGTGTGTGTGCGTGCGTGTGTGTAAATGTGTGTGTGTGTGTTTGTACACACGCATGTGTGCGTGTGCATGTGTATGTGCGTCCGTGTGTATGTGCATGTGTGCGTGTATGTGTGTTTGCTTATATGACGTGTATGTGCTTGTGTGCATGCATGTGTGTATATATGCATGTGTATGTGCATCCGTGTGTGTGTGTGTGCATGAATGTGTGTGTGTGTGTTTGTGTGTGTGTGTGTGTGTGTGTGTGTGTGTGTGTGTGTGTGTGTGTGTGTGTGTGTGTGTGTGTGTGTGTGTGTTTGCGTAAATGCATGTGTATGTGTGTGTGTATGCATGTGTGTATATGCATGTGTATGTGTGTCCATGTGTGTGTGTGCATGTGTGTGCGCTTATATGCATGTGTATGTGCGTGTGTGCATGCATGCGTGTATTTGCATGCATGTGTGCATGTGTGTGCATGTGTGTGTATATGCATGTGTATGTGTGTCCATGTGTGTGTGCTTATATGCATGTGTATGTGTGCATGCATGTGTGTATTTGCATGCATGTGTGCATGTGTATGCATGTGTGTCTATATGCATGTGTATATGCATCCGAGTCTGTGTTCATGTGTGTGTGTGTGTGTGTGTGTGTGTGTGTGTGTGTGTGTGTGTGTGTGTGTGTGTGTGTGTGTGTGTGTGTGTGTGTGTGTGTGTGTGTGTGGATTCAGACATGCTTTAAATTTTCATTCATTCCTCCTGAATAAATCCAGGGTGAGGTACTTCCAGTACTACAGCTGAATTCTACCTTCATACTGCCATAATTGTGTAGTTTTCTTTTAAACGTTATTTTAAAGAACTCCAATGTCAATCTGTCAATCCCCACAGGCGTTCCTAAAGTAAACAACATGCATGTTTTTAATCATGTCGGCACCATCCTCATCTCTCTCAGCCCTTATTTTCTTTCTTCTCTTTGCTTTTTTTTCCATCTGACCTGACTATTTGCTGAACATCGCCCTCTTTAATGAGGAGCATTCCTTCATCAGCCGTGTTTATACTGCAGACAGGATTAACTCAGCTAAAGACTTCATGCGCGGGCACAGTCAACCTATGGTCTGTTTGCCGTTTTCGAGCTGCAGATTGACATGTAGCTCTGTTAGACTTTCCTCTCTCGCTTGTTCTCCGTCTCTCCGGGCACCCTTTGCCTCTGCCTCCTCCCTCGTTCTCATTTTGCCTGAATTAATTGAGTTCTCATTTTTGTGCGAAAGCTCACAGGAGGGCTGTGAGGAAAGGAGAAAAAAAGAGGAGAGTGGTGACGAGAATGAGAGCAACAGAGAAAGATCAGCAGCAGAGGCCTAGGGGGCACCGCTTCCCCAGAGGAAGACAGTCCCCCACTTCCTTGGGGAAGCAGAGGCCCCCTCCACAGTGACTTATATCTTTATCAGTCTTCTCTCTGCACTTCAGGGAAAAGAGCCACAGGCTGATAATCGGGGTCAGGCAGATGTACTTCCTCAACCCACCAGTCTCAGGGGAGGGTTTCACCCCATTTGAGCTCCTTTTTTCTAGAAAGCTTAGAAGTGCGCAAATTAGAAAAGCAGTAAAATAGATCAACTTCTGGTAGATTACTTCAGGAAACACCGGAAACCCATAATCTGGAGTAAATTGTGTACAGCTCTGTGTTTTCTGTGCTGCTAGCTATGAAACAACAACCTTAGCATCAGTAAGTAGCACAACATAAAATCATTCCTCTCAGTCAAAGTGAAGATTTTAAACGCACCCACAGGACGAGTCACAGCTGAAACGTGTGCCTCGAGGGATACCTGTGTTTGCTACAGTTCCAGTCTACAAATACCGTAGCCTGAAACAGGCCGGGCTCCACCTTGGCCTGGACCCTTTTAATTATAAAGCATTACAACTTCTCCCTTTGCATTATTTATGCCTAGGCAGATAACTCCATCAGATGTCTTAGATTGCTGTAAGTTGAGATAAACATTTGCTGAGTTGTTACAGCCAATCGCCCGCCTCACTTCCTCAATGTCACTGCCTTAGCACTCAATAATTCAAAGCTTGGCAGTAATGAGCTCCCCGCAGACCCTGTCCCCAAGGAGCCTCCCCACTGTGCCTCCACTGTAATGTAGTTATATCTCATGTCAGCCTTCAAATCAATTACATTTCTATCTGATGGCTAAGTAATTGCACCTGATTGAGTTTTTGGCACGCCGCTCAAGTGTGTGGTTTCCAAACTCAAGCCAGGCAAAACAGGAAGCCTCGTCAAATGAAACTGTATTTCATCCTGATTGAGGCCGTGTGCATGATAAGCGCAAGTGTAATTATGATCATAATAACAATAGCAGTCTGTGTTTTCTCAGCTTTGTTGTTTTTTCCGCTCGCTCTCCAGATGAATTCCTTACCCCAAAGACAATGAACAGTATTTATTTTCCTCAAGATGCAAAGACGGATTTGATTGTTTGCAACTTGTGCAATTTAGCAGATTAAAAGCAGACCATAATGAGAGCCTTGGAATTGAATCTGTTGTTGTGCAGCAGATGTTTTCTGCTTGAGTACGTGCTTCTGTTTACCTGGTGAAGCGGCAGGGTGAGGGCTAGGGTTAACTCGGTTCTCAGATGTTGATATTGGATGTTAGTTAATAGGATAACCAGGCAGTTGATGTCAGAGCAGGGTCGAGTTTTATTCACACTGGGAGGATGAAGGGATGCATGAAAGGACCGTCTATGGGTGAATTACGTAAGATGTGTGGGTCTTAACTGTTCACTGGGTGTGATCCTCAGACAGACAACGGGATGCAGGAATGAATGAGTGGATGAATATTTACATGAATGGATGGGCGAGTGGATTCACAGAGAGAGAGAGATGGATCAACAGAGTGCATGCTTGGATGGACAGTGGTACTCTCTAATGGAGAGATATTGATATAGATGGGAGGGAGGATGCTGTGGTTAGGTGCATCAGGAGCTAAATAGTGATGAATTAAGGTTGCTTTCAGCAGCACTAAGTATAACAGACATGGTAAAGCAGCCTGGCTCATCCATAATCAGCATTGTCTTCATGCCAGAAGTGAACTTCTGTGGAATAAAGCGCTGGGGGAATGTGCCAGCCTGTCTCTCTCCACTTCATCATCCTTTCCCCGTTCTATACCCGTTGCTGCTGCTGTTCCTGCCCTTTTCCGCTCTCCACTTGCTTTATTTTCTCCTCATTTCTCTTCTTAAGGCCTGCATCTCCCTGTCTGTCGCGCTCCCTCTCCCCCACTCTGTCTTTTGTGCTACCGCTTCTCTTATTTTCAGTGGGGGAGCCACTGGGTGCACATCTACAATCTTGCCTTTCATTTCATGGCTTCTGGAAATGGATGTTTTACTGCCTTCATTAAGGCATGCAGCAGTCAGCGCTGTGTTTTCCCTCTGAAGTTTAGCTCCATGAACCTCGCCATTAGAGTACATTATGGCCCCAGATTTCAGGGCACGGTGGAACACTGTATAATTTGATTAGTGTTATTAATCAAGTGGAATACTGCTTTTTGCCCCCATCTCTCTTCCCTCCTCCCCCTTTCTGTCATTTTTTACTTTAACTTTAAGATGCTTCCCTTGCCTCTGCCTCCTCCCTGCATCCATGCACGTCCACCACCGCACACACCCAGCGGAGCTGACAAAAGGCCCTGCACCTTCCGTTTTAAAAACAATCGTTTACTACTTGTTTTTGTCCTGTCTTCCTCCCTCTGCAGCCCTCCATCACAACCCCCCCTCTGAGCGATGCCCGCTCTCTTTACTTGGGACATAAATCAATTGAGATGAAAGTTCCATAATTGTGCTTGCTGGGAGGGATTTGAGCAAAATTGCACTATGAATTTTTTAAAGGGAATTTTTACTAGCTGTTCGGCGAGACTTGGGCGGCGAAGGAAGGTGAGGCCACGAGGATTTATGGGCCTGGATTCTTCATTACTGAAGTAATTTTCCTGCAAATGATAGTGCAGCACCCTGGAGGGGGGGAGTGCTGCCCGCCTGGGAGAGTACAAACCTGCTTAATCTCTAGTGGAGAGAAAGGAGCTCAGAGCACTAATATCATCTGTAAGAGACTGAAGCTCCATTTGCTCACTTCTAAAGCACAGCCAGTCTGTTTGGGACTTGTAGTAATTGATTGCTCAGATTTGTTCCAGGAGTAACGACACTGGATGATTTCATTAAAAAGGTTCGAATTGCTTTAGAAAAAAAAAAGCATATTTGCATTTCGATACACTTGAATATGTATATTTTGGCAGATTTAATCCCAGATTCTCTCTAATCAACTAAATTGCAAAGGTTAATACGGGTAATATGTTAGATACGTTCTAACGCTGCTGTTTTCGTTGTTTGCGGTTTACGCCTTGTTGTCTGTTTGTAGAGTGCAAGCCCACCTAACGGTGATTTAGAGCTGCTTTACTAAGCTGCCAATTTGTTTCTTCATAAACAAACATGATGGCACTCCCTGTCTTCTCCTTTTGGTCTTTTTTCCCTCCTCGTTTAACCTTTCTCAGTCTAATATGGCTGACGTTCTGTCTCCATCTCTTTAGGTGCTGCCAGCAGCAGTGGCCCTCCTCAAGGTTAGTGCGTCCATGATGCCAGGTCTCATTCTGTATACTGCCTGCTGTCCAGTTAATTTTACAGCTCAGTAGCTTGAGAAGCAGAGAGGCTAAATCTGCTGCTAGGAGGAGAAAAAAAAGAGGGTCGGAGGAAAGGAAAAACAAAATTATTGTGCACCCTGTCACTGACTGAAGTGGGTCTCATTCCAGGCACACTAACAACTCAGGACAATTAGTCGCTTCTCACTAGGCTTGGTCTGAGACTCGCTTGAGTGCCAGAAGGAGCCAGGCTATAAAGAACCCTCTAACCTATTTAAGCGCTACACCCATTGAAGCAACTTAAGGAAGAGGGACGAAACTTAGAGATGAAACGGTGCTGCTGGAATTCTGCTGCAGTGGTTTTTACCTTATAAATCGGTGTGCTGAAGTCATTAAACCAAGATTAAATCTCTAAAATAAAGTCAATATGAACCTATTTAGTTAAATAAAGTTGTTTAAAATAAACAAAACGGTCACTAAGTTGAATCAAGCCTTAGTCCATCTAGGTCTGCTCTTCCAAAGACCACATGCTCCTGAACAAAAGTGAAGCATGACTAAGATGGGTGGTGCATGGAAGATCAGGAAGAAAAGTTTGTCCTGGGTCCTCTGCAGAGACTCGGCGTGACCAATCGGGGTGAAGGGGATGAATGAGGCCATTCAGCAGGCTTAATGAAAGAGCTCCTGCTGGGGCCTGAATGAGGGTGGGCCCATCTGCACCACATAGGCGTGCACAAACCAGTGACCTTGAAAATTACCCAGGAAGCACTTCAGGACAGTTGTCCCAGCAACAGGATGGGGTCTGCATGGTAACCAGTCGCTTCAATCAGCGCCTGGCAGCATCTCACACAGAGCAAATTTCTCCTGCTGCACTGAATGAAGTCGGTGTGAAATCAACTTCACGGAACATAACCCCCTTTTTCTGAAAGAGGACCCACCGAGGATTGTCTTATGTGAAAACACGCAGCAGCTCTCACCGTCTACTGCCCGTAGGATCCTTCTCTTCAGTCAAATTAGATTCCGTTTTTAAAAGAAGCGTTGTGAAACGTACAGGAGTGCTTTAGTAATGTTTTTGTAGATTACAAATGAGGAATGAGATTCCTCCACACCCCGGGGACTGGACATTACAGGCGTCTCTGAGGATCTGGTTCATTGGGTTTTAGCTGTGATATTTGGTTTAATATATTCATCCTTGATGAGCCAAAGCCATGCAGGTCATTGAAGTTCCACTGCTGTCTCCGTCTCCACATAGAACTTTTGACAGCATGAAATGACAATCCACCCCTGCACGCATCTTTCACGTCAAAAAGTAATGAGACTGTGCTGCTGGAAATATCACTACAAAGCATCAGGCCCGCGCTCGGATCAAACTGCACCTTCAAACGGCGCTGCCTGCCAGCTTGGCTGCCTCGCCTGCCTGCTGCATGAGAAACGAACAAAAACAATCAGAATCAGAGACAGAGAAACGACAAGGGAAGCTCCCCACCCTGACACAAACGAACACGCCGGGGTCTTTCATCCTGAGAGTGATTAGCCATCCGAAACGTTTTAAAACCCCTCTTTGAGTGTGTTCGTCAAACGAAAGCGTTCCATTGAGGAATGGTGGTGAGATGCTTCTTGCTGGGAAGCGCCAGTGATCTAGTCTCTAATTGTGGCACCGCTGACAAGGATGGTGTGTCTGGGAGCTTTCTAAGCGGGGTTTTTTGCTACGCTCTTGTTCCCGTCCTGTCAGATCCACCACCAAAGGCTCCAGGGAACAAAAAGGCCTCTCAGATTCTGTTTTTACATTCGTCTGATGCTTTGTGCATTAAAAAAACAGGCCTAATTTAACACAATAATCGTCCTTAATGCTGGTCAAATGTGACCAGGGCTAGTTGCTGCAAACGAGATGTTTGTTTTCAGAGCTGCGTAAATACAAAAATGTCCTCAGCTTCACTTTTGCCTTTAACTCTTGTTTTTTTATATGTTGCTGATCAGATTCTCATTTCCTCTAACTTAAAAAAATTCCAACACTGGTAACAACATTACGCTTCCTCCGTAGAAAACGGTACATAGCAAGAACAAAGTGACGTTTGAGCTTTCAGAATCTGGCATTGAAGACTTCTACTTCACTGTGCAGAACCCAGATTGTTGAAGGTTTTCAGTTTGAAGAATCAAAGAGTCAGCGATGGGGAGGGGGGGGGGTTAAAAAAAGGAAAGGAGTTAAGCCCCAGCTCATAAAAATCAGTATTATAACAACGTTAATTGATGCTGCTGAGTGCCATATGTGACACCATATGGAATCGCTGCCCCAGAGGCCTGCTATAATAGACAGCCCACAGTGGTGCTCACAACTTGGCACATTTACAAACAAGGGATGTCCCATTAATATCAGCCACACAGACTGAGCAGGAGACAGTGAGAGAGAGAGAGAGGGAGAGAGGGTGGAGATGTGAGGGAGGGGGATAAAATCAGGAGAGAAAACCCTCCTCCTTCCTCCTTTGTTTGAGTGCCATCTCCTTTCTACTTCGAGCTTCCTGTTGATGTTTGTGCCAAACTAACGGATTTACTTTACATGCATATCAGTCATTTACAGTCTGCCACCTTAGTCCCACGGTTCCTTCATTACAGTAATAAACGGCCCCTCCCTTCTGGGTTGATCGGACCGCCCTCTGTCCGCCCAACTGCCACTCCCTGCACAGATGTCCAGCAGATCTTTCATCTCCCTCACACACACACACACACCCTTCAGCAGGTGAGGTGATTCATGGCAGCTTGATAAAGGTGGCGTGAATGAGCTCTGTTTAACCTTTCTGAGCCTAATCATGGGGCAGAAGTTATTTATTGCTGCTGTCTGAGGTTTGCAGGTCATTTTGCTCACAGTGCCGCTGCAAGCACACACACACACACACACACACACACACACACACACACACACACACACAATGTCTTATAGTGTCGAGGTGGATGTAGTGGTGGAATCCAATAAAACGCTATTGATATGTGACACACACAGTGTTTTGGTTGGATGTACATCTTGAATAGAAAGACATTAGTAGATTTTCTGTGATGGTGCCATTAGTCCTTACATTGCTGCTGACATGCCCAGGGCAGGGAGGAAAAGACATCCTTATGAAACAAGAGTTGTCAGCCTTTCTGTTGAGTTTCATAGAATGTGAGGCAGAACAAGAAAAGTGTACAGCTGTTTCCTCTCCGACACAGAGGGAGGCAGATGAAGAGCAGAAGAGGGAAAAGAGAAAGAGGGGAGGGAGGCAGGGGAGGAAGAAGGAGAGCAAGGAGAGCTCTCCGCTCTGTGATGTGCACTGATGTAGCTGCAGCTCTGGGTCAAACGCTGCCAGTGTTCTGTGTTCATCTACGTCTCGTCTCCCTGGTGCTCCTTTAAATTATTCACAGCCTGAAGTGTGCAATGTGGCTGCCTCCTCTTCTCCTCTCTCCTCCTCTCTTTACGTTTCTCCGTCTCTTGTTCTGTTTCCGCGTCCCTCCTGTACTCTCTCATGTGACGACTAGTTTCAGAATCCTCCAACCTTTTCCACATCCACCCATCTATCATCACCCACCCAGCTTTCATTAGAGACTTCATCTTTCACACTCCTCCTTTCATCTCAGCTCATCTTTCACTTGATCCTCCCAGACTACAGCCAGTTACGTATTTTTTACTAGCGTCTGTCAGCTGTTAACACCAACTTCTCAGTAGTTCATACCTAATCTCTAAATTACTTTTTGTAAATTGAACACATAATAATTGGCCTTCCTATGTGTTTTGCCCTTATTTATGTTTTAGTTGTGATTTTAGTTTTTAATTAGTGTCAAGTATTTCCCTCACTGGGCTTGTTCTCAATAGCCCAAGGATATAAGTTACTGAGTAAGGTGTGCTATGCTATGTATGGTATGGTGTGTATTGTATGGTAAGTATGGTATGATATGCTATGTGCACATAAAAAAAGCAATATTCATGCACAGTACTTGTATTGGGGATGTAGGAAAATATTGATACACTGAATTATTGTGATTTTTGTGTTGCAATATTAAAGTGACAGTATATAGTTTTCTTGGTGATAGGGGCAGTACATACCTTAATCACTGCAAGCAAGCAAGCATTATTTTTGTGTTCAAATAAGACCTTACTAACGGATAGCCATTAGGGTCAAAAATCCCTGGGAGTGCAACCTCCAGCAAAATAACAAGAACATGAGATTCCCTTTCATCGCTGTAATGAGTGAAGAGGTAAATGTGTAAAGCAACAATTTTTGTTAATGGTGAAATTTTTACAACCATTTGTTACAAATCATCAAATGCATTTTGTCCTCACAGACTTCCGTAGAAGGAAACATGGCGCCCAATATCATGGTGTCGCCCAGAGACTAAGGCCCGCGCCTTGTATTTTAGAACTGATTTTTATGGTTAAATGTTATGAAACTGCCAATATTTTTCAACATCTGGGCATCATTTAAGTCATTTACTACATCATTTCATTGGATATTTTCAGAGATTAATGGTAAAAACATTGTCACTTTAAATCTATATTTAAAACCAGTGTATTGCTTCTAATTTTAATTTACAAGCAAAGATTTGCTGTATTTGCCTGTCGTACTGTGACTGGTATGGTATGGTATGGTATGGTATCATCATCATCTTTATTTGTATAGCGCTTTAGAAACACTGCCATACAGCTGACCAAAGTGCTGAACAGTCAGACAATACTAAAAATATAACACATGAAACAGTAAAAAATGCAACCAAGAATACAATAAAACAAACCAAAACTAAAATAAGAATTACCAATAAAACCAATGGAAACATGGTCCTCCAAATATAGTAAAGTAAAGTAAAAAAGCCCGTTCAGCAGCTAACTGTAAAATGCAAGGGTAAAATAGTGTGTCTTTAGTCTAGACTTAAAAACCTCCAAGGAGGATGCCTGTCGTACTGTGGCTGGTATGGTATGGTATACATTGATATGGTATGGTATGGTATGGTATGGTATGGTATGGTATGGTATGGTATGGTATGGTATAGTTTGGTATGGTATGGTATGGTATGGTATAGTATGGTATGGTATAGTTTGGTATGGTATGGTATGGTATGGTATGGTATGGTATGGTGTAGTTTGGTATGGTATGGTATGGTATGGTATGGTATGGTATGGTATGGTGGGTATGGTATGGTATGGTATGGTATGGTATGGTATGGTATAGTTTGGTATGGTATGCTATGGTATGGTATGTATGGTATGGTATGGTATGCTATGGTATGGTATGTATGGTATGGTATGGTATGGTATGGTATGGTATAGTTTGGTATGGTATGGTATGGTATGGTATGGTATGGTATAGTTTGGTATGGTATGGTATGGTATAGTTTGGTATGGTATGCTATGGTATGGTATGTATGGTATGGTATGGTATGGTATGGTATGGTATAGTTTGGTATGGTATGGTATGGTATGGTATGGTATGGTATAGTTTGGTATGGTATGGTATGGTATAGTTTGGTATGGTATGCTATGGTATGGTATGGTATGGTATGGTATGGCTTGCTGTAACTCTGCTTCTGTACCGATTTTTAACACCATGTTAATAAGCAGCATGTTAGCACTAGTAGGCTGTGGAGTGGAGGAACGCTGAGCCTCTGACGTGAGGAAAGAGCAGAGCTAAGAGAGCATTTATTTCAGCCGTTGCCACAGGACACTCATTTGTAATTCTGTACCCTCCCTACAATAACGTTTGATCATTGCAGAGGAGGAATGGGGGAGCAGGGGAGGAACACAGGAGCATAAGCCTCCCCCCTCTCTTTTCACCCCCTCTTGAAACTCCCAACCCGCCCTCTTGCAATTGCTGTCACCCCGTATGTATGCCCCCTCTGGCCCAATGACAAGTCTAGCGTGAAACGCTTGGCTGCCCCCTGAAATTAGCAGTAGAGCCCCCCGGCAGCACATGTTTCTCATGACCAGCACACAGTGGGCTGCCGCCAGATTCTTTTCATTATGACTGTGCTCTGCCAGCCCCCTGACTCTATTCCTTCTGCCTCTCCCTCCATCAGACCTCTCTCTACTCCTCCTTCTCCCTGCGCCTCAGCCAGAGCTCAGTCAACAGCATCTGCAGTGCTCATCATGGTACTGTCGAGGAAAGAGAAGGAAGTAGGGAATGTTCTCTCTCTCTCTCTCTCTCTCTCTCTCTCTCTCTCTCTCTCTCTCTCTCTCTCTCTCTCTCTCTCTCTCTCTCTCTCATTTTAGTGAATCCATGCGTTTATGAGTGTATACAGGATGAGGCTTTATTAGAACACTTGAAGTACATATATGCAAACGCTGTGTGTGTGTGTGTGTGTGTGTGTGTGTGTGTGTGTGTGTGTGTGTGTGTGTGTGTGTGTGTGTGTGTGTGTGTGTGTGTGTGTGCGCGCGTGTGTGTGTGTGTGTGTGTGTGTGTGTGTGTGTGTGTGTGTGTGTACATGTCTCCGTTTGTTGGCTTGACTGGATTAGTGAGTAGGGAGAGAGTTAACAGTAGCAAGATGGAGAGGGAAAGAGGGAGAGAGAGGGAGAGAGTAGAACAGAGCAATGCCTGGAGGCTCAATCTGTTCCTCACTGAGCTACATCAGTGCTAGAGACGGCGGCTTGGGCCGCGGGGAAGCCTCCACTCGCTCCATCAAACTGTCAAGCAGCCAGCGGAGCTGCACAGGGAGACTCTCAGCTGCCCCCAGGGCCAGTTCAAGTCAACATCCCATTTCCTTGCCTCCTCACCTAATTTCTCTGAGGCCCCGACTTAAATTTCCAGTGCCCAGTGTCTGCTGCTGCGGCTCAGCAGCACCGGGCCTGGGGCCATGTCAAAACACAGGGAGGTGTTCAAGATTGTGCACGTGTGTGTGTGTGCATGCTTACCTCAGGAGGTGAGGCACCAAACCAGCTACAGTCCTACAATCAGCTGAGACACAATGAAGCAGGGGAGGGTGTTAGGAATAACAGGGTGAAAAACAGCAGCTTTTTGTTCTCTTTCACTCCCAGCTGTGTGCTCATTTTCCTGTCTTGACTATATTCATTGCACAGTCGAGTATTCCCTGTCCCTTTAGGTTTCTAACAGTTCTTTCTGAGTTGAATAAATGCTCCCAGTTCCCTCATACATCTGCCATTACTGTCTGTTTTTCCCTTCCCAAACCACTCCAAGGATCACACCAGCAGCCGAGCCAGTCCTGTTGCTCCCCTGGGGCTCCGCTGAAAGCAAAGGTTGAGGGATTTGGAAAGGACAAGCTGGTCATTTAATTTAGTGAAG
The DNA here is from genome assembly GCF_043380555.1 of Nothobranchius furzeri. Lineage (NCBI taxonomy): Eukaryota > Metazoa > Chordata > Actinopteri > Cyprinodontiformes > Nothobranchiidae > Nothobranchius > Nothobranchius furzeri. The sequence goes on along the minus strand of NC_091757.1, from coordinate 32,112,638 downwards.
AAGGGGGACCACTCTTCAAGTTTATCCGCACTGCTATCACCATCAATCTCTCCACGCACCGCACCCCTGCAGCCCCCGCTTTTTTAAGACTTCCCTGCATGCTTTGCATGGAAGTGAAGTAGAGCATTGCCAGGTCTCAGTGCTGTTTACATGGACTCTGGCTAATGTTAAAGTCTGCTTAGTTTGGCCCCAGGTCAGGCCTATATCTTTCCTCACCCTGTCTTGATTTACATGACCCCCGCTGACTCTTCCCTTAAGTGTGTCAGCTCTAAACCAGAGGCTGCCTAATGCAAGGAGCTCCTGAGCTTGTCTTCTTCAATCCTCCTCCACCCTTATTCTCTCCGTCTCCTCTCAATATCTCTATGTGAAAAAGAGCTTTTGCTGAAGCCGTCTGTTTACACAGCCAACTCCAAGGTCCCAAGCTCAAATATGGTTTTGCGTTAGAGCCTGTCTAGGCCTGCTGGTCGATATAATTTCTGCCCGGCAGAGCTTTTGCTCTCAAACTCATTCCCTGTGGGCCGTACATCTTCACTGGGATCAATACTTTCCTAATCCAGAGCTCCCAGGTTGACCCTGAGTAATCAGCTGACTTCCCATTCTGCCTTCTGGGGGGGGTCAAGGGTCAAATGGCTGTATAAATTTGATCCTGTGATCAGATCGCTCTGCTAGGTGGAGCTTTCAGATACAGCTAGCGGGGTCAAAACCAATCACTTGTTTTATTAGTTTGGTGTTTTTTGTACCGTATGTCAACGATGAAGGGTGTTAGCATATTTGCCGTCATAAAAGACCAAAGCAAGAAAACAGTGCTGTATTTAGTTTTTATTTTGTGTTTGTTTTCTCTCCATTTGAGTTGAAGTAGGAGTTGACTCCAGGCCACCAGGCCAGTGAGACTGTCAGGCACCCCGCTGATGTTGGAAGTATGTCCCTTAGTGGATTTGAGGTTTCGCGTCCACGCCCCATCAGAATGGCCACAGATCCTATGTCCCCACACCTCATCCCAGCATCCACAGGAGGGAAATTGCTGGAGAAAATTGTTATTGTCCCACCTGCATCCGCCAATGCTTTGGTCCTCAACTATCTAAATGGACCATTACCTCCTCTGTGTGCTCTCACTTCAGGTGGCCTGGGTTTGTCAAAACTCTTCTTTTACAGTCAGGGGTATCTCAGGGTAACGTGGAGAAATGCCAGCTATATTGGAGCTACTTGTCTATACCCATGTAAATTTCTGCATATTTGCATCTTATTTGCTTGGCTAAAGGATTGAGGAAACAAATTACTGTCTAACAGTTGACAAGGAATTTGCAGTGGCAGTTATTTCAGCGTCAGCAATGTTTTTGGCATAAACCAATTAGTAACTTTCTCTCTCCGTCTCCCTGCCTCCAGTGAAATCTGAAGTCATTATGCGTTTCCGCGACTTGGTGCCAACGCGCTTTGAAACTTGAGCCAGTCAAGATTTCATCACAGTTTGTAATTTTCACAACACAGACGCTCGTGTACATATGTTCTCCTTTTCAGTTTTTATTTGCTTTGTTTGTAGCTTTGTTTTAGGAAGAATTGACAGTGACACCTAAATGCCAGCAGCTCTGGCAGCTCTTGTGTTGCTTTTTTTTCCTGCATTTCCTGCAGCAAGTCAAGGGTTGCAATCAGTATTCAGGAAGACAGTTGTTGACACCCCGCCAGTATTTACGTAGCTGGGCAAGTTCCTCTTCTGTTCCTCCCTCTATCTCGGAGGCAGAATTTATGGCGACATGTCCTCTGAGCGTGGCAAGTGGAACCGTGTGATTAATTTGGCCAGTCATTTTATTGTGCTTCAGGAGGTGCGACATTTATTGTCTTCCCCTTGCATGTCTACCAGAATCTGCAAGAGGAATTGTCCGGTGGAATCCAGACATCTATTCCTCTCTCCGCTTTTATTCTCTGTCTTTCTCCTCGTCTTTGCCTCATTTCGGGGCTGAGCTACAGGGTCGTCATGGGGGACAGCCCAGGTCGCGGCCTGGCTCAAGCCGGGGCCGCTGGCGGAATAAATATCCTGTCTCTGAAGTGTTGAAAGCTGTGTAAATGTCAAATGCGTCAGTCTGATGTGTTGGCTGAGAGGAGGAGGGTTTAAGAGGATGTGGGAAGCTGTGGGACGAGCCTCTGTTGCCCTCCGTAGATAGCTTTCATCAGGTGTACTCGCTGATTCTATCAAGATGGACAGTTTTTCCTGAATTCTTACATTTTTTTAGACGTGTGGGTTGGTGGGAAGTTTGAGTTGGTTTGTCAACATCTGTGAGACACAAACCACCAGGGGCTTGGCTCCTGTCAGACAGCTTAGTGAGCAGCACAGCTTTGCAATTTTAACAACGTCCCTTCTGACCACCAGACGTCCTGCTCAGGAAGACATTTCTTTGTGGTTCTGGTTTAGCATTTTTGTGGTTATGTTTTTGCAGACAGTTGTTTTCCTCAAGCAGATAGTTAAAGAAGCATTATACACTTAATGGCAGTGTCCTTCTGTCACACCTTGTATCACAAGTATAAGCCAGCTTCTTTCCTGGCTTTGACTGGACGAGGTATAACAGCTCAGTAGGACAATCACATACTGAACTGACAAAATTGGTCTAACATTACTTTCATCCGCACATGCCGTCATTTCTATAGCATCCCCCCACCTGTTCTCACTGTTTTGCGCCCCCGTTTCCACCTGCCTCTCTTTCCCCTGCTGTGCTGTGCTGCGTCTCTGTCTCTGTCTGAGATAGTATTCCTTTTTACGCTCTGCTGCAGTGCATGCTTCTTGTAAAAGGATAAGCACCATGCTGGGCTCTTTTGATATTATTTTTCCTCCTCACCAACTCCAGCCTTATGAGGCCTCATCTCTAGTGTCATGGCTACTGCCGCAACAACAAGGCAAAGCGAGTGCCCAGGGAATAGACCGAGCCGGTTGTTCATCTCCATCACCTAGGGTTTAAACGTATCTCTTGTAAAAGAGAGGGGCCCACAAGTGCTGAGATAACAGTCTTTCTTTTAGCTGCGCTCAAAAAATACACAGTTGTTTTTTTTACTGTAAGATTTACATAGAACAAGATTGAATAATTAATTTTACTTTTTTAAATAACATCTCACTGATTTAAGTGGAGAAAACAAAAGAGGTTTTTATTATTTGTTTTTATTAGTAGTAGTAGTTGTTGTTGTTTGGTAGTAATAGTTGTTGTTGCATTAGTAGTAGTAGTAGTAGTAGTAGTAGTAGTAGTAGTAGTAGTAGTAGTAGTAGTAGTAGTAGTAGTAGTAGTTGTTGTTGTTGTTGTTGTTGTTGTTGTTGTTGTTGTTGTTGTTGTTGTGGTGGTGGTGGTGGTGGTGGTGGTGTTGGTAGTAGTAGTAGTTGTTGTAGTTTTAGTAGTAGTAGTTGTTGTAGTTTTAGTAGTAATAGTTGTTGTTGAATTAGTATTATTATTAGTTGTTGTTGTTATATTAGTAGTAGTAGTAGTAGTTGTTGTTTAGTAGTAATAGTTGTTGTTGCATTATTATTATTATTATTAGTTGTTGTTGTTGTATTAGTAGTAGTTGTTGTTGTTGTTGTTGTAGTTTTAGTAGTAGGAGTTGTTGTAGTTTTAGTAGTAATAGTTGTTGTAGTAGTAGTAGTAGTAGTAGTAGTTGTTGTTGTTGTTGTATTAGTAGTAGTGGTTGTTGTTGTAGTTTTAGTAGTGATAGCTGCTGTTGAATTAGTAGTAGTAGTAGTAGTAGTTGTTGTTGTTATATTATTATTAGTAGTAGTAGTAGTTGTTGTTGTTGTAGTTTTATTAGTAATAGTTGTTGTTGTATAAGTAGTAGTAGTAGTTGCTGTTGTTGTTGTATTAGTAGTAGTAGTTGTTGTTGTTGTAGTTTTGTAGCAATAGTTATTGTTGCATTACAAGTAATAGTAGTAATAGTCATTGTTGAATTAGTAGTAGTAGTTGTTGTTGTTGCTGTTGCATTAGTAGTAGTTGTTGCATAAGTAGTAGTAGAAGTAGTTGTTGTTGTTGTTTTAGTAATAATTGTTGTTGCATTAGTATTTGTTGTATTTGTAGTAGTAGTTTTTGTTGTAGTTTTAGTAGTAATAGTTGTTGTTGCATTAGTAGTAGTAGCAGTAGTTGTAGTAGTAGAAGTAGTAGTAGCTGCAGCTCAGTTCTAGTAGTTGTTGTTAGTGTAGCTGTTGTAGTAGTTTTAGTTGTAATAGTTGTTGTTGCATTAGTAGTAGTAGTAGTAGTAGTAGTAGTTGTTGTTGTTGTTGTTGCATTAGTAGTAGTTGTTGTTGTTGTAGTTTTAGTAGTAAAAGTTTTGTTGCATTAGTAGTAGTAGTAGTAGTAGTAGTAGTAGTAGTAGTAGTAGTAGTAGTAGTAGTAGCTTCAGTAGTTGTAGTAGTTGTTGTTATTGTAGCTGCTGTAGTAGTTTTAGTAGTAATAGTTGTTGTTGCAGTAGTAGTAGTAGTAGTAATAGTAGTAGTAGTAGTAGTATTAATTGTTGTTACATTAGTAGTAGTTGGAGTAATAGTTGTAGTAGTAGTTGTGGTTTTTGTTGTTATTGTAGTAGTTGTTGTAGTAATAATTGTTGCATTGGTAGTATTAGTAGCTTTAGTAGCAGTAGTAGTCATTGTTATTGTAGTAGTTGTTGTAGTAATTTTAGTAGTAATAGTTTTTGTTGCATTAGTAGTCATAGTAGTAGTAGTAGTAGTAGTGGTGGTGGCTTTAGTAGCAGTAGTAGTTGTAGTAGTAATAGTAGTTACAGATGTAGTAGTAGTTGTTGTTGTAGTAGTACTAGTAGTGGTAGTGGCTTTAACTGTAACTGTTGTAGGAGTAGTAGTAGAAGTAGTAGCTCTTGGAGTAATAATTGTTGCATTAGTAGTAGTAGTAGCTTTAGTAGCAGTACTAGTCATTATTGTAGTAGCTGTTGTAGTAGTTTTAGCAGTAATAGTTGTTGTTGCTGTAGTAGTAGCAGCAGTAGTAGTAGTCGTAGTAGTAGCTTTAGTAGCAGTAGCATTTGTTGTAGAAATAGTAGTTATAGACATAGTAGTGCTAGTAGTAGTTGTTGTAGTAGTACTAGTAGTAGTAGTAGCTTTAACAGTAGTAGTAGTTGTAGCTGTTGTAGTAATAGTGATTCTTCAGTGTACAAACATGTAACAGTTTTTGCATTTCATAGAGGCTTATTATGAACTCAGACAGACAATAACTCTTAGTTTATTTAAATAAAATAATTTCACACTAAGAGAAAAATGTATGTCACATTAAATTAGGCATGGATCATAAATTGGGGGGGAATTATTGTTAAAATGGGATTCATCAAAAAATCATTGATACACAAAAGAACAGTTTCCTAGTACAGGTCGTTGGGGAGTACCTCAGAGCAACAGGATCTGTTGGTAATATGAGAACAACACCAAATCTGACCGTAGAGGAGGCTTACCTGAAAAAGCCCCAGCAGTAAGGATCATTTTAACCCACCATCAACAGACGTACATGATTGCATCAGCTATCAACTTTCCTAAATTGTTTTTTTCCCTTTGCAGGGAATTTACATGTGCACATGAAAAAAGCAATATTCATGCACAGTACTTTTATTGGGGATGTAGGAAAATAGTGATACACTGAATTATTGTGATTTTTGTGTTGCAATATTAAAGTGACAGTATATAGTTTTCTTGGTGATGGGGCAGTACATACCTTAATCACTGCAAGCAAGCAAGCATTATTTTTGTGTTCAAATAAGACCTTACTAACGGATAGCCATTAGGGTCAAAAATCCCTGGGAGTGCACCTCCAGCAAAATAACAAGAACATGAGATTCCCTTTCATCGCTGGTAATGAGTGAAGAGGTAAATGTGTAAAGCAACAATTTTTGTTAATGGTGAAATTTTTACAACCATTTGTTACAAATCATTAAATGCATTTTGTCCTCACAGACTTCCATAGAAGGAAACATGGCATCCAATATCATGGTGTCGCCCAGAGACTAAGACCCGCTCCTTGTATTTTAGAACAGATTTTTATGGTTAAATGTTATGAAACTGCCAATATTTTTCAACATCTGGGCATCATGTAAGTCATTTACTACATCATTTCATTGGATATTTTCAGAGATTAATGGTAAAAACATTGTCACTTTAAATCTAAATTTAAAACCAGTGTCTTGCTTCTAATTTTAATTTACAAGCAAAGATTTGCTGTATTTCCTTGTATAGTGCAATTCCACCTCCGACTGCTAGGTGGCAGCAGCTTCTACCACCTTCCTTTTGGCGAAATGAGATCTCGCGTTAAACTGGATGAGTCTTGGAAGCGTCAGACCTGGTTTTTCCAATTAGGTTTAGTTTTAAAAATAGAAAATATTGTTTGCTTTTTGCATTGCAGTATATCATACCATCCCCCCTGTAGTGGCATGCACATCATATTTCTAGAGTCCTGCGAATACACACCCACAACTTCTAACATTATTAGATGTACTTTAAGATTTTGCAGTATGTACTCTCAGAGCCTCCCAGTGGCATGATCCTCATAATGTCTCTATAACCTAGCAGTAAGCACTTCTGCTGTAACTCTTGACTCAGAATAGCAAAATGAATCACGAGACCCTCGTCATACACTTTCTCCCATTGATGTGATTACTCTCCTTACTTAATTATACTTCTGGGCCCACCTCGTTCACAATAAAGAGCTGTGGCTCCGTTGACCTAGCTCCCTCCTCATTGTCCCCCACTTTGACAGGGAGTCAAATCCAAACAAAAGGGTCCACTTTAATATGTCACCACAGGGACTTCATTGACAGGTTGAAGGCAGATTTTCCCTTTCTTTATTGTGACTTGTAGTTAAATTGCTCATCTCCTCCTGCACCCTGCCGAGTGTTCTGCAGCTTCGGTTTCCACAGCTACAGAGTTACCAACCACAAGCATTTTGCCACAGATGAATGTAGGAAAAGAAAGGTCTTGTGGCTGAATTTAAGGAACGTTGTACGTGAGAAAGGGCTTTCTTCTTTACTTTGCTGTAACTTCACATTAACTTTTAGATTTACACAGTTTAATAGATTAGTGTTAATTTAATCGTGTTTTTGTTTTGCATGAAAAATAATTTCTGCTGATGAATACACGAGGGACGAAAGGCTGTGCCCCATGGAACTATTTAATCCATTTGCCTTTGGCACGGCCTTTCTTTGTCTTTCTTTCCTTCTTTCTGCCTTCTTAAGACATTTGAACCCAATCCACAAACCTCTTCTCTTTATTCAGACTATGGCCTTTGGCCATGGCAGACACGGCATAGACCAGAAAACAACTTTTCTTGCTATTCAGTTCTTTTATCCTTGTAGATATCTAACATAGAAATTAAAGACTGGCTTGTCACAAGGCAGATTTAAAGTACCACACTCAATAAGCACGGTGTTGAAGAATTCAAAGAACCCAAGCACTCGGTGTCCTTGAGATGCTATCGTCCAATTTTAAAGCACACTTAAAGGCCTAAATGACAAGCCACAGCTGAATGCAAAATCACTGAACAGGCTCTTTATAATGGAGCCTGTGTGTAGCGTTATTTGTTTTTCTGCCTTTTGAGAATTTAAGCATTGAAATTGTGACAAAAACACCAGCATAGCATTCGGCGCGGCTGTACCCCTTTTGAAACTTGAAAAACTCTCTTAGACGACCACTCTCTCCTTTCTCCCCTTCATCCTCGGCTGTTTGCATTGAAAGCTGACGGTGAATGAGAGGTTGCACACAAAAATAACATCTGCACTGATTATGCTACGTGGGGGAGCCAAATGAATAATTCCTTACGTTCCCTGTTTTTGTCTGTTTTCTGTTACAGTGTGACAGCGAAAGTGACATTGACAACAAGGTAGGACTGCTATTCCTGTGTTTATTCACACGCCACATGAAGTGACTGGGAGTTGTGAATAACAAAGTTTTAGATCCCAGCTAAAGAGAGGCGATGATCGCGAGGTGCCGTTCGCTATAAAAGGACAACGTGGAGCTCTCGCTGTTCTCAGCTTACAGAGAAATTCTAAAATGTGTATTTTTATGTGGAAAAAAGTAGAAGTATGATTATTTGGACCATTGGGTAATTCCTCAGATGTGATCTTTCATTTTCGCCGCTGCATATGTGGTCTTAAAGATAGTCGTCTGCATTTGGCAGCCACCTGTTTACAAGATTAAACACCTTTGGGGAAGCTCACATTTTCTAATTCCACCACAGTTTAGCAATTACCCTCTGGTAAATGAATAAGATAGCATGCCTAATCTTCTGTAAGCATAGCTTCCAGTTCAGTGGAAATGTCTGCAACTCTTCCTATAAATAATACATTGATAGCAGGCACAATTTGCATTAACTGTAGCCTGGCAAGTCAATAGGCTTTTATCTCTTCATTGAAGCGAGAAGGAGCGGAAGGCGCCCGCTAGTTGACACGACGACGAAACGTAGCAGGCCTGTCACTTTTCATACAGCTCCTTGGCATCAGTGTGTGTGTGTGTGTGTGTGTGTGGGGTGGGGGGGTGGGGGGGACGTAAAACAGGAGAGAAGCTCTGAGAGTGTTTCCATTACAAGGTTTTGTTTTCTCTTCTACACAGTTACTTATATCTGATCTATTCCGTGTCACAAGTTTTGTATCATAAAAGTTTGATGGTGCGATGCATAAATAACAGAGAGGAGGAAAAACACGCGATGTTCTGGCAGGAACCTTGCAGTGTTTCAGGGTTGCTGGTGAAGTGTCAGACTGTCTGCTCAGAAAAACATGTTACATTTTTAATGCTTTGCACCAGTTATTTTAGAACATGTAGGTGGACTCAGATGCAGCGCTGGGTTTGATCCACCTTTAGATTGCAGCTAGGATTTTAGCTGATTGTTGGATTTTGCTGGATTCTCCTTGTTTGCACACTCTGCAGAAAAGTAGCGACATTATTCAAGAGTTTGTCAAACTGTGGGTCAAGTACTCAATTAATATTGCTGTCACACAATTTGTGTACCGTTGGGAAGAAACTCAAACCATACACAGCTGACTATTCCTGCAACTGTAAAAGGAAAGTGAAACTCTAGCACACGGGATAACTTTTATTAAAGGTGCAATGGCCATTTTCACTCCTAAATTGATTTTTTTCACATATTTAATAGTTGTTTTCTCATTTCTTAGTTTCTATTCTCACTTTCAAAGTTTCTAGTTATGTTGCCTGAAACTGTTTCACAAACCCTGCACTTGTGGTCAAACGGAAATGAACAACAGCTCGGCTGCAGGGGCAAAAGAAAACATCTGGATGATGGGCTTTTTGTTCCTTCAGAAGCATAAACTTCCGTAATTAAGGTGACGAAAACTGTGAAATTCTATGAATTACTGACGAAGGGAGAATGAGCAAAACATAATTTGACAGTCCATCACCAAAAGCAGAAAAAAACGCAACCATGAAATAAATTGAGTTTCATGAGGAGAAAGACAAACACTGTCATTTGTAATTGTGTGCACTGAGGATAGTTCGACAGTGGTAATTTTCCACAACCTTTTGCTAAAACAGGTGCCAGCTCTCTCGTATTCATCCAGAGAGACTCCTTTCATATCAGATTACCAACCACCTGAACACCCACATTGTCAGGATTTCACAGATTAACTTAATTAGAATATTGCTTCCAGGTGTGCCTTCAGGGTGCAATCAGTTACCGTGTATTTGAATAACAGTGACGAGTTGCTGCGGCAAAGTCAGTTTAGATTGCTGCATGCTGATAAGCTCGCTTGTTGAGACGGTGTGTGGAGATGTGTCAGACTGGAGCTCTTTGGAGATTTCAGCTCACCTCCAGTTGCTTCTACTTAGCTTTTGTGTGTGGATGGAAACAGCCTTGGTGAAGCAAGTAATCAGAATCCTGGTTTATATCCACATCACTGTGGAAACATGGGAGGTTTGCACGTCCATGTCAAACACAAACGTGTACTCAGTGGATGTTTACAATGCGTAGCCTTGTTTAGGACTGCTTTTATGCCTGGAAAACCAAACCATGCTGCCACAGCATGTTTAAATCTTTGTGTAATCAAGTCATGATGCTCCCTACATTTGTAGCGCCAGTTACTTTATACTGGGGAGGGCTTAGTGTGTTGTACAACACTCAAAAGTCTATTTTCACCAAGTTAAACCAAAAGAAGTCGTCCTTACAACAGGAAGTGAAGAAATGATGGTAAGTGTCTAATATGTGGTGATGAAACAGGCCTTTTTTCTTTCTTTCTCTGTTCTTCACATCTCTACGTTCATTAGAATGATTTTAAAATTTCAAACTTTCTTATTTATTATGCATCAAATCTATGAATTATTCTAGCTTTTCTATTAGCTATAGTTTATTAGCATTCAGAGGGATCACGTAAGTGGTGTTAAATTAATGCTTTATAAAAATGTTGTCTTTTGTTAACGATCATAATCAGACTGGAAAACCGTTTGAACGTCTCAGATTTTTTTTTTAAGTTTGCAAAATCAGATTCTGTTCAGAATATCTTGAATATCCTGTTTTTCATTTCTAAAGTCAAACAAATGTTTGTTCATAAACTCCCATGAGGTGTTATCCGATCCCCTTTAGGCACCACTTTTACCAATATGACCCCGCTTCTCCATTTCCCTTTGAATTCTACTTACTGTGAATAAAACTGTTTTTTTTTTGTTTGTTTGTTTGTTTTGTGTGAAATGTCAGCAGCCCTGTGTCAGGTAAATACCAGTAGCATCAGAGTATCACCATAGTCCCAAAGGAGGACACCCAGCTGGCTGTTTCCATTTGCTCCTGCTTTGTGGAGCAGTCACTCAGTATTCTCAGAGTCTCAGAGGACGTCATCACATCCTGCTAGGAGTTCTCTCTTGTGTAGGCTCATAAAGTGATCTGTCAGGACTGCATACAGGTTTGGATTCCTCCTCTACTTTTTATCTTCCTGTAGCTAGGATCTTATCGATGCTTCGTGAGCTCACAAGCTTTACTTTGGGGTTAGGCCTGTAATTTTGGTGCATCTGGGGCGATAAATTGAAATTAAGATTAAGAAGCTTTTATTGTCATACCAGTTCACATTTTCATGCTTGTGATACGAAATTTGAACTCGGGGGGGTGTTAAGCTCTACCAAGCATGGCCAGAGTTTAACAGTCTGACAGCTTCAGGGAAGAAGCTGTTTCTGAGCCTGGTGGTCCAGCTGTGGATGCTCCTCAACCTCCTGCCTGAGGGGAGGGGTTGGAAGAGTCCATGTGCAGGGTGTGTGGAGTCCTTCATGATGTTAAGGGCCCTACCCCTACACCATGTTGTGTAGATGTCTGTGATTTCGGGGAGGCCGCTCCCCATAAGCCTCTGGGCAGCCTTACAGTGGCGTGTCCAAATCTTTTAAAATGGGGTAGCCCATGTGAGGCACATCTTTGTGCATGGGTGGCACGAATGGTTATGTTTTTTTGTTTTTAACCCCCAAGCCTTTTGTGGACAATGAAAAGTCTATTTAAAGAGAAATTAGTGCGTTGGCACCTGGGGTGGCCAATCAGATTCCAAGGGTGGCATGTGCTACCCCAGGCCACTCCCTGGACACGCCCCTGCAGCCCTAAGCACTCTCTGCAGAGCTTTCCTCTCAGCGACAGTGCAGCTACTGTGCCACTCAGTGATGCAGGTGCACATGACACTCTCCACTGCACCATGGTAAAAGCACCTCAGGACTAAGCTCCCAAGTCCAGCTCGCCACAGCTTCCTAAGGAAGTAGAGACGCTGGTGAGCTTTCCTGATAAGCCAGGAAGTGTTGGTGCTCCATGTGAGGTCCTCAGTGGTACCTATAGCAGGAGACTACTTCCACAGCTACTCCGCCAATGTACGGGGGGGGGGGGGGGGGGGGGGGGGGGGCACCGGTTACTTCTGAAGTCCACAACTATCTCCTTGGTTTTCTTCACATTGATGCAGAGATTATTTTCTCTGCACCAGATGTTCCACCTCCTCTCTGTACTCTGACTCATCGTTGTTAGTAATGCCTCATACTACTGTTGTGTCATCCGCAAACTTCACAATATTGCAGCTGGGATGTCTCACCGAGCAGTCATATGTCAGCAGAGTGAACAGGAGGGGGCTCAGCACACAGCCTTGGGGTGTGCCTATGCTGAGGGTGATGGAAGAGGAGATGGTGTTGTGGATCCTGACAGTCTGGGGTCTGTCAGTCAAAAAGTCCAGCACCCAGTTCCCCATTATGGGGCTCAGTCCAAGAGTGGAGAGTTTCTGTACCAAAGTCCGTGGGATGATGGTGTTGAAGGCAGAGGAAAAATCCAAGAAAAGCAGACGGACGTATGAGTTCCTGCTCTCGGAGTGAGTGAGAGCTGTGTGGACCACTGATGAGATGGCATCATCAGTGGACCGGTTTTTCTTGTAAGCGTACTGGTGAGGGTCCACAGTGACGTCGATGGAGTTTTTGATGTGAGCCATAACCAACCTCTTAAAGCACTTCATGACTACAGGGGTAGGAGCTATGGATCTGTAGTCATTGAGGCATTTCACTGTGGAGCACTTTGAGACCGGAACAATAGTGGCAGTCTTTAGGCAGGTGGGGACGGATGCCAGAGACAGTGAGGTGTTAAAAATGTCTGCCAGCACCCCAGACAGCTGGTGTGGACATTCCCTCCGTACTCGCCCAGGGATGTTATCAGGGCCAGCAGCTTTGCGAGGGTTAATTCCTTTGAGGTTTTTAATTACGTCACCTGTAGACACACTAAGGGGTGTATCACCAGGCAATGGAGTGAAACTGACAGAGTGAGGGGGGGGTCAGGGTCCTCAAAGCGGGCGTAGAACTTTTTGAGTGTATCTGGCAGAGACGGGTCATTCGGCCATTGTGCATCTTTGGTATTATAGTCTGTGATGCACTTTATTCCCTTCCACATGCTCCGGGTATCGTTGGAAGAGAAATGCCCCTGGATTTTCTGAGCGTATGTGGCTTTAGCTCTTGCTATGCCTACCGTCCTGGCTTTCGGCAGACCTCTCACCTCAGCATTCAGCCAGGGTTTCTGGTTAGGGTAGCATGCTATTGTCTTGGTAATTGTGACATCCTCAGTAAACTTGGAGATGAATCCAAGGACCGAGGAGGTGTATTCCTCTAGGTCCACCTCTCCCTCTTTTGTTGCTGCTTGTCTGAAGACCTGCCAATCTGTGCACTGAAAGCAGTCCTGGAGCACAGATGCTGCATCAGTGGGCCACACAATGACACTCTTCTTTGTTGGCCCAATCCTTCTCAGCAGAGGGCGATATGTTGGCGCCAGCAGGAGGGAGACGTGGTCAGAGAGGCCAAGTTGGGGGCAAGTAAGAGCTCTGTATGCGCCACGGAAGTTAGTGTATACACAGTCCAGCGAGTTGTCTCCTCGAGTAGAAATGGTGACATGCTGGTAAAAACTTGGCAGAGTGTCCGTCAGTTTCACGTGATGAAAGTATCCTGCAACCACATAAAACGCCTCTGGGTGTTTTGACTGCAGCGAGCTAATGGTGTCATATAGCTCCTGTTGCGCTATCCTAGCATTAGCGCTAGCGTTAGCATCTGGTGGGATGTAAACAGTGGTGACGAACACTGCTGTAAAGTCTCTTGGCAAATAGTGCGGTCGGCATTTTACCGTCATTAGTTCTATTGCCTCGGAGCAGTAGCTTTTCACCAGCACACAGTTTGTACACCAACCTCCATTCACGTAAGTACACAGTCCACCTCTTCTTGTTTTCCCCAACCTGTAGTCGCGATCCGCTCTGAACAGCTGGAAGCCATCGATCTGAAAGGCTGAATCCGGCATGTTGTTATTTAGCCAGGTTTCCGTGAGACAAAGAACAGCACAGAGCTTCATCTCCTTATAAACACTCAGTCTCAGGCATAACAGATCCATCTTATTGTCCAGGGAACGGACATTTGCCAGGAACAAGGTAGGAATCTGTGGCTTCTTAGCCATTAATTGGGCCTGCGCGCCCACCCGTTTTCCTCTCTTCTGTTTCCGGGCACATCGTTTCCTCTTGCCTGCTGCTCCTCACGCTCTGCTACGCCACTCTGCGGTTCTCAGAAGCTACAGTCTTCCAAGCATTGATTTTAAGTTGTGGGATATTGTGGTGGTCGAGCTTTTTCCGAAATCAATGATTTCGACCGAGCTGTACTTCACACGCAGATCCATCACAGAACCAGCAATGGCCTCAGATTTGTTAAAAAGTAAGGCTTAGTTCGGGGAGCTTGAGAAGCCGCTGCATGACTGTGTGCCGCCATCTTTCTCACTCCAGAAATCAAGACAAACTGGAGCAGTAGAAAAAGATTATGTGTTACATGTTGGTCTGGCCGTGTTCCATTGTAGCTTCAGCAGGTCTACCATGGACTTGAGCTAAGTTTAGGCCGGGCCAATCACAGCGCTCTATTTTTGTAGAAAGATGTTGGGTGGGTTTAGCACCATTACGGCAGAGCTTTAGTTCTTTTTTACGAGGATGGCAGAGCTGCGACGGAGCAAAACAACAACAATGGTGGTGGTTCAGAAACGTTTGAAACAGCTTTGGCATCAACTTTAGTCGATGTAGACTTGGGCTTTTCTTTGGGACTTGAGCAGACAGAAGATCTTCTTCTTCTTCTTCCTCTTCTTCTTCTTCTTCTTCTTCCTCTTCTTCTTCTTCTTCTTCTTCTTCTTCTTCTTCTTCTTCTTCTTCTTCTTCTTCTTCGCCGGTGTATGGAAGACTGCCCCCATGCCTGATTTCCGTAGAAATGGCTCATTGTTTGTTGCAGGGATTGGTCCTAGCTAAGGGTGGGAATTGAAGTTTTTATAAATATCAATGTCATTGTTGATTTTGTCAATCAGTGCAATTCCTTATCAATTCCTGGGTAGTTCAATGCTGCACACGGTCTCCTGCATTATAACCGTCAGTTTATTAATGACAAATAATCAATTGTACCTGGAATCGTTTAGAAAGATCTTTCTAAATGTTCACTTTTTTGCTCCTTGTGAAGGCAGAGTCACTTTCTTGTTCGGTGTAGGGTTGCTGTAGCTTTTGAAAGATGGAAGAAAACGTTGACTGCATGTTGGACTTTAGTTGCTGGAATCTGCTAGTGTGGAGGTGTGATGCTAACATGATGGGCAGTGTTAGTTGATTAGTTACCTGCAGTATTAACAGGAGAGGACGTGCAAACGTCACCGTTGCTGCTGCTGCGTTGAAATTCACTAATCTGAAGCGGGTCAAAAACACAACATTCACTTAAAGTTATTGAATATTTTTTGTGTAATTGCTTTTGCATTTTTTCCAAATATCTACTTCTTTCTCTATTGCAAGTTTCCCTGTTCACCCTTTCTCATAAAGTATAACCAAACTTTTGAGCATTTGTGCCACCTAGGCGCCATGTTTCCTGCTGAGTTAATGCGTTAGCTACGCTACGTGCATCGTGACGTCATGCACGCCGACTAAAATTGATGAGGGAATCGTTTGCAAAAATGGCAAACGATTCCTTGGAATTGGAACGGTGGAACCTGTTTTCGATTCCCACCCCTAGTCCTAGCGCTGTCTAATTGCATGTGGAGACAGTTTGAAAGACAACTGCAGCTTCAGCCTCTGGGACTGAGCTTTGTCTGTGGGTCGTAGCCAGTCTGCAGGCAATCCACTTGCCAGGCTAACGTACAACGCTTGTGAGAAGCAACTATATATGGCTGGTTTATGTGGGGGCACATGGTAGAAATGCAAACAAATTGCAACACTTGTGCAACTCATCCAAGTTTCTCTGTGACTCACATAGAGGTCTTAAATAGTTTTGAATAAAATAAATAAATAACTAATGTGAAATGTTGAGTATTCAGAATATTCAGGAGGAGCTGACCTCTTCCTTTGGGCTCATGATATTGTTGAACGTAGACCCACTGCAGCAACCCCAGACCATAAATCCGAGCGACGACTTTATTTTCAGGCCAGGCAGCGTATGTATATCTGCATGCTAAAGGTCTGTTTTCTCTCCTACATCCTTCCCCGACAACCCCTGCTGCTTTGCAGGATGCAGGCAGGTCTCTTAGAGTCCTCATGTTCTATAACAAACGGGCCACCCACCAGGCCGCTGACAACCTTAACATTTTTCTATGGATGTGAGAAAAGGATCGTCTTAATGTTTCGACACAAGTGATCATCCGTCCTCATCTCTTTAATGAAATTAGATTAAGTGCACCTGGGAAAGAGCTGAGAAAGCAGAATGCCTCGCCACCTCCTTTAATCTAAAACCAATTTGCCAGTAATATTCCTTTCCCCCCAGCTTGGGATTCATCTGCCCTGATTCAAAATGGAGGAGGAACGAGATGAGACCAGAGCTGACTGGTTGCATTCAGCTCCCCACAGGCACTGTGAAATTAGAACTGACACCGGCAACACAAGCCTTAATATGGAGATGTCATTTTTCTCCTCCTGCTTTTGTCTTTCTCTCTCTCTCTCTTTCTTCTTTTTCTCTCTCTTAGTCTGTTTTCTTTGACTAATTTCCCTCCATCTTTGTAAAACAGCCTAATGGATGAACGGTTTGCTCCTAGCTTAAGTGTTGTTTGGATGCAATGGTTCAAATTAGGGTTAAGAAAATAACGACTGCTGGCTTAGTGGATGGGTCACAAAAACACACATTATTCATCGGGTGGTCTTATGACATTCCTTCGATCTATTTTATTGGAATGAACCTGGAAGCACTTATCCCTTTGATTTATATCTGGCTGTGTGCAGCTCCAGTTCATGTGTGCTTAACTGGCTACAGTTTTCAGCTGCTTTTGTGATTGCCGAGCGGTGCATCTGTTACACATTTAGTGCACAAGCATGTGATGATCAGGGAGCACATTTGCCTCTGAAGTCATGAAAGGGCAGTCCCTGCAGTGTGTGTGTGTGTGTGTGTGTGTGTGTGTGTGTGTGTGTGTATGTGTGTGTGTGTGTGTGTGTGTGTGTGTGTGTGTGTGTGTGTGTGTGTGTGTGTGTGTGTGTGTGTGTGTGTGTGTGTGTGTGTGTGTGTGTGTACGGGCTCAGAGGCAAGAGGGTGTAAGGCTAGGCTTAGCAGTGAAAACCAATCCCAGGGCATGTTGGGAAGAGGAGGCGTGATGACAGAGAAAGACTTGGAGCTTCTGCAGGGCCAGCCAGCAGACAAAGCCAACTGACATCAGCTAAGACAGCTTGTCAGTAGCAATGCATGTCATACAGCAGTGCAGGGACAGTCAGCGTGGCTGTGGCGTCATTGATGTGGCATCCAGAACGCTGGTTCAGATTCCCACTTAAAGGTTAGCGCTGATGTTGGCTTTGCAGATGAAAATACAAGAGCCGTGGAAGCAAAACCACACCAGCCACTCAGAACAAGGGAGGTGGGAAAAGACAACATGGCATGGCCACTGTAATCTTCTTTCATTTACTTACTCAGGGAAGCTGTTTGTGTGGGCAAATTGTTATTAGAACTTCCCTTTGTTCTGTTCAAATCGTAACATGGATTCGAGTCGTCTTTCTCTGAAACGCCAGGTTTTTCTTCTTTGCCAACTCTCTGAGAAAATCCGACACCACTCAACCGCGTTCAACAGCTTGTGATCATTGTAATTGAGGGAGTTATTGTTGCCTCGATGAACGCTGGGTTTTGGTGTACGTTTTCCCAACGCCCAGAGCAGATCCATTTTTAGAGATGGTTTTCCCTCAAACACTGTTTTTCCCACCTGAGAGCCCTGGTTCTGTAATGCTGGTCTTCAGCAGCGGCCGGGTGAAACGCTCGATTGAACAATTTTCTGCTAGAGATCTCTTTAGTTCAATGATACGGCAATAGAGAAATCACGGCACACCGTATCAGACAAGATAAGCTGTGAGGTTTGACACCACTCATGGTGTCGCATTTCATCTATTACATGTGTACTTTTTATTACCTTCACTCTCATTCTCATCCCACCAAAGGTTTCTTTTAGAAGGAAAAATAGGCTCTCATTCATTATCTTTGAAATTATTGGTTCAGGTGTTTCTCCAACTTTCTTTCAAAATAACCAGATCCCAAAACCTTAAATTCATGTAATTATTGCAGGTCATGTGACTCATACAGAGTTGTTACCACAGCTCTGTCTATAATAATCAGTAGAGGGAATTCCCATGTGTGCTTCACGTTAAGCGTGTAGCTAAACTGGCTAAACTCGGTGTAATTTAATGTCCGCTGCTTTAAAAAAACAGCATGGCACAACATTCTTTTTTTGCTTCCCAAGTGGGCCCTGTTTGAATAACAATCCAAGAACTATATACATTTTTCCATATGAGTAATTAATGTAAAATTGACTCCATATTGGGTGCAGATGTTCTGTGGAAAAAGAAAAAGACACAAACGTTTTTTGTGTGCATGGATGTAAGATTTGAGCGTTTCTGATCGTGCATAAACACAATACCTAAGTGGGGTTTTATTCAATAAACATGGCTGAGCTGTAATTACTTACACATTTCTTCTGGCTGGAAATTCAAGACAGGCTTTCTGTGCATTTTTAGCTGGCGCACCAAGACTCTCGTCTGTCTCTGCCTTGGCTTGTCGGCGTTGGACTTCCTAATGGAAGAAGACTTGATTTTCCTCCACAACAAATGGCATATGCAATCAGGGATAAATATAGAAGCTCCTTGTTATTAAGACTTTGTGCCATCTTGGATAATATTTCCCTGAAGAGATATTTCTAACTCTTTGTTCATGAATGCACGAGTGAAGGAAATTTATGTCCGCTGTGGCTTTGAACAAAATGTTCTGTAATCTTTTCAGGAAAAACGAGTCCATCAACAACGAAGCTCACTAGTCTTATTTTTTGTTCAAATGTTACAAGAACTATCAACATACATTCATCATGTCACAAAACTATTTTTACTTGAAACATTGTTTTGTTTTCAAAGCCTGGAGTCTTTCAGGAAGTGATTTTCTGTTACATTGATGATGCACATTGAAAGAAGTGAGCAGTCAGCCTCTCTACCCGCCACCGAGAGCAACAAGGACCATTTTTCGTTTTCGCAAACCACTTCATCCTCTCCAATCCATCTAAACAGCAAGACCTCAAGTCCTGCTGGTCCTGTTGTGCCTCGAGCTTTGGAGGGAAATTTTCTGTGGGCAAATGTGCATGTGAAGTGGAAAGCTGAGAACCCAGGAGAGTACATTGAGATCAGGCCCAAACACACAGAGTCCAGCTGCCTTCAATTAAACCAGAAACCTCAGCCATGGCTGCCTCTGATGTGTAAAACCAGCCAGCTTTGATCTGCACCGGCCTGGGGGAAAGGTACGGGGGCTTCAAGGATTACAGGAAAAAATAATTATTGTATACGCCATAAAAGTTTACAGGCTCAGAGGCAAGAGAAGGTAGTTGTTAATGATGGCCGTCACTCCGCTCCATTTGTCAGTTATTTTCCTTTTTCTCTCTCAATTTAGTTAGCTTTAATTAGTTAGCACACCTTGCCACTTTTCCCAAATGAACTGTGGAGCATTCCTGAAGACCATTCGAGAACCATGCAGGGCCCATTTGCACAGCTGAAGCTTTTATGCTTGTCAGTTTCAGCTTGATGCACAGAACAGGTATGGAAACAGCTTTTGGATATGCATGAAATTTGGAGCCAGAGACCGAGATCAACATTAAAACGGTCCCCCTGCCAAGCACCTCAGATGCAGGCAGCATGGGCATCCATTAAATTAATTTGACTTCATTAGTGCAGACCTGCTAGGCCTAGGGTGCCCACAGAGATGCCAGTGGGTGGGAGGTAGGAGGGCGGTGGATGAGTGGCATCAGCCGCTGTGCGATGAGGAAAGTGAACACATGGCACTGACAGGCGGAATATGGCCCCAGTTCTTACACCGGGACGGCTGCCAAACAAAGGCAACATGCGTCACTGGCTTTAGGGGAGCTCAATCAACACCCAGTCGGAGGATTAGCGCCTTGTGCGCTGCGCCACATCAGCGAACAGGCCGCAGGTCGCCGGGCAGCCTGCAAATCGAGCATGTGCACACAGTGAACGTGGCAGAGTGAGATGATACAGAGAGGCTGCCAATTATCTGAGTCACTGCACCACCTTTGTGCCGGCTGACAGGAAGTACCATAAGTGTTTCACAAAGTTTGTTATCATTTTTATCCAGCAACTTCAAAGTGGGAACCAATAAGCTACTAAGCTATGACCATCACACTAATATTAGAGAAGCTTAAAAAAACAGCCTAACACGTCATCTGAGATGCCTGACACCGGGACACCAGACATCCCTGTGGAGCCCTGGGACGGGGTGTCTGTGGACTGAACTTGCCTCCCACAGATGTCATCAGTAGCGAATTTAATTAACTGCACCTCAGCAGCATCACTTGTGGGGAACCCAAAGACTGTTACCACAGCCTCCGGGCAACCACTTCTCAGGCTGATCTGGGCTCTGCTGGGAATAGTGCACCTGACAAAAATCTAAGTGTGGAAGCAAATAAATAAATAAATAACAGGAGGCATGAAGTCCATATAGGACTGGAAGGTAGCCTGGGGGTGGTAAGTGTTCTGCCTGACAGCAGCAAACACTTTGATCAGAGGGCCCCGTCTGAAGATCGTTTCCACATCTGCACATGGGGAACGAGCTGTAAACTGCCAAGAAGCATTTTAATGACAGTTGGATTATAAAATGAAAGAGGGCTCCAGATGGCAGGCAATGCAGCGGCTGTGGTTTGGGGGGGTGGGGGGGTGCTGTTTAAACTGCTTTTTTATTGATAAAATATGGGGTGAAAAATTGCGCTGGGCTTATTAGGCATCCCGCTGTGATGTTGCTCAGCTGGCCAAGCTGTTCAATGTGGCCCTTGTCCAAACGTGCCTGCATACATTTTGTGCAGCCCTTTCAAATGTATAAGATCCTGGCTTGTTAAATTCACCCTGATTCCTCCGAACCCTCTCACTGTATTTGTCCTTTGAAAGACTTGCTTGTTTCCTCTGTGTTTTGATTGGTCGGATGAAAGCCACGCTAGCAGCTCAGCGTAGACGGCGGAGGTTAGAGGGGATTACCCATATACCAGCCTCATTATAGTGTTCCAAGAACAAGAGTTTTGCCCTTAAACAACTTAATTCCTCCATGATTTCATTAGCTTTGCTCTCCCAGAGATAAAATGAGGTTGACTTGATTAATTCAGCACACTGTGCTTGTGCTTTTACCAACACACAGGGTGTGCTGGGCATTGACATTTAGTGTCTGGCTGCTACCGAGTCAGAGCTCCGTTTATCAGAATGCTCCGACAAGATCGGCCCCTTTACACGAAAGACATAAAACTGTGCAGTAATGAGGTCCTTTTCAGTGAAACCACCCCACTACTTCATAAATGCACATGCACATTTAACATTAGCTCGTTCAAAATGGTCTCGTTCACATTTTTAATCAGTAGTTCAAATTGAATTTCCCTGAAAAATGAATAGCCCTGATTCAAAAGCTGACAAAACTGGTACAAATAGATATCTTCCAGTGAAACGTGTACGTTTATATAACACTTATGACTTTTGCTCCACCATTTAGGCTCTTTTTTTTTCCATGGATGATTTGTTAACCGTTCTGTTCGTTTTAGATTATTTTAAGCTGAGTGAAGAGCTGTCCTGCTTCCTCCACTTCCTCTTACATATTTTGTTCCTACCTTCTGAAAGCAATAAACACTCATTTATATTCCATAAGTACCTTTTGGGGGCCAGCCCAGCATGCCTTCATCCCGCCCTCCTGCATACCCCTGGCATCAAAGACAATTACTGTCAACATCACATCAAATTACAACTGTTGGTTTGCTTGTTTGTCTTGTTATGTGACTTGAAATCTGCCATCTTCCACCAATGGAAGGTCCCCTCCCATCTGTTCTCCTCCTTGTGCCCACCCTTTTGGGCCTACACACAGACTCGTGCAGGAGTCCTTCCCACTGCAGAAAACAGAAAGGACAGGCAGCCGACAGCCTAATTGACTCATTTGTAATTGCAAATAAGAAAAATCTGCAATGTTGGACGTGTTTTAATTTGACAGAGAGTGGCAGCTCAGTGCCAGATCATGAAGCTTCAGCCACACATCTTTCTCTCACTCCTCCTTCCTTTCCATCAGATGCTTCCTTTCCTCCTTTCTTTCTTCTCCTCCACAGAGAATAGTAGGAATAAAAGGTGATGGCAGAAATGCTTTCGGCACATTCTGATACTCAAAGCTCCTGGCTCACTCAAATTCCTGTTAATATTTTTTTTCTTCCACCCGCGTACCCCCACCCCCCACCCCCCACCACCCCAATCCCTTTTTCACCTTTATTTTTTACCTTAACATGAATCCCCCAGGATAGAATAGGAAAAGCATCTCAGAGCGTTCAGATGTTTTTGAAGTGCAGGGAAGATTGGGGGGGGCTTGAGGGACTGTAAAAAATGAATTGAGCCAAGTAATAGGAGAACTGTTTTGAATCATCGCCCTCATAAGTTATTTATCAGGGGCCCTCACTGTGGAGGAAGACTTCAGAGTACTCCCTTAATGTAGCATCTGATGACTAGTGGGGGGGTTGTTCCAGGAAGTCCTGTTGTAAAACAGGAGGAGAACATTAGCAGAGAAGTCTCTTAGGGACCAAGAGAAAAGGACCAACACCACTGAGGGCAGCTCTTTCCCAGCATGCAACACTCTTTAGAGAAGAAAGGTGTATAAGAAGATGTCCCTGAGCCCCCGATGGCCGCTGATTTCACTTGGGACACAGATCAAGATGTTCTGTACTAGGATTCCCTCTAGATGAGGTACGTTCACACAGACATGCTTTAAATGTGTGGAAAACATAAACTAGAAAAGGTGTCACCAACTCCAGTCCTCAAGGGTTACCATCCTGCTAGTTGTCTGTGTTCCCTGCTCTACCACACCTGACTAGAAGAAATTAATCCTCTCCTTACCACGTTTAACTCTGCACAGGCCTTTTAATTACTCATTCTTGTTAATCAGGTGGAGCAAACAGCAAACTTGTGCAGGATGGTAGCAAGTTGGTGATCCTGGAACTAGAAGCACAAAAGCCGATGTCTACTTCCTAATGCCGTCTGGTCTATTTGTTTTATTAAATGTGTTCATGTTGATTTGTTGGTAACAGCGATTGTTGGGTGCAGAAGATCTCCTAGCCCTCATCATCTGTCCTGCTCACAGTCCAGATAAACAACAAAGACTATGAGATGCTGGAGTTTACTGTTTAGGATGAACAAATACAGATTATTTTTGCTTAACTGCATTATTTAAAATCTGGTCATATGACTCATCTTGTAAAAAACTCATTTTCTGTTATTTGATAAGTTTTATATGTGGTTTCTAAATCAAAGCACGCCCATTTACGTGTTGGCGGTGCTATGAGCAAAGAGGAATACTGACTGGAGTCATCATTAGCATCCTGTTATGATGCCCATTAACGGCAGGAAACCAGAAGGCTTGCCTCACCGCAGAAAAACACAAACAGCAATACTCCAAGGTAGTTCCTGATCACTGGAGACTAATGACCTCTGAACAGATCACTCGGGCTAATAAAGACCAGCAAATAGCGCTGTCGCTTCATTTGTATTAATTGCTCTCCCTGGACTTGTGCTGTTGCCCACCTCTCCTAGCATCTGTCACGAGTCTGTCCCCCGGCTCGTACCCGGCCCTTGCCCTCGAAGCCGAGCTCAGCACCAGAGTCAAGTGTCCACTTGTGTGCTTTTATGTTACAGTAGTGAGACGTAAAATATCTTTTTTAAATTACAGTTTGATGATCCTGTGTTTCACAGCATTGTGTTTGAAGAAGTCTTTGGCAATTATTTGTTGGTTTTTCTGAAGGCCGTTTTAAGTTTTAGGTCGATGCTGGCAGTTTCAGTCCTTCAACACAAACTTTTTTATTTTACTTTCTTTTAAAGGCAGTTCAAGGTTTCTCCCAGAAAATGAGTTAAGCCTGGCGGATTCGGCCGTCAGGGGTTGGAGTGTGGTGGTGGTGGGGGGGAGTCACGCGCTCCGTCCCGCAGCTCTGCTCTGTAATGCCTGGTTTATGCTTCTCCGTCAGCTCCGCAAGGGACAGACACGCACGGATTGACGGAAGCGTTTTGCTTTCATACTTCTCCGTCTCCTGGAGAGTGTTGCAAAGCAATTCCTCGGCAGGACAACAGAGGGTGTAGCGCTGTTCTGTGGTATCCTACCTTGTTGAATAAAGTTTTGAAAAAAAATGTATCAGTCCAAGATAGTGTGTTTATATTGTGTTTTTTTGTATATATGAGATTTTTAACACGGACATATTTGTCTCTCATTCTCCCACCTCTTCATGCACTCCCCACCTCTAAACCCACGTTTCCTGTCATTTCCGTCCACAAATAAAGCGCTTGCTGCGCATCTTTTCACTCCTCTAGTCACGGGGGAATTAAACGTTCATTTTTTTAGAGTTTTTTCGCGAGGTATTCTTCAAGCTTCTCCGTGTGTGCCGCAAGTTATCCTCGGCTCTCTTTGCAATGGCGGCGCTGTAAACAACAGCGGCGTCCTGACCAATCACAAGCTTGCATAAACAGTCTCGTTTAAAGGATGTATAAAAAAGTGGGCTCGACTCCGTACGTACTTGCGTGCCTGCCGGAGCCCTACGCAAGGACGGATAATGGCGTTGCGTGTCTCCGCACTGACGCAGACGGAGAAGCATAAATCAGGCTTGAGAGCGGGATTGGGGGGGTTGCACATGTTCCGCTGCTGTTTCTCACCAGTATCAGCTGATGGTGGGCTCTAGTTTCGTTGCGCCGTTCGTGCCAGAGGAGACAGTAGGGTCGGGGAGGGGGGCGGGGCATGACGCTTAGCCTGGCGGGTGGGCAAGCAAAGCCTGGCGGGCCGCCAGGCTTATAAAGAGCTAGGGGAAACCCTGCAGTTAATACCAACTGGTAAACCATTCAAGCGTAGCAAGGCTCCTGTTTCAAGGGCTGACTCAATAGCATTTCTAAACATGAAATATATTTTACATTTTGTTTCTGTGCTCAGTTTGTGACAAAAACACTTTGTTCTCACTTCTTTGGTTGAGTTGGGGAAACCCTACGATAAAACAGCAGAACAGGTGATTTGTATTTCTACACAAAACCTCTGATTCCCAATGAATGCATACTCAACTACTGACAAAGGCACTTTTGAACTTAAGCATTGGACAGTTATTTCTATAGTCTGTAGTTCTTTGCACTGAACATTGTGATGATGTGGGATCTCTTAGCAACAACAGTCTGTCTGAGAAACGTGCTGAAGGTAAAACAAGTTATGCTCTACCATGATTGATTTACAAAAAATATCCCAAAGAATTCATAATCCACAGGTAAGTTTTTGAAACAGGAGTTGTTTTACATGGTGGAAATGTGTTTTGGCTTGGCAGGTGTGGAACACTGAAAAATCACATTTGAATGATTAATGAAAATAGTCTCCTACACCTATCTCCTGCATTAGCATCTGATAGAAAACTAACAGTGAAACGCTAGGATGTGTAAAGCCTGACACTGTGACATCACACTGTCACTTAACATTCATAAACTCACCCATCTTGACTCACAACGAGGACGGTTGTTGGTTTAGCGTCCAGGAAACAGCAGATAATGTCTTGGCTAGTAGAAGCTAACTGTTAGAATTAGCAACCCCACCTCACAGCAGAACTCATTCAGGCTTGTGTTATTATTGGAGATAAAACATCAATGGTGCAGAGCAAACAGAGTCAGTGGTAGAGTTGTGTTGCTGTTATCCAATCAGAGGTGAGATGTCAGCAAGTGTCCTTAAAAGGAACCCAGGTTACAAAACTTTGTGGTTCTTAAAGGGGCATTATGGAAGTTTGACAGCCAAAACATGTATAGAAATAATAAATTTCTTCTTCATACAGAGAAGTCTGAAAGCAAAACGTCTCTATCAGTGTATGTGCGTCTGTCCCTTGAGGAGCTGACGGAGAAGTGCAAATGAGGCTTAATCCATATCCCTCCATCTGAAGCTCTCCTCTGATCTAGAAATGTTCTAGATCCTTAAGCAGGGTTTTTGCAGAGTATGACTTCCAAGGCATTCATTCCTAATAGAGACCACTGCAAATGTGATTAAACAAGTGATCCACACCTTTAACCTTTGGTCAAAACATTGTTTGATTTTCCAAACTAAAGCGACTGATGTCTACTGCAGGTAAGATACTAACTGTTGGTACCAATTCCACAGAACCCAACTTCAAAAAGTCAGAACCCTGTTAGAAATAGGAAAAGGAAAATCTAACATTGCTGATAGGATCTAACGTAATATTATTCATTTGCAGTTAGATGCGAGCACATTGAATACAATGCCAGCTGAAGGTTGACTGTCAAGAAGCCATTTTTAGAGATTAGGGAGTATAATTTAGGCTAAACACATTAGAACAGGATTAAACAGCAATGGCTGCAGGTCTTCTGAAGAAATTAATGAAGTTAGAAGTTAGTTTTTAATTTAAAGTCTCATAGTCATTATCACACACACTGGTGAAATTCATCTCCACATTTGACCCCTCCCCATGGAGGGGAGCGATGAGCTGCAGCGGTGGCTGCACTCTGGAACTATTTGGTGGTTTATCCCCCCAATCCAACCCTTTAAAGCTGAGTGTCAAGCAGAGAGGCATCGAGTCCCATTTTTAAAGTCTTTGGTATGACCCGACCAGGAATCGAACCCCAATCTCCCAGGGTGGACACTTTACCACTAGGCCACTGAGCTGGTTCATCAACATGTGTAAGACAAAGGTCAGGAAAGAGGCCCACCAGTGTAGTAGCTCTCTTAAGCTTGGGGCACACCGGAGGCGGACGCGCAGCACTGCGTCGCGCTCAAGATTTTGAGAAGTCGTGTGGTCACACAGGACACCCCGCGCCGCTGAGCGCTTCATGGAAAGTCGTGCGATAGTCACAACATCACGCAGGACTTGAGAACAAGAAGCGGTAAGTGACGCTATTGTTTATACATGACAAGGCTCGCTGTCGTGTTTTGTAAGACTGATTCATTAACAATGGGTAAGTACGCTGTTTATTCAAATGTTTTAAGATCAGTAGTACTTTAAAGTTATCTATACTACGGCTGGTTTTGTGCTGTAAAGCCGTTCTGCGTCGTAATGTCTGTAGTAAAGTACTCAACAATGTTGTAAATGAGATAGAACCAGCACCTATCTTCAGCACCTAGGCGCGGCGCAGCCCATCGCCTCTGGGACATGGCGCCCACTCTCATTAACTATAATGGCTTCCATTCAAAATGACGGAGCTGCACGTCCGCATCCGGTGTGCTCCAAGCTTTATGTTTGGGGTTTGTGGTGTTGTTGGGGTTTATTTATCCAGCAGTGTTTGGATTGTCAAATTTAGTTAATGATTAAAGAGAAAAAGAAAACATGGGCCTTTGATCTATCCAAAAGCACCTGCAGAAACAGCAATCCCACCAACCTGGAAAACCACACCTGGACAGAAACACAGCCAGTGGAGCTCTCCCAAAGACCTTAACCTAAGCACTACTGAAGCAAATGGGGTCTCCAAATCAAAATGCATCAAAACAAGATATTATTAAGAATATCTGGCAAACTGTTGCCATAAATAAAAAATGAAAGCTTGGTCAAACATTTTCTTTTAATTTGACGTGCACAAATGCTGTCTGTGTTTTTATAGACTGCACTTCCTTTCATGATCCCACATGCTCCTATAAACCCTTACACATTCATTTACATATGTACCCAATAAAATGTATATATGGCGCTATACAGGTGATCATCATACCATTAATGTGTGCAGGCAAGTGAGGGCTCATACATTTTTAGTGTGGTAAATTTGTGATGTGGCAGTGGCCATTTTGAAGCACTGGCACGTAGTGCGGCATTACAATGGGCTGCAATTTGCATATCATTTCATGTTAGGGATATTAGATTAATGGCTTGTGACTAGTGTGATGAATACTAATTTTGCCTTAAATCACGTCACAGTTAGGCATCAACAGCCCACCAACAGGCAGCTTTGCAGCTCAGCAGTTAGACATTTTATAAGGTCAGCTTACGTCTCTGGCTAGATTCTTCCCATTTCATATTGGAGCGCTTCATGTTTCTGGTTCTTGTGGACATTTTGGTCCGTCGCAGTCGTTTCTGCCTTCTCAGTCAGGCCTGACTGACAATAAAAGCTGCTGATGGACTCAGACCTGTGTTGACGACTGCGCTGTGACTGATAAAAATCATAAATCCTGTTGTTCACTAACCCCTCCTCCAACTGGCCCCAATCTGACTCCCAGCATGCTCCTCCCTGGTGTAGGAAGCTTTTGTGGCCATGCGGCGCAGTGATGTTAATGTTGTGTGAAAAGGCTGCAGAGACATTTTGGAGAATATCAACCACAACAACCGTGTTTTGGTGCTTTCAGAGACCATTTTGACACATTCCAACAGTTTATGCAGTCACAGATCATGGGCATCATCACGTCACTCTTCACAAACAGATTAAAACACCTGCTGGATTATGAAACAAATCAAATAAATTGCTGAAAATTTGAACATCTATAGATGATTGTTGTAAGTTCACACTCTTAAAGGCTAGTTAGCATTTAGACACCGTGTCTGCAAAATTAAAATAAATTCAAACTAAAAGTTCGTTAGTTGTTCATAAGGAGAGCAGACCAAAACATCTCTGCACTGGTTTTGCTGGAGCAAGGTCTTCATGATGCTTCTGCTGGAGCTTCAGCTTCATAAGTCTGACTGTACATTTTATTTTTATAATCATGCTTTAATTTCTTTGTTAAACTTTGTCACGTGCATTTTTCATGTGTGTGCGCGTGCGTGCGTGCGTGCTTGTGTGTGTGTGTGTGTGTGTGTGTGTGTGTGTGTGTGTGTGTGTGTGTGTGTGTGTGTGTGTGTGTGTGTGTGTGTGTGTGTTTCAGTCAGCACACTGTCATGTGTTTGTGTGGATGTGTCACTTCATAGGTTCTCCTGAGAGTGGATGGCTAGCCACGAGTTTGCACAGATGAGGTGGGAGGGTGTCCAGAGGGAGCTGTTTGATTGATGTGTTTTGGGGTTGAGGAGCTGCTGGAGGGGTGACGGGGGGGAAGGGAGGGGGGTGTAGGATAATGAAGGGATGGGGAGCTTGATGGGATTCTGGTCCTAGAGGTAGGCATGGCTCTTAAGAGGGGGAGGAGGA